>NC_064631.1:592912745-593219620 GCF_023864275.1 Schistocerca cancellata | reverse complement strand
CACACACACACACACACACACACACACACACACGGGTGCTCGCGAACACACACATTATAGTCAATTTTACATTTACACACGGAAATAAAAGCTCTAGCAGCAGAAGAGTTCTCACATGTAAATTAAAGATGTTTCTCCTTGATGACTCCTATACCACTGAGGAATTGTGAATGTTTATATGGTTACATGCCGATCATTTACAGAGTTTTTTTCAGAAAAATCTATTTTCATTCAAAAATTCTTCAGTGGTGTAGAAGGCGTCCTCAAAGACAAAGATCTTTAATCTACATTTGGAAACAGTTCTTGTATCAGTGAGCCGTTTTATTTATTTACTTTCAACATGCTGGCTGGTAACAGGCAACAATTCATTATGATTCAGTGAAATTACGAAATCATCAGAGCTACAAGGACGTTTATTTCTATTCAAATGGCGACCTGTTTCGGACCTTAGTCCATTATCAACCCATTCACATAAGTACTGCCATAATGTGTGTACAATGGCCACATTGCTTGTGTGAGTGGCTGAGTGCAAGGTACTACCTGCATACGACACTCCAGTGCTGCATCCGTCCGAAACTGGTCGCCATGTAAATAAAAACAAACTTCTGCGCAACTTCCACGGTTTCGTAATTTCATTGAGACGTTTTATTTCCATGGATAGACTGTCAGAGCGTTTTATAGCAGTGTATTTCACCCCGTTCTGGGCCAAACTTAGACTCATTAAAGAGTAAGAAGAGATAATTTTTCCTTCTAATGTTGAATGTGTGAATATCTGTGTTACATTCAAACTAAGATGGGCTATTGAAAACAAGTTTAGTAAGTGAATAAATGTGCTGTGAGTCTGCGGTTAAAATTCGTAGCTGCTTAAAGAGATGCCTGGACAAAGTACATGTGTGAACCACACACATAATTCTAATTACTTTCTTTTTTGCAATAAATACCTTTCTCCTCAGTGACAAGCTATCTAGAGTATTGTCCTGTAAGACATCAGTGAACGAAAATATGCAAAATATGTTAGCTTACTGGGTCTATAACACCAAAGCTGAAAATTATCCTTACGGCAAAACTAGCCAAACCTAAGCAAATTTACAGCAATAAGCACGACTAAAAACTTAGAACTTTCTACCCCGTTTATTATTTCTTGTTGCTATCCTAGGGTAATAAGATGAGAGATTGGCAGTAAAAACTGGATAAGCTGCGTTTTTTCAAAGTTTAAAGCTAGCCCACTTCATCTACATCTATATCTACAGTATTACTCTGCAATTCACAATTAAGAGCCTGGCAGAGGATTTATCGAACCATCTTTAATCTGCTTCCCTACCGCGTGAAAAACGAACACTTAGATCTTTGTGTGCGAGTTCTAATTTCTCTTACTTTATTATGATGATCATGTCTCTCTATGCAGGTAGGCGCCAACAAAATATTTTCACACTCTGATAACAGAGTAGAGGATTGTAATTTCGTGACAAGGTCCTGCCGCAGCGAAAAATAACTTTGTTTGAATGACTGCTACGCCAATTCATGTATTATATCCGTGACACTCTCTCTCCTATTCCACGATAATACAAAAACGAGCGGCACTTCTTTGATATTTTTCGATGTCTCCCGTCAATCCTGTGTGATGCATATCCCACACCGCATAACAATACTCCAGAAGAGGACAGACAAGCGTAGTGTAAGCATTCTGCTCATTACTTCATAACATCTACATCTACATCTACATCCATACTCCGCAAGCCACCTGACGGTGTGTGGCGGAGGGTACCTTGAGTACCTCTATCGGTTCTCCCTTCTATTCCAGTCTCGTATTGTTCGTGGAAAGAAGGATTGTCGGTATGCCTCTGTGTGGGCTCTAATCTCTCTGATTTTATCCTCATGGTCTCTTCGCGAGATATACGTAGGAGGGAGCAATATACTGCTTGACTCTTCGGTGAAGGTATGTTCTCGAAACTTTGACAAAAGCCCGTACCGAGCTACTGAGCGTCTCTCCTGCAGAGTCTTCCACTGGAGTTTATCTATCATCTCCGTAACGCTTTCGCGATTACTAAATGATCCTGTAACGAAGCGTGCTGCTCTCCGTTGGATCTTCTCTATATCTTCTATCAACCCTATCTGGTACGGATCCCACACTGCTGAGCAGTATTCAATCAGTGGGCGAACAAGCGTACTGTAACCTACTTCCTTTGTTTTCGGATTGCATTTCCTTAGGATTCTTCCAATGAATCTCAGTCTGGCATCTGCTTTACCGATGATCAACATTATATGATCATTCCATTTTAAAACACTCCTAATGCGTACTCCCAGATAATTTATGGTATTAACTGCTTCCAGTTGCTGACCTGCTATTTTGTAGCTAAATGGTAAAGGATCTATCTTTCTGTGTATTCTCAGCAAATTACACTTGTCTACATTGAGATTCAATTGCCATTCCCTACACCATGCGTCAATTCGCTGCAGATCCTCCTGCATTTCAGTACAATTTTCCATTGTTACAACCTCTCGATACACCACAGCATCATCTGCAAAAAGCCTCAGTGAACTTCCGATGTCATCCACCAGGTCATTTGTGTATATTGTGAATAGCAACGGTCCTATGACACTCCCCTGCGGCACACCTGAAATCACTCTTACTTCGGAAGACTTCTCTCCATTGAGAATGACATGCTAGGTCCTGTTATCTAGGAACTCCTCAATCCAATCACACAATTGGTCTGATAGTCCATATGCTCTTACTTTGTTCATTAAACGACTGTGGGGAACTGTATCGAACGCCTTGCGGAAGTCAAGAAACACGGCATCTACCTGTGAACCCGTGTCTATGGCCCTCTGAGTCTCGTGGACGAATAGCGCGAGCTGGGTTTCACACGATCGTCTTTTTCGAAACCCATGGTGATTCCTACAGAGTAGATTTCTAGTCTCCAGAAAAGTCATTACACTCGAACACAATAAGAATAAAGAGCTAGTTGTGTTTCACAACAACGATATTTGCTGAAGCCTTGTTGGCTATTTATCAATAACTCGTTTACTTCGAGGTGACACGTGATGTTGGTGCACAGTATATGTTCCAAAATCCTACTACTTGTGCAAAACCAGTCAGTCGCAAATATATTACAGTTTTTTCTGTTGATGCTACATTGGCCGCTTCACAACAATACCTGTTTCATCTGCAAACAAGACTAATTCGTCATTCTGCATCAAATAAACTGGTAGATCAATAACACACTGCAAGGATCAGTTGTGGGCCGAAGATGAAACCCTGTCGGACTCTCACTGTAATTTCTCCCATGCAGATGATGTGGGCCTCTCTCTTTGTATTACTAGAGCAGAATATGACAACTTTCTACATTCTCTTTGTCAACCTTTCAGACCCTCTGGCCACAATCGTGTACATTAACTTTTACTGAGTCTGACCTGCAACGAAAGTATTTTTTCCCCATGGAAACCTGAGGCACACATTTGTGAATGTTCAACCTTTTCATTATGCTCAATTGCTGCCAGCTGTTGGGCACCAGTATGAAAATAACAGCCAGTCAGTGTATCAGTGTGCAGTACCTCATGACCACCAGAATACACGGATGGGGTTAGTTCGCTGTATTCCACTGTACAACTGAATATTGTTACTGTCACTTTACATGGTAATAGCTGAACTATCATTTCACTATTTATTAATATTAAGAATATTCCTTAGTTATTTATTAGTCATTTATTAGCTATTTTAGTCCATAAAATGTACAAAGTGTGTATTGAAAACCGGTAAATATTTTTGTAGAAATATTGCATGTAATATCTTTGAAAAATCGCCTAAGAGCATTACCACGTAAATAATTTTTTTTTCCTCCAGAAAAAAAGTCAGGTCTGAAAGGGTTAAGTAAGTGCTAAATGTCCTGTATTTTGCTTCTTCTGTCAACCATTTTGCTTTCTCACCTGACTTCAAAAAGGAGGTATTAAAAATATATCTGCTACACATGAACTGTTTATTACAATGCTTCCGTTATCTTTCCCACGAATAATGTCGTCCACTATGGCTTCTGTTCCTGTCTCCCTTTTAGCAATATTCCATATCGATTTGATTTTATTGTCTGATCTGTCAATTTCAGATAAAATGTGCATACTCTTGAATTAGTGCGGCCTATTCTCACTATTGTTCTTACTATATTTTGCCTGATTGCCTTTGTTGACGTAATGATTTGCAGTACCAAGCGGTTTTCGCTCTCCTAAATTCAGGCATCCGCTGTTAGTGCTTTAACCAGTTGTTCCTCTCTTTCATTATTCTGTCAGTGATGTTCTAAACTGCAACCTGTTCTCATATGTCTTCACCTCTTTCATGATCAAGGAATGAATGGAAGTAAAGAAGGAAGGAATGAAAGGAACTTTTTTTGTCATCTTGGTAACTAAAAATAAATATGTACAATATCTACAGTTTCCAAATTCATGTTGAGCTTTCATTATAAGCGATTTCATTATTCAATATTTTAGCAACTACGTTGTAGGAATAGTGTAGTAAGTTCATGAAAATAATGTCGTGCACTATGGCTTCTGTTCCTGTCTCCCTTTTAGCAATATTCCATATCGATTTGATTTTATTGAAGACCTGGCATAAACATGATGTAATTACAGCCTTGCAGATATTATTTGAGAAAGAAATGGACTGTAAAAATGCATCAAAATCATTATCTGTGTTTACAACAAACCTACAAAGGCATTTTCATACCCTCGAGATGGTGCAGTAAGTAGCATATCTTGAGGAAGCCGATTTTATCTACTGATAATCAAAATATTAAATGTTTGATTATATTGAAATCTAAATTCAGTGGCCTCACAAAAGCCAATGTATGAGGTCCGACTTCCCAGTTGTGAGAGAAAAATTGGGTCCTACATCCTTTCGGTGGTGAGGTTGCAGTACATGGTTGGTTGAAAATTATAACGAGCCACTACATAAGAGTCTTGTCCATCCTCTAATCTACAGCGACTTCACTTTCTATTGTTAACCACATCAATAAGGAGTATGTACACGATTTTTTTTAGTGTTTTCAAGGTTGACCCTGATAAACATGCGTATCTACCAGATCATCTGATTAATGAGTATGAAATAGACATATTCACTTTGCAAAGGAAGAACCTGGGTGACTGGTGTTAGACTCAAACGCCAGGTTAGTGCTTTTAATGCTGCCCCTATGAGAAGCCTCATTGCTGTTGTCCACTTACGAAAGTGAATACTAAGCCCCAGCTAAAGAGCCTATCTTCATGATTCTATACAGGCCTTGTTGATCTTACCCAGAATAATCCCACTGTCATCATAAACCTTTCCTCATACAACCCGTACGACGCAATACATAAGACAAAACATTTATGGGGCTGTTGGAACACCATTAGACAATGGATACACCATAATGATAGGCTATATAGACCATGTGATGTTTCAGAACTGTTTGAGAAGACTTACCTATTGTTCTTTCTTTCTGAGTATTTTGCTACTAGCGACCCTGTGGTTTCTGAAGCCTTGTTACAAATTAATGGCGTATCTAAGATTTTTTCGGTTTGTTACATCAGATACCTTTGTTTCTGTGAAACTATTTTCAGGGCAGTAAAAATCCTGTGATACGCAATCATACAAAACAAAACACAGTACTGCAACGACCCTCAGATGCAAAAGAACTGTGATATGGCTGCGACCACTGTGGGAACACTTCTACATAGCATAGCCGTGCAGCTTTCCCACTGCATTCACTGAATCCATATACGAGGTGCATATTGGCCAACTCTTCGTGTACACACTATCCATATTGCTGTGTGTCACCACTGAAGTGTGAAGAACACTGCTCGAACAACAAACCCGAGGCAACCAAGCAATACTGAAGGTATTCTTGAGAGCTAAAGAGTAAGATGGGCGTTACTGCTGTCAACAGCAAGTAGCGTGGGTGGAACACGTTTATTTCCGACAATACACACCCCGCATACGTCAACATCTGGACTCTTGCGTAGCTATTTTGAGTGCAATAGAAGTAGGCTACAAAGGTGAATTGGGATATGAAATCAAACGAAATAATATGTGAAGTAAAATTTGAAGATTGAAATTTTAATTTACCAGCACGAAAATAGTGACTGGGGCCTAGAATAAGCATCTGATCTGACTGATAAAAATGTTCTGCTGCTCAAACGAATACTAACTGGTAAAAAGAAAGAATGGCCAATTGTCGTGCTGCAAGCAACAATTAATAAAACAAGTGCACACTGCGCTCAACTGAAAATAAAATAATCTTTCTTTTACTCCATTTGGTTTGTAAAGAAAACAGCTAACTACTGAGAACACGTAATATGATATACATTTTACAGAAAATTACAGGCACTGCACTCTGCCCTAATAAATTCTAACAGTTTAAAATCAATCTTGACAATAATAGCGGTAGCATTAGCACGTCGCAGCTACAATACGTCAGCCCAAAACCGCATACAAAACTACAACTGATAGACACATTTTATAAGATTTTTATTTACGGAACTGCAACAGCGAGTTGTGAGCTCCGTGCTGGTCGACCCATTGTTCAGTGCCTTCACCTTATGTTCATCAGTCTTCTGGATATGGTTTCCCCGGAACTCGAAGCTGGGTGGTTACACGGAAGAACGAGATACAGAGCTTTTCCAGAGACGCTAGTAAAAGGATTTTTCCCTACTTGCCGCCGTTCTCCCATCACTCAGCAACAGTTTGGGATAAATGTTTTTCCTCGCTTATACTTGGAATTAATACTAGAACCACAGAGTTTGAGAAGTGGTACGAGTGAAATTTTGGGGCAAAATCTGTTGAGACACTATCAATTAAGCTAACGAGATACGATTAAGGTATGTTGTGAGTGTGTTTTCGACAATTGTGAGACCTTTGGTGGAAACTGCCACAAAGCAGCTTTCGTTGAGAGCTATCATCGAACCGTTGATAGGTATCATTAAAACAGTTTGGTGGTCATCTAGTGAATGTCAAACTGATAGTCACTGACCGCAGAGCCTCTCTGTTAGAAGAAAGTGCTTCTTCACTACTTTTACTGAAGTGGAATGGCCCACCATTGACTCGTTTTGACGCTTCAAAGCAGGTGAAATCTTGACTGCTTCGTGAACGGCACTCTGCTATACACACCAACAGCAACGTAAGAGAGGGGACGACGTAAAACGAAATCCTTTCAAAGCTTTGGACAGTTCTACAAACTGCAGGTTAAAATATTTAAGTTTTTTCCCTTATTCAGTAACTTAAATTTCAAATTTACGTCTGTTCGCCTTACTGTAATTTATTTTTTGAAATAAATCTTAAACTGAGAAATAATGTGTAACTTAATTAATAAAACATGTGATAAAAGATTGACAAATTGGCTGTTGGCTTCTGTCTCGGGTTCTTCGGCCGACGTTCGTCTGATGATTTTTCTGACGTTTCGCCAGCACGAGTGGCTGGCATTGTCGAAGTTTCACCCTCTACTGCTGGTGGTGAACTGGAGCCGAGCTCGCGGCCGCAGACTTTACGTACCTGGCGCGCCAACGTCCAAGGGCTTCTCTGCGATCATTTGCGGTGCAGTTCTCTTGCTACCTGCGACGGTCGTTCGCTGCAGCAATGGAAGCCAGGATCCATTTATCCTGAGGCATTCTTCTTTCTTGTGAAGCTATTCTCGTGTCTGTGTAATTTTATACCTTCTCTAAACAAACGGGTGTGATAGTGCTTCTCTACAGCCAGAACTTCCGTGTCGGCGAATTTTACTACGTGGTCGGTCTCATTCAGTGCGTGCTCTGCCACAACCGATTTCTCCACCTGCCCCAACTTGCAATGTCGCTTATGATCTGTGATTCTGATGCTGATTGATCGTCCAGTCATTCCGACATTAACTTTTCCGCGTGTGCATGGTATGCGGTATATTCCCGACATTGCAAGTGGGTCCCTTTTCTCCTTCGTCGATCTGAGACACTCTTTGATCTTGTTTGTCGGTTTGTAAATAGTCTTTAGGCCGTGGTTGCGCAATATACGGCCGAATCTGTCCGTCACTCTGGGAATGTATGGCATAAAGGCCGTACCCGACATTTCTTCTACTGATTTCTCACTTCGCCGAGTGTTTGGCTGTGTTATACTTCTAATATAACTTGTGGAGTACCCGTTGCTCCCCAGAACACTTTCCAGGTGCTGTATTTCGCGTCTGAAGTGCTGCCGCTCACATATTCGTCTTGCTCACGTTACGAGTGTATTAATTTTGCCTCTTTTCTGGCTCAGGTGGTGATTTGACAGCTTGTGCAGGTATCGGTCCATGTGTGTCGGTTTTCTATACACGCTGTGTCTCAGGTTTTCACCATCCCTTGTGACCAGCACATCTATATATGGTAATTCCTTTTCTATTTCCGTTGTAAATTTTATGTGGGCATGGTGGCTTTTCAAGTGTCTTAAGAAGTCGCCGAGCTGTTCTTCACCATGATTCCACACAACGAAGGTATCATCGACGTATCTGTACGACACCTTAGGTTTACAAGGTGCCAAGTCCAGTGCCTGTGCTTCGAAATGATCCGTACTTCTAATAACCACCGGACTAACAGCACTACCCATTGCGGTGCCTTCCAGCTGCTCGAAGTAGTTGCCATTCCATGTGAAAAAGCTCGTGGTGAGACATGCATGAAAGAGCTTTGTGATGGCTTGCAGGAAAATTGAACCGATGTGCTCCAGGAAGTCACTGAGTGACACTTACGTGAACAAAGAAACATCATCAAAGCTGACCAGGATGTCGTCTGGCGAAAGTTTTAGTTTCTTCAGCTTCTCAATGAAATCTCCTGAGTCCTTAATGTATGTTCAGTCTTCCCCACGTGCGGCTGGAGCAGAGAGACCAAGTGTTTTGCCAGTTTATATGTCTGTGAGCCAGGAGCGCTAACAATCGGTCTTAGCGGAACGTTATTCTTTTGGTAATCCATACAGCCGAGATGGTAGGGCTTCTGTGTTGCGAAGGTTCCTCTGTGTATTCGCCGGCAGAGAAGACCCCCTGAGCAAACCATTCGTATTCGGTGTGATACGCTGCGTCGGATCTGCGCTTAGTTTTCGGTACGTCGTCGGATCTTAACGGATTTTCTGCTCATAATTTGCGGTCTTCATTACGACGCTCGCATTTCCCTTGTCGGCAGGCAGTACCAATATACTCTTGTCGGCGTTGAGGTTCTTAATAGCTTGTATCTCTTCTTTCTTCAGGTTGCAAAGGGGTGGTTTGGTCGGCGCAGTATCCTGGCTGTTTCAGTGCGTATTTTCTCTGGTCTTTCACAAGGAAGAATCTGAATAGCCGCTTCGGTATTAGCAACGATGTCCTCCATAGGTATAGTTCTCGGGATGATAGCGAAATTCTCTCCTTTTTGAAAGACGGACGCTTACCCTCCGGTCAATTGTCGTTTAGTGAGGTTGACCACTGTGCGAATTTCGCCACGATATAGCTTAAATGAGTTTCTGCCATTGTCCAGGTTTTGTGGCTTCGACATTACGTCTTCCCGTTGCGAGCATTGGTATCACTGATGAGTGGCGTTGGAATTCCAGCTCACCTTGCAATTGCCTGTTTGTGGAGCTTCCTTTGCGTTGTTTTGCTGATGGCAGGGTTCGCTTTGCGACATTTACTTCTGCAGTGACTTTTGCAGCGGTCGTCCTCTTATATTTTGTCACAGTCCTTTTCAATGACCGTCTGTCACGATTACTCTACACACACTTCCGTCCGCGTCGTGACTTGGCAGATTATCTTTTTCCACTTTCCTTGTATGTGGTATAAATCTTCAGTACTGTACTCTTGAAACACCAAACACGTGGCCCACGTTTGAACGAACTGATTTCCGACATACTGCGCTCAGGATTACACCCATCACTGTTCTGACGACGGCTGACACTTGCAACTTAATGAGTTCACTGCTCAGCTGCCGGTCGTGGTAAAATACACTACTGGCCATTAAAATTGCTACACCAAGAAGAAATTCAGATGATAAACGGGTATTCATTGGACAAATATATTATACTAGAACTGACATGTGATTACATATTCATGTAATTTGGGTGCATAGATCCTGAGAAATCAGTACCCAGAACAACGACCTCTGGCCGTAATAAAGGCCTTGATACGCCTGGGCATTGAGTCAAACAGAGCTTGGATGGCATGTACAGCTATAGCTGCCCATGCAGCTTCAACACGATACCACAGTTCATCAAAAGTAGTGACTGGCGTATTATGACGACCCAGTTGCTCGGCCACCATTGACCAGACGTTTTCAATTGGTGAGAGATGTGGAGAACGTGCTGGCCAGGGCAGCAGTCGAACATTTTCTGTATCCAGAAAGGCCCGTACAGGACCTGCAACATGCGGTCGTGCATTATCCTGCTGAAATGTAGGGTTTCGCAGGGATCGAATGAGGGGTAGAGCCACGGGTCGTAAAACATCTGAAATGTAACGTCCACTGTTCAAAATGCTGTCAATGCGTACAAGAGGTGACTGAGACGTGTAACCAATGGCACCCCATACCACCACGCCGAGTGATACGCCAGTATGGCGATGACGAATACACGCTTCCAATGTGCGTTCACCACGATGTCGCCAAACACGGGTGCGACCATCATGATGCTGTAAACAGAACTTGGATTCATCCGAAAAAATGACGTTTTGCCATTCATGCAGCCAGGTTCGTCGTTGAGTACACCATCGCAGGCGTTCCTGTCTGTGATGCAGCGTCAAGGGTAACCGCAGCCATGGTCTCCGAGCTGATAGTCCATGCTGCTGCAAAAGTCGTCGAACTGTTCATGCAAATGGTTGTTGTCTTGGAAACGTTCCCATCTGTTTGACTCAGGGATCGAGACGTGGCTGCACGATCCGTTACAGCCATGCGGATAAGATGTCTGCCATCTCGACTGCTAGTGATACGAGGTCATTGTGATCCAGCAGGGCGTTCCGTATTACCCGCCTGAACCCACCGATTCCATATTCTGCTAACAGTCATTGGATCTCGACCAACACGAGCAGCAATGTCTCGATACGATAAACCGCAATCGCGATAGGCTACAATCCGACCTTCATCAAAGTCGTAAACGTGATGGTACGCATTTCTCCTTCTTACACGAGGCATCACAACAACGTTTCACCAGGCAACGCCGGTCAACTGCTGTTTGTGTATGAGAAATAGGTTGGAAACTTTCCTCATGTCAGCACTTGTTGGTGTCACCACTGGCGCCAACCTTGTGTGAATGTTCTGAAAAGCTAATCATTTGCATATCACAGCATCTTCTTCCTGTCGGTTAAATTTCGCGTCTGTAACACGTCTTCTTCGTGGAGCAGCAATTTTAATGGCCAGTAGTGTATAAGGGGCGTTCAAAAATAAACGAGCCGGTGGCACAGCTACAGAAGCCAGTACCTGTATGTTAGAAGTATTGACCCTGGCTGCTGTGACACTTGTCCCACTGTGGCACAAGGCGGTGAATGGCTGTCTCATAAAATTCCCACGGCTGCGATGTTAACCAGTTCCTCACTTGCAGCTGGACGTCACAAGTGTACGGTGAACACTGCATGTCCCTTGCAAAGGTCAAGGCGTGGCACAAGCGTTTCAGGGAAGGACGGGTGTCGTTAGCCGATGATGCACGGTCTGGAGCACCACACTGCATTACCGATGACATCGCCCAGCTGGTGGATGCACCCATTACCCAGGACCGCCGAGTGACAGTGAAAGCCATAGCCGCCGCGATCGACCGAGGTGAATCGTTTGCCTTTAAATGGCGTAATCAGAGGCAGAAGGGTCCGGACTGTATGCAGGGTGGCCGAGCACCTCCCAGTTGAATTTATGCAGGAGTGCCGCGACTGTGTTAACCGTATCAGGCTTTGCATTGTCGTGGAGCAGAATGACCACACGGGTGAGATTGCCTGGTAGCTTTGATTTGATCGCTTGGCGAAGGGTGGTCAAGGTTTGCGAGTAACGCTGGGCATTCACTGTTGTCCCGTGCTGCAGGAAGTGAATCACAAGGGGGCCATGTTGGTCAAAGAAGAACATCAGCATAACCTTTCCTGCACTCGTGTGGATGGCCTTGGCTTTTTTTGGTGGTAGTGACACTGGATGCTTCCACTGGAGACTTTGTCGTTTTGATTCTGGTTCGAAGTGATGACGCCATGACTCGTCTCCAGCCACCACTCGTGACAGGAACGCATTGTCTTCCCGAGCATAGCGATGCAGATGAGCAAGACAGTAGGCCATTCGACATGCTTCCTGGTGTGGTTGAAGACTGTGGGGCACCCACTGGGCACATAATTTTCTCATGTGCAATCGTTCCTTCATGATGGTGTGAACACATCCGACGCTCAATCCGATCACGGCGGCTATGGCTTTCACTGTCACTCGGCGGTCCTGGGTAATGGGTGCATCCACCAGCTGGGCGATGTCATCGGTAATGCAGTGTGGTGCTCCAGACCGTGCATCATCGGCTAACGACACCCGTCCTTCCCTGAAGCGCTTGTGCCACGCCTTGACCTTTGCAAGGGACATGCAGTGTTCACCGTACACTTGTGACATTCGTCGATGAAAATCCGTTCCTCCTCCTCCTTCCGCTGTCGGGAAACGAACAATACCTCTTTGCTCTTCTGCTGACGCCTCCATGTCACTGTTTGCAATTCGACTGGCAGCTTTGGACGATTGATGCACGCTGCTGCTAGCTCTGTATAGTCACGTGACATGCACGTGTGCCCTCTAGCGACGGGCTGTGAACTTCCACGCTCTGGTCGGAACCACACCTCGTTACAACACGCTACGATATCACCCTTCTGACACCGGTTTGCGTCCGCCGCGCGTGGTCTCGCGGTAGCGTTCTCGCTTCCCGAGCACGGGGTCCCGGGTTCGATTCCCGGCGGGGTCAGGGATTTTCACCTGCCTCGAGATGTCTGGGTGTTGTCCTCATCATTTCATCTTCATCCAGGAAAGTGGCGACATTGGACTGAGCAAAGGTTGGGAAATTGTACGGGCGCTGATAACCACGCAGTTGAGCGCCCCACAAACCAAACATCATCATCATCATCACACCGGTTTGCGCATTCCAGACACCAGCTCGTTTCTTTTTGAGTGACCCTTATATAACAGCGTCACTTGCACGCTTGGTTAACACTTACATTTATATTCAAGCATGCGTTTCTCAAGGTGTTTCCAAATTTTTTCCCAACCCCTCGGCACAATCGACACAGAATACTTCAAGTTCTTATTCCTTTATTTAGGGTAACCGAATTAATTTCACTTCAGCAAGGCAACGCCCTGGACTATACGACCATGTCGTCGTCTGCTTCTGAGCTACAACTGTTAGAGAGCCAAGCGAATATACGCCACTCACTCTTCCTTGCTTGACCTTCGACCAGTTTCTTTCTTGCTGACAGCAAAGCACTATTGAATAGTGCTGCTATAAGGAGATACAAAAGGCAGTTACTGTAGAACCCAGAGCTTTTACAGGCTGCCACTAGTGCCTGCGATTTGTTAACTTTACGGCTCTAATCAGGCAATTTCTACACAGCCTGCAGCGGGCTGCTAGCTCACGTCTCAGAGACAAATGTCTTTACTGGAGACAGACGTACCACGTTGGTAGGCAGGCTTCAGGCAGATTTGCAAGCGCGTGACGCTGCCTTACGACCGACTCGCTGTCTTGTACAAAGCTAATGGGGATTAAATTACAACAGCTTTATCTGTCTTTGTATAAGATCTGCCATTAAAAAGGTATTCACCTCGGAGTCTGTGCTGTACGTTCTTACGTAAATCTGTTAAGGACGGAATTATTCCCAGCCATCGCAAGACTCTATCTTCAAGACGCTGAGGAGTTCTATTTAATCTTGTCCATTTGCACTCTGCTCGTAGTCGCCTTGCGTGGTCATGTAGATACAGCTCTACAAAAAATTGAATCCATTTCCATGCATGCAGATTAATCTTCCAATCAGAATGAGGTTGCGTTCACTTGTCACAAAAAAATTAAAAATTTGTGACTGTGTTCATGCGCAGAACCGTCTTTACAGCTGAACAAAATACTACTCAGATTTAGTCAGACGCATTCTATCTCATTTACTTCGTTAACCACCCTCAGATATCTGTACACATTATTATTAAATGATAATATCTGAAAGTAGGACTAAACTTCGGTTATAATAAAACAAAATTATATAAATTATAATAAAACAAAATTAAATACAAATATGATAAGTGCTCCAAAATATTTAGTAACAGCTATTGAGGAAATAAAGGAGGAAAACATTTTTGTAGTATTTGGGGGATACTATTCAAGAAAACCGTTTAGAAAAGTTTGCTTTAGAGGAAACAATACACAAGATGGGAAAAACGTATGGTATAAGTAAAACTAAACTCCATCCGAAAAGGCCATGAAGGCCCAACGGTACCGACCGGCCGCCATGTCATCCTCTGCCCACAGGCGTCACTGGATGCGGATATGGAGGGGCATGTGATCAGCACACCGTCTCCAGGTCGTGTGTCAGTTTATGAGACCGAAGCCGCTACTTCTCAAAGAAGCAGCTCCTCAGTTAGCCTCACAAGGGCTGAGTGCACCCCGTTTGCCAACAGCACTCGGCAGACCGGATGGTCACCCATCCAAGTGCTAGCCCAGCCCGAGTGTCATATCATTTAACCTTCAATAACAGATATACACTCCTGGAAATTGAAATAAGAACACCGTGAATTCATTGTCCCAGGAAGGGGAAACTTTATTGACACATTCCTGGGGTCAGATACATCACATGATCACACTGACAGAACCACAAGCACATAGACACAGGCAACAGAGCATGCACAATGTCGGCACTAGTACAGTGTATATCCACCTTTCGCAGCAATGCAGGCTGCTATTCTCCCATGGAGACGATCGTAGAGATGCTGGATGTAGTCCTGTGGAACGGCTTGCCATGCCATTTCCACCTGGCGCCTCAGTTGGACCAGCGTTCGTGCTGGACGTGCAGACCGCGTGAGACGACGCTTCATCCAGTCCCAAACATGCTCAATGGGGGACAGATCCGGAGATCTTGCTGGCCAGGGTAGTTGACTTACACCTTCTAGAGCACGTTGGGTGGCACGGGATACATGCGGACGTGCATTTTCCTGTTGGAACAGCAAGTTCCCTTGCCGGTCTAGGAATGGTAGAACGATGGGTTCGATGACGGTTTGGATGTACCGTGCACTATTCAGTGTCCCCTCGACGATCACCAGTGGTGTACGGCCAGTGTAGGAGATCGCTCCCCACACCATGATGCCGGGTGTTGGCCCTGTGTCCTCGGTCGTATGCAGTCCTGATTGTGGCGCTCACCTGCACGGCGCCAAACACGCATACGACCATCATTGGCACCAAGGCAGAAGCGACTCTCATCGCTGAAGACGACACGTCTCCATTCGTCCCTCCATTCACGCCTGTCACGACATCACTGGAGGCGGGCTGCACGATGTTGGGGCGTGAGCGGAAGGCGGCCTAACGGTGTGCGGGACCGTAGCCCAGCTTCATGGAGACGGTTGCGAATGGTCCTTGCCGATACTCCAGGAACAACAGTGTCCCTAATTTGCTGGGAAGTGGCGGTGCGGTCCCCTACGGCACTGCGTAGGATCCTACGGTCTTGGCGTGCATCCGTGCGTCGCTGCGGTCCGGTCCCAGGTCGACGGGCACGTGCACCTTCCGCCGACCACTGGCGACAACATCGATGTACTGTGGAGACCTCACGCCCCACGTGTTGAGCAATTCGGCGGTACGTCCACCCGGCCTCCCGCATGCCCACTATACGCCCTCGCTCAAAGTCCGTCAACTGCACATACGGTTCACGTCCACGCTGTCGCGGCATGCTACCAGTGTTAAAGACTGCGATGGAGCTCCGTATGCCACGGCAAACTGGCTGACACTGACGGCGGCGGTGCACAAATGCTGCGCAGCTAGCGCCATTCGACGGCCAACACCGCGGTTCCTGGTGTGTCCGCTGTGCCGTGCGTGTGATCATTGCTTGTACAGCCCTCTCGCAGTGTCCGGAGCAAGTATGGTGGGTCTGACACACCGGTTTCAATGTGTTCTTTTTTCCATTTCCAGGAGTGTATATCCAAAAGCTTAAAATAAAACGCTACAAACCAGTAGTCCAACCAGAATGTCTGTATGCTAGAGAATATCTAGCATCAGATAATAACCTTGATAAATTATAAATATTAGAAAGTAAAATTATATGGAAAATGTTAGGTCCTCCGAAAAATGTAGCGTTTGCAAATTAGGAAGTAACGATGAACGTTATCAGAAAATAGACAATATAGTACAAACAATAAGGAAGGAGAGATGGCTATTTTTAGGATTCTAGTCTCAGTCGTGTAAGTGTCAGGCAAATCCAACACCTTCCATAAAAACCCTGACATGATATAGCAAATCCAGTAGTATGTCACATAACTCCGAATAAATCGTAACATTAAATTAACCAAAGTAATACGAGTAACGAGTGAGCAAATGGAATACCACAGACGAACACAAGAATGCCTAAATGCATGTCATACCTTCCCACCGTGAGACAGACGCAGTTCCGAGGGGAGAAACGAGAACAGAAGCCGAGAGCAGAACCGTTATAAGCTAGAAAGCCCTACGATAAGGGACGGACACCCACGTCGCCAGCTAACCACCAGGACCACCCCCCAGCCCACGTTAAAAGATAATGCCCTCCAGAAGAACAGTATAGATCTTACGATAACACTAAAAGGGCCACACCAGCTGCAAGTTTTAGCATGAGACTTTTTCGCGTCTCTGTTACGTTGCAAACTTTAAAAACATTGCCCCACCACGAAAAGTATTACGTTTCTCATTGGATAGACAGAATTTTTGTAGGCGGAGCTTAAGGTTAGCATTGAGACCCAGATTGGTCAGATGAAAACACAGCCAGATAGTTTTTTTTAAACCAACTTCGGTAAATTGTAGTAACGAGAAGTTAGGAGAAAGTTGCCTCGGAGACGGCGAAATGCGTGGAGCTGTGCCGACCGCCGCTCCCTGACGCTGACTAACCGCCGACAAGGTAATGAACGCACGCGATGTCGCATAAGCGCGCATAAAGCTTCACTCAGAACTGCAGAAGTCTCATCTGTTACATCCTCTTTTTACGTAATACTAGTGTCGATCGTCAATTGAAGCTCATGGTATTCAAATTTGCTACATGAAGTAAAAATCTGAAACGCAATGATTTTTCTGTTATATAATTATTGAGAAGCCACATCAGCCACAGTACTTTACGACAAGTTAAATAAGTAATTAAAGGTAATTGAGGGTCACTGTAGACCATTTTGATAGTTTTCTCTTTTATGAAACTTAACTTAAATCTAGATTATAGATGTGATATGGCATAGGTCATCCTTCGATCCATTGTATAACTTGGAAACCCATTCAGGGAATGTTCGTTCACATTTTTGTTGAACGCAGTTGGTTTTTATCATCCTGTATTAAAATATTTCCTTTTATCAATAGTGCAATTTATAAACGATGTTTTGTGAGTAGAATAAAAATTCCAATGGTGAACTTAACTGCTTTTTCGACGTTATTTTACCAGCTAACTAAAAATGGGAAAGCCTTGAAGCCCTTCCACTAAATTTAGTTAGTATTAAGATTCTTTTACAGGGAGTGCAGTGGAGCTGACGCTGAAATCATTAAGGATTTGATTATATCATCGCTAGTCTCACTGAACTCTTCTGAATTCTACATGTCATGTGTGGTCTGGCGTCTCCTTACCAGCAACAGGTCCCAGGTTCAAACTAGTCAATTCCCTAAAAAACACTCTCAGAGCGTCGTTGTGCGAAAGTGGTAGGGAGACACGACTTAGAACAAACAGAAACCACGAAGAATGTTAGAGTCGGTAAAAACGGATTCCTTATAGGATCGTTTTGTTGTCCCTCTTTTCGGTGTGAATGTTAAAATCCCCTCTTTCTCAGGAAAGGGAGGATGTATCAAGTTGAAATTTATGTCACATACTGAGGTCTACAGTGTCTTGATGGTGCAAAAAATTGAAGCTTCTAAGTCAATGTAGTCAAAAGATATGGTTATTTATGTCACATATTTTGATGCAAACACTCATCAAAACATAAAGGGTTCATCAGATTGCACTGGAATCATGAAATTTGGTAAAAAGAAGGTTCTCAGTAAAATCAAAGTAAAAAATCTGAAAAGTGTAAATTTTTAATTAATGTCAAACGAAAAAAAATATTTTGTTATTTCTCATCTGAATGTCTGTCAGGAACGGGTAAACGTATCACATACTTAAGTCTATAGTCACATACTGAAGTCTACAGTCCTTGGCGGTATAATAAACGTCAGCTTCTAAGGCAATGCAATCAAAAAGTACGGTCATACTTTTCACATGATTTTATACCCGCAACCTCACTCGTCAAATCCTAAACGGTACTTGCCGTTGATCTAAAATGATGGAATTAGGCGAGAAGTAAGATTTCGCAGTACAAATAAAGGAAAAAAATCCGGAAAATGTTATTTGTAATAATATCACACGAAAAAATATTTCTCTTTTCGCTTGTTACCTGACGTGATATTTGAAATTAAAACAGTCATCAGTTCTTCATTCAGGCTGACTGGGTCGCAATGGTGAAAGTCAAATATTAGGCAAGGAATGACTTTATCGCTCGTATTATGCGTTTCGGAATTTATACGTCATCACATACCCAGGAGCAATTACTACACTTAGACATGACGTTTCAGGTTGTATGTGAAACAAACATTCGCAGACCAGTCTGCCTTGCCTGATGTTTGTTTAGACTGCGAATATTTGTTTCACATACTGAAACGTCCCCTTAGAACAATTGTACAAGACTATGCTTAAACTGACACACAATATTTTTAGCGCAACGCAATCTGACTATCAAAGATCCCTGCAAAAGAATGGCCCTGAGTAACATTAAACTATACCTTTCACAAATCACTTACCTCACCAAAAATCTCCGTTACTCGAACTACTGCAATACAGCGAGCGCCACTATTGCCAGCTAAATAAAAGATTCAAACTATGGAAGGCACTAACTACTGATAGGGATAGTTAGCAAATGAAAGATATTAATAGAGAACAAACAATGTATTTACCTTAATAGTCATAAAAACACTGTATTTACCTTAATATCATCACAAGTCATAATATATGTAATTTCAAAACTTCGCCATCTCTCTCCTCACATCCACCACTGCTGGCGGCTCACCTCTAACTGCGCAACGCTACGCGCTGTTCACATCCAGCTGCCGCTGCCCAACACTACAACGGCAGACAACAATGCAAAACTAGCCACAGACTGCACACAGCACAGCCAGTGATTTTCATACAGAGCGCTACGTAACGTTGCCAATAAGAAAACATAAACAGCCTACTTACATAAAGAAAACATAAACAGCCTACTTACATAGCTCTCTGATTCTGTTCGGTGGTTCTTCATTCTTTAGTACAAGAGTAGGTGGTAAAGCAGTGGAATCATGAGGCATTTCATTCAGCACATTTTGAAATAAGTGTAAATATCTGTCCCAATTCTGATGCTTTCTGTGACAATAAAGTCTGCAAAGCTTATTGATTTCTTTCATAATCCTTTCAGACGGGTTACAATGTGGTGAATACAATTAAATAAAAACAGGTTTGATTTTATGATTCCGAAGCATGCGTGACCAAACAGCAGATCTGAATTGCGGTCCATTATCTGAAATGACTTTACTAACGTGTCCAACTTCACGTAAGAAATTTTTAACAAAGGCGTTGGATACAGACCGTCCAGTGGCATTACGTAACGGAGTGAAAGAAACAAATTTTGAAGTAAGTTCAACAGCGACTAGAACGTACGAAAATCCATTCGATGTTCTGACAAGGGGCCCCAAGAGATCAACAGCAGCAAATTCTTTTAATTTAGAAGGAATAATTGGAAACAGCGGAGCACGATGTGAGATAGTAGATGGTTTCGCCTTTTGACAAAGTTTACAAATAGACAAGACTCTTCGAATTCTCTTTTCCATATTGTTAAAATAACAAGTCGTTCGAAGAATATGATAACATTTTCGTGGACCAAAATGTGCGTAGCTGCAATGAATATACCAAATGAGCTTATTAACAAAATCGTCTGGAATGCAAAGTACCCATAGCTTGTCATCAACAGTGCAGCGTTTGAAGAGTATGTTGTTTCTAACCAGGTAATAATGCCGAATCTGAGTGTGTGTCTTTTCATGCCATTTACTTTTGATGTCTTTCCAAATCGGATCTTTATCTTGTTCATGAGCAATGTCCTTTAAAGATGTGGTGATGAAGTTTTCAAAGGCGACTTTCTGAATGTAAAGAATACTGAAATTTTCCTCGAGGTTGCCTTCTGTGTTACTTTTCTCAAGCCCAGCCGGTGCGCGTGACAGTGCGTCCGCAACAATGTTCTCCTTGCCGGGAATGTAGACTATTGTGAAGCGGAATTCTTGCAGAAACAATGCCCAACGTTTTAACCTGTCATGATTTAATTCTGAAGACATAAGAAATTGTAATGCACGATGATCACTGTATACTTTTACGTGCTTACCAGAAAGAAAGAAACGGAATTTGTTAAATGCCCAAACGATAGCTAAAGCTTCTAATTCAGTAACGGAATAATTTTTTTCAGATTTTGTTAGCACTCGGCTAGCAAAAGCAATGGTTTTCTGAACAGTAGTGTCATTTCCTATGGCTTCTTGAAATAAGTGGGCACCAAGACCGACTTTAGAAGAATCCGTGCTAAGGCAGAAATCTTGTGACAGATCTGGATGAGCTAGTATTGGCGCGTGAAGTAACGCTTCTTTCAAAGAATTGAATTCCAACTGTGCTTGTTCGTCCCAGTTCCAAATAGTATTTTTTCCAGTGAGAGAACAAAGTTTTGGTGTAACTAGAATTTGCATATTCAGAAAACGACGGTAAAAATTTACGAGACCTAGAAAACTGCGGACTTGTCTTTTTGTGGATGGAACTGGAATGGCTCTGATTGCTTCTAACTTTTCAGGATCCGGCTGAATGCCTTCAGAAGAAATAATATGTCCCAAAAACTTCACCTTTGACCTACCGAATTCAGACTTTTCCAAGTTAACTGTAATTCCAGATTCTGCAAAAATACGTAACAAACTGTCGAGGATGCGGTTATGTTGTTCCCATGAAGCTTCTGCTATTAGAATATCGTCCACATATAAGGTGATGTGACGTTTTAAGAACTCAGGTAATATGGAATTTAGCCCACGAATGAATGCTGCCTAAGAAATGTTCAAACCAAAAGGAAGTTTCCGAAACTGATAACAAACGCCGAAACAAAGGAAAGCTGTGTATTTTCTACATTCTGGATGAAGTTCGATGTGATAAAAGCTGGATCTGAGATCAATGGAAGACAACACTTTTACACCATTAAAATTTTGAAGAAGTTCTTCCATCGTCTGCGGCCTGTCTGTTTCAGGAATGATGATAGTATTGATTTGTCTCGAATCTAAAACAAGCCTGATCGATCCATTCTTCTTCTCAACAACATGTAATGGGTTGTTGTATGAGCTTACTGCAGGCTCAATAATGCCCTCATTAAGCATAGATTGTATTTCTGTTCTAACACGGTCCCTATAATGCGCCGGAATTACGTATGGTCTAACACAAAATTTAGTATGCTCACGAACACGAAATTGGTATTGAAATCCCTTGATTGTTCCTGTTTTGTGAGTAAAAGCTGTGGAATGTGCTTGTAAAATCTCAAAAAGGTCCTGCCTATCAGTGTCATTACAATTCTCAATTGTTTGAATTTTATTCTGAATTAACTCATTAATTTCAAACATGCCGCCGATATCATCCCTGTCAGTACTTGCAGAGTGATTGTTAGTGTCTAGTTCTGTAGAAAATTCCGAACTGTTGTCTAACAGAAGGTAAAGCCGATTAATTTCCTCATCATGGTTTGAGAGCCAGTCTTCAAATTTCAAAGCTATTGACTTACCTTCTTTCTCTAAACTTATTTCAGCATCGTGAAAGCTTAAGATTGCTTTGTATTCATTCAAAAAGTCTACTCCCAGTATAATTTCCGTCGACAATAATGGAACAATAAGAAAGTTCATAGAGAAGCTGTGGCTTTGACAAAAGAATTCTAAGTTGGTTTGTTGGCGTACATCTACACTTTTTCCAAAGATTGCACCTTGTAATTTAATCTTACGTAACGGAAGTGTGGGGCAATCGTTCGATTTGTTGCACTTGCTAAAAGCTGTTTCACTAATTATTGAAATGGGACTGCCAGAGTCAAGTACTGCCGTAAATTTTACGTCATTTACTGTAATGTGAATCACAGGATATGCAATGTTGTTACGTGTTACGTCGTGTTCCTGGAGTAAGATGTCCCTAATGTCTTCCATTTTTACGTAATTACTAGCTACGGCAGCTGTGTCGTCAGTTTCATAAGTACGTCTTGTGGCTGCCAGCGGTGTGAGTCATTGCCTATTGTCTCTTTGTTGGCGCGCGTCGTTATTGGGATTTGGAGACCTAACTTCTACAAATTCACCGTGACGAGAATCCCGCCAGTTCTGATGCAGTTCAGGTCTGTCGTTACGATCATATCGTCTGTCGTCATGTCGGTAGATTCCATAGTTTCTTTCTTGTCGGTCACGTGGTGGAGAATTTCTCCCTGAGTTGTAACTGCGCGCTGGACCATTGCGTCTAAAGTTATTCTGTCTCCCTTGATAATAATTGTTTTGTTTCCCATATTGTCTGTTTCTCTGAGTGTCACTGTGATAGTCATTAGCGCAGAGAGGTGATCTTTCCCTGTAATTACTACTACTCTGCCAATGGTTGTCATACAGGTGGTGTCTGTTTTGGTCACGATTTGTGTTGTGAGAATAGCCTTGTCGTGTCCAGTTATTATTTCTTTCATCGCGGAATTGCGACGGATGTGACCTGTAATGATTGTTTTCCTGTTTTCGCATCCCGCACTGTCTGTGTTAATTTCTAATTCTTGTAAGAGTCCCTGAAAAGACTCAATGTCGTCTTTGCAACGCCCTGCCAAAATAATATGTCGTAAATGTTCAGGCAGTTTGATTAAGCAAATGCGGATGAGTTCTGAGGGGCTGTATGGGTTTGACAGGTACTGATTCTTGTGCAACATGTCTTCAAAATATTTCTCAAGACTGGAAAATTCAGATTGTTCGAAATGTTTCATCATTGTGATGCTATGTTTTACTCAGTCTTGTGTAGCTTGAGACCAATATGCTGAGAGGAAGGCATGATAAAAATCTCCTTCACTGTGACAATCGTGAATGACCGATCGCATTCTTACAGCTGGTTCATTCTCCAAGTAGCCACACACAAATTCTAATCTGTGCTCCAATGACCAGTTGGGGGGAAAACAATGAGAGAATTGATGGAGCCACGCTTGTGGATGAATGTCGTTGGCAGAGTTCTTAAACGTTTTGAATTTACGTGTAGTAATGAACAGCTTATAATCAAAATCATCATGTCGGCGAGTCGCATGTCGGTCATTGTTACGTCGTTTCGGCAGTTCCATCTCAAAATTCGGTGTACCTTGACAATTTCTTTCATAATTTCCAAAGTGCCTTACAACACAACTTGAAACGCCATATGTGTGTGTAGTAATCGCTCCTGGGCATCTGATTTTGGATAAATTTCGAAACGCATAATGTGAGCAATTAAGTCATGCCTTGCCTGATGTTGACTTTTACCATTGCTACCCACTGAGCGTGACTGGAAAGTACTGATTGTTAATAAATGGTCGCCTGCCTCCTGTATGACTTTGTCACATTTATGTCACTGAAATTAAAACATTCCCGAAAATCTTGGAACCCCTGTGACTGATATCTTGCCAATATTAATAATAGGCAAAAATGCTCGAGGTTCTCGATTGCCAGAATGGATGAACTGTCTGTATACGTAGTTAAGTTTGTGAGCAACCCTCAGTGCTCAAGTCCTCTTCGCACTTGTCCAATTTTTTGGACTTATTTACAAATGGGAACAACAGGTTCCCCAATTAGATTTTCAATTATCTTAGGAAAAGAAATTAACAACAACATGAATTCATAAGGTTAGGAAAGACTTCGAAAGGAATAACGGAAGAGGAGAAGAAGTATTTGAAAGAGAAATTTTTGGAGAAAAAGTTTTGTAATTGGAAAGACTTCGAGGAAGGAAGGAGAAGGAAACCAACCTAAGTTGGTCTGAAGACAGAAAAAAGAAATATAGCTAAACAATGAACGGATAGTAGAAGAAAAGAAAGGAACAACAAAAGTTTAAGAACTGAAATTGGAACGTGGTCCGTAGAAGGGCGTAACACAAGAAGAAGGAATAAGACTAAAAGAATGTATACATTCCTGAGAATGTAAGTCTGGGTGCGATCCATAACATTTGATAATGGAAGAAAACTTCACCAGCCAAGATCGCTAAAAAGGCATTTTATTGGATACCTGTTTCGACGTAGCATGAGATCCGATTGTGACACCATAACTCTGTCGAAACTGGTCATCCAGTAAAATACTTTTTTAGCGATCTTGGCTGGTGACCTTTTCTTCAGTTATAGTATAATGTACTTATAGACTTCAGGAAGTAAGTTGTACATGTCGTCCGGCGCTAAGACCATTGAGCATCAAGAGTGGCACACTGTCAGAGGAAAGAGTATATTTTACAGGTTTCTTGCAGACACAGTTCTGCTGCGGTAAGGGTAACAGGTGCACCACAGTGTGGCGAGTGAAACGGCGCAGCAGCTGAAAACGTACTCCAAGTGCGTGGGGCGGCACTATTCCTATTGGAGAAACGTCTCAAGTACACATAGGTCCATCATGAAAACCTGGTGGTGTACGTATATGGATCAAATGCAGTGTAGCGTCCAGCCGTCGCGGAATGTGCCGATAACTTGATCAATGCGGCACAGGCTGAACCATCGGCCAGTCAGATCTTGCACCGCGTGGTTTCCATCTGAAACGTCCCCTTAGAAATATTTATACATGACTGTGCTTAAACTGACACACAATATTTTTAGCGCAACGCAATCTGACTTTCAAAAACCCCTGCAAAAGAATGGCCCTGACTAACATTAATCTATACCTTTCACAAATCACTTACCTCACCAAAAATCTCCGTTACTCGAACTACTGCAATACAGCGAGCGCCACTACTGCCAGCTAAATAACAGATTCAAACTACGGAAGGCACTAACTACTGATAGGCATAGTTAGCAAATGAAAGATTTTAATAGAGAACAAACAATGTATTTACCTTAACAGTCATAATATACATGTTCATGACATCCATTTTTACAAATTTCCAAACTCCGCCATCTCTCTCCCCACATCCACCACTGCTGGCGGCTCACCTCCAACTGCGCAACGCTACGCGCTGTTCACATCCAGCTGCCCAACACTACAATGGCAGACAACAATGCAAACTAGCCACAGACTGCACACAGCACAGCCAGTGATTTTCATACAGAGCGCCACGTGGCGTTACCAATAAGAAAACCTAAACAGCCTACTTACACATCTTTTCGGCAATTTGAAAGAACCTCTGACTGAGAGGAGATTTTCAAACAATGAGAATGTTAATGCAGTGGTTCTCGGATGGCTCCATCACAAAGGAGCGGATGTCTATCGTCGACGTATTGAACATTTGGTGGCAATGAAGTCAATTTACAAAGACTTGGTGACTATGGTATCATGTATCCGTGTCTCTTTGAAGTTTGGTGCAGCATTCAAAATAAGTTACTTGCTTTGCCATGATAATCTAGCAGAAAGTCGGGTAACTCGACGACTTTAAGAGGTATTATATTTTTCTGGCTCTTACTTTTAAGTCAAACAGTTCATTTATGGAAAAATTATTACTTCATGTATTCCGCTCAGATCCAAGCTCTTAAAAATTTGCTAAAGCTAAGGATTTTTTTTAGATAGATCTGTTTTTGTTTGTGATAGTACCAATCGGCAGTTTATCCTGCAGGAAGGATAAGTTGACTTTGCGGTATGGACAAGATGAGAAACGAACATTTTATTTACGAAAGAAAGATATTTTATTGATGTTCATCTGTTTAGTCGTTCTTTGCTTCCCTGTAGTTTAAGCCCGCACACTGAACATGAACCTACTCTTGGCGTCGTGAACTCTGAAACCACATTTCTGTCTTTCCAGCCTCAACACAAAGGATCCAATCCCTTCCATCAACGTAATCGGAATCACTGTCGGCGTACTCAGTTTCGATGGATGAGTTTGAACATGAGCGGCGGAAGTCTATTCTAGAATCCTTCCATTGTTTCATTCCAAAACCTCCACCAAACGCAAGTTTATGTTAACGATGTTTGTTCTTTTTTTTTTTACTTTTGGATTGACATTCTATTTTTTAAATTTTTTACCTCTCTTCATTTTTCTTTCTTGTTTCTTCTTCCAATTGTCCCCTTCTCTTCCAGATCTGTTTTCTTGGGTGTGCTGCTTATGTCTGCAGATAGCAACTCATTTCTTCGTTCTCTTGCACCTCCTTTAGGTGCAACTTGAGGTAACGGAGACAAAGCTGAGGTAGATGTGCAACCTACGTCTTCAGTTATTTGCTGGATGTATTCCAGTCTTTGTCTTCTTCTACAGCTTTTACCTTCTCCAGCTGCCTCTAGTACCACGGAAATCATTCCTTGATGTCTTAAGTGATGTCCTAACACCCTGTCCCTTATTCTTGTCAGCGTTTCCCATGTATTCCTTTCCTCGCTGATTCTGCTGAGAACGTCCTCATTTCTCACTTTATCAGTCCACCTAATATTCAACACCATATCAACACCACATATCAAATGTTTCGAGTCTCTTCTTTTCCGGTTTTCCGACAGTCCATGTTTCGCTACCATACAATTCTGTGCTCGAAACATGCGTTCTTCTTCAAATTGAGGTCTATGTTTATTATTAGTAGGTTTCTCATGGCCAGGAACGCCCTTTCTGCCAGTGCTAGTCAGATTTTGATATCCTCCTTGCTCCGTCCGTAATGTATTATTTTGCTGCCTAGGTAACAGAATTCCTTACCTTCGTCTCCATCGTGATGCCCAATTCTGATTTTAATTTTCTTGGTGTTCTTATTTATGCTACTTCTCGTTACTTTTCATCGATTTACTCTCAATACATACTCTGTACTCATCAGGCTGTTCATTCCCTGCAACACACCCTGTAAGTCATCTTCACTTTAACTGAGAATAGTGCGGGCTTTCAAATACCTCCGACTCAGAGTTGAAATATTAAAAGTTTTCGCTGGTTTGTTGTCTATGGGCTGGGATACGTAGTTGTCGCATTACAGGGCAAATACTGCTGGCTCTACAGTATACGGTAAGAATACACATATGAATCGAATGGTCGAAGGTTTCTATCACTCGACAGTCGCCAATTATGAAAGTAACATATAAATTTATAAATGAAAGATCGCAATTAAACAAAATCTGCAGGGACTATCTTAACGACTTTAAATGATGAGTACGATAGTAGAAGTACTTTTGAGAATACGGTATATTTCTGTAAAACACTTATTGGTGTCGATGGTCCAGCAATTAAATAAAATATAAGTTGAATAACAGGGAAACAATAGCTTCCTACTGCACGTAATTAGTCATGAATAACAACATAGCTCGCGAGATATTCACTTCTAAACGCACACTACGTCTTCACTGTAGAAGCCACGGACATCTCACAAGTACACAAGTCGACACTCTGAAGTTCTTCTATCAGCCGCGACCACGCGCAAACCGCTCCACAGTCCAAGTCTCTCTCGCGACCATGCGATCGTCGCGTCCCCTGCGACTCTCCCTAGCGCCACACTGTTCAGAACTGCCACACTGCTCAGAACTCCGCCGTGTCCTCTCCGGAAACGATGCTCCTCCCCGCCGGCTGGAGTGGCCGAGCGGTTCTAGGCGCTACAGTCTGGAGCCGCGCGACCGCTGTGGTCGCAGGTTCGAATCCTGCCTCGGGCATGGATGTGAGTGATGTCCTTAGGTTAGTTAAGTTTACGTAGTTCTTAGTTCTAGAGGACTGATGACCTCAGAAGTTAAGTCCCATAGTGCTCAGAGCCATTTGAACCTGTAATTCATACCAATTCAGGTTTACACTAATAGCTTTCTAAAGACACGGCGATCGACAAAATCGCATGAAGCGTTTATAGTTTGGAAATTCGTTGCTGTTTGTTACTTGTATAGTTTACTGTCAGATAGTAAACTTTAAACTAATAAAGATATTAAAAATCTGATTACACCATCAGAATTTTCGTGCAAATAATAGTAATGTACGTCTGGCTACTATTAATTTCTATACGAACTGTGAAATGTCTTCCATGATGGTTTCACAAAGTCCCCCATCTTTGGCCCTACCGGCGTGTCTCCTTCACTGACACAGCCTCACCATGAAATTCCCAGCCACGTGGCCGATGGACCACGTGGTCCAACCGTTGTGCGGCATCACCAGCCGCGCCTTGCCGAGAGGCCCGAGCGGTGGCCGCCAACTCAGAACTTAGAATATTTCCAGGGCGCCACAACTCGCCCGTTACCTCACAATAGCAGTGCCATCAGCAAATCTTATCACTGATATCATTCCACAGTGATTTTTAATCCCTCTCTTGAACTTGAGCCCAGCCTTGAACCATTCTTTTATTTCGTCGCCGGCCGATGTGGCCGAGCGGTTCTAGGCGCTTCAGTCTGGAACCGCGAGACCACTAGGGTCGCAGGTTCGAATCCTGCCTCGGGCATGAATGTGTGTGATGTCCTTAGGTTAGTTCGGTTTAAGTAATTCTAAGTTCTAGGGGACTGATGACCTCAGATGTTAAGTCCCATAGTGCTCAGAGCCATTTGAACCATTTTTATTTCGTCATTGCTTCTTCGATGCATAGACTGAACAGTAGCGACGAAAGATTAAACCTCTGCCTTACACCCTTTTTAATCCAAGCACTTCGTTCTTGTTCCTCCGGTCTTATTGCTCCCTCTTGGTTCTTGTACGTATTATACATTACTTAGTCCTATTTTTCTCCGAATTTGGATCATCTTGTCGAATACTTTTTCTTGTCGACAAATCCAACGAATGTGTTTTGATTTTTCTTCAGTCATGCTTCCCTCATCAACCGAAACGTCAGAACCGCCTCTCTGATGCCTTTACCTTTCCTAAAGCCAAACTGATCATCATCTAACAGATCATCAGTTCTCACCTCTATTCTTCTCTGTATTATTCTTGTCAGTAACTTTGATGTATGAGCTGTTAAATTGATTGTGCAATAATTCTCACACTTGTCGGCTCTTGCTATCTTCGGAATTCTGTGGATAATGTTTCACCGAAAGTCTGTTGGTATATTGCCAGTCTCATACATCCCACATCAACATGTTTTGTTGCCACTTCTTCCAACGATTTTAGAAATTCCGATGGAATGTTACCAATCCCTTCTTCCTTATTTGAACGTAAGTTGTCCAAAGATCTTTTAAATTCTGATTCTAATACTGGATCCCCTATCTCTTCCATGCCGACTCCTGTTTCTTTCTGTCACGTATCAGACAAGTCACCCCTCCTTAGTGGCCTTCAGTGTACTCTTTCCACCTATCTGTTCTCCTCTCTGCATTTAACAGTGCAGTTCCCATCTCACACTCAATGTTACCGACTTGCTTTTAATTTCATCGAAGGTTGTTTTGACTTTCCTACATGCTGAGTCAGTCCTTCCGACAATCATTTATTTTTAGATTTCTTCACATTTTTCAAAGATTTCGGTAACATTGAGTGTGAGATGGGAACTGCACTGTTAAATGCAGAGAGGAGAACGGATAGGTGGAAAGAGTACACTGAAGGCCACTACGGAGGGGTGACTTGTCTGATACGTGACAGAAAGAAACAGGAGTCGGCATGGAAGAGATAGGGGATCCAGTATTAGAATCAGAATTTAAAAGATCTTTCGTCCCGTGCACATCCTATTTATTTTGTTCCTAAGTAATTTGTATTTCTGTATTCCTTTTTTCTCTGAACGTTTTTGTACTTCCTTCTTTCGTCGATCAACTGAATTACTTCTTCTGTTAGATATGGTTTCTTCGCAGTTACCTTCCATGTACCTACGGTTTTCTATCCAGCTTCCGTGGTTGCCCTTTTTGTGCGAGGTGGCACAGTAGTTACCACACTGGCCTCGCATCCGCAAGTACGACGGTTCAAACCTGTGTCTGGCCATCCAGATTTACGTTTTCCTTTATTTCCCTAATTTGCTTCAGGTAATTGCCGCTTTGGTTACTTTGAAAGGGGAACGGCCGACTTCCTTCCCTACCCTCACCTAATCCGATAGGACCGATGACTTCGCTGTTTGCTCCCGTCCGCCAAATCAAACAACCAAACCATTTTAGAGGTGTCCATTCCTGTTCAACTGCCTACTGAGATTTTCGTTATCGTAGTATCTATAGTTTCAGAGAAGTTCAAGCTTGCCTCTTCTTTCTTTAGTACTTCCGTATGTATATGCACCTCGGTATGCCTTTAAATCCAAAGTCTGATTTCGCAATCTCTCCCCTACGTTGACGTAATGTAACTGAAGTCTTCCCCTGTGTCCCGGCGTATTCCAAATATACCTCCTCCTCTTGTGATTTTTGAGCGAATTCTTCACTACTACTAACTAATATTTATTGCAGAACTCAATTCATCTTTCTCCTTTCTCGTCCCTACTACCAAGCCCATATTCTACCGTAACCCGTTCATCTATTCCTTCCCCTACAACCGCATTCCAGTCCCCCACGACTATTGTATTTTCATCTACTTTTACGCACTGAATTACCTGCACAATATCCTCACATACCTTCTCTATCTCTTCTTCCTCTGCCTGCGACTTCGGCACATATAGCTGAACTATTGTTATCGGTTTTGGTTTGTTGTCGATTCTGATGAGAACAACCTTATCACAGAACTGTTCACAGAAACTCACTCTCGGCCCTACCTTCATATTCATAAGGAATCCCACTCCCGTTATACCAGTTTCTGCTGCTGTTGATATTACGCCATAATCGTCTGGCCAGAAATCCTTGTTTTCTTTCCTTTTCTCTTCACTGACCTGCATCATATCTGGACTGAGCCTCTGCATTTCTCTCTTCACATTTTGTAGCTTCCCTACTACGTCCAAATTTAAGACATTCCACGCCCAAGTTTTCATGGTCGCCTCCTCCTTGGCGGTCCACTCCCGGAGGTCGGTATGGCGACTAACCCGGACTCTTTTGCCAATGGAGAGACCATCATACAACACTTTTTCAATTACAGGCCACATGGTCATGTGGATACACATTTTGGTTCTTAAAATCAGTGGTTTCCGTTGCCTCCTATATCCTCAGGCTGTTGATCATTGCTGATTCTTCCGTCGTTAGGGGCAGTTTCCCACCCCAAGGGCGAGAGAATGGCCTGAATCTCTGTCCGCTCCTCCGCCCTCTTTGTGAAGGCCTTTGACAGAACTGGGTGACTTCCTATGCCAAATTTCTTTGATCACCAGTGCCCTGATTTTTATTCAAAATTTAAGCTGTGGCTGGGTTCAGGCCCAGGAACCAGGATGTTTTGATCGCTAGTCAAAGATGCTACCCCTAGACCATGGATTTCATACTAAATAGGTAAAAATACGAAATAAACATAATACATATACAACTACTCTCCACAAAGGAATTAAAAGGTCACTTTATTCTATCCCCATCATTTTCCCCCACTGCGACGCTCAAGTTTGAAATCTGGCTGAAAAGTGCCTACGACCTTCCTCTGAAACGAGGCAAAAGATTGCCAGGACTCAGGAGCTGAGGTTAATGAGGTCACATTGACAATAATTTTCACCACAATTCTGCCCAACGCCACTGTGGACGTGTCATGCGATGGGAAGTTCGTCACTGGGCTCTCTTACTTACATTTTACCCCTTCTTTTGACGCCTCTATGATGGACGTCCGAACTGCGACGCCCTATGTTGAAATCAGGAGGTTTTCTTGTTGATGGGCGAGGAAAACATTTCAGACAGAACACCGCTCGGAATCAACACGAAAAGGCCTCACAAGGTGGCATAAAGAGCATCAATGAAACCACCCATTCGCTTGGGGCATTCATTTCCACACATTTTGTGATCGAAAACGACAAGTTTCTGAGCGATCTGAAACAGAACGAGGTTCTTGAGAGCCTTTGACACTGCTGACACCTCCTGGATGATTTACCCCTTCTATAAATATATCATTATGCTGAAACCCCATTGAACATGATCTGGCCGCTTTAGAATATAGCGTGACTGCGATTTTTGTTCTGGTATACAGGGTGAAACCACTAGGGACCAGTTAAAACCATCTGACAAGATCGGAATATGTTTCGAAGCAGCAAAGGTTATTTATAATTTGTCAGCTCTCATGTGGTGTGATTATGGGGAATGCAATATTAACACATGCATGAATAAAACAGCAAAAGGTTCCTCTAAGATACCCCACTTGAACAACACCCTCGGTGCCACATGAGCACCTTTGTTGGGCACTTTAAAAATGTACCTGTACAACAACAGTCGATCGATTCCTTGGCGCCTGCATGCAGGACACTCCCTTTCACCCCTCAGATTCCGCATGCCTGTGAGCAGAAGCTTCAGTAACAGTGTAGCACCACTCAGCTGTAGAGTGTCGAAGGGGTTGCCTGTCACAGGCGCCTAGGACTAGCTCGGTGCTTGTCTCTGTACAGCTACATTTTTAAAGTGCTCAACAAAGGTGCACAGCAGCATCAAGGGAGTCACTGAAGGAGTGAATGTCCAGGGGGTGTCAGCAGTGTCAGAGGTTGTCAGAGGTTGCACACCGCACAGCAAACTGTTGTTTTAGACGTCAGAATGTGAGTAAACGAGCGCCTCAAAGGAAGGGGTGGTTTCATGATATCCTTAACACCGTCTCCTGAAGCCTTTAATTGAGGTCATGTTGATTCTGTGCAACGGTGTGTCTGAAATGTTTTCCTCTCCCGCCCATAAGAAAACAGCGTTATTTGAGTGCTGGGTTTCGCATTCCAAATTCCAATGCAGAGGCAACAAGAGGAAGGGTGAGATGGGGGGTAAGGAAGGGCTGGTTTCAAATGGTTCTGAGCACTATGGGACTTAACATCTGTGGTCATCAGTCCCCTAGAACTTAGAACTACTTAAACCTAACTAACCTAAGGACATCACACACATCCATACCTGAGGCAGGATTCGAACCTGCGGCCGTAGCGGTCACGCGGTTCCAAACTGAAGCGCCTAGAACCGCACGGCCACACCGGCCGGCGAAGGGCTGGGCATGGCGATCTTCTCATCATGTGACACATCCACAGAGGTGCTGGGCGGAATTGTGGTGAAATTCGGTGCCTACGCGACATCATTAACCCAGTTTGCACCAAATGTGAGCTTCTGAGCTTTGGCGTTTTCTCACATGCGTCGATACCTTGCGGTTTGAAGCATCACTGAATCCCAGGGTGACGTCGAAGAGGACCACGCTTTTGAACCATTACAGGAGAACGTTGTAGGCACCTTTGAGCCAAATTTTAAACTTCAGCGTCGAAATGACGAAAAATGACGTCCTTCCAAAAGATTTAAACTTTAATTCTTTGGCGCAATGTATTTACGACTATATGTTACATCTCGATTTAGCTGAATGGTTGTGCATCAGTTTTACAAGAGTGTATTTTCTGTTGTATAAATCTCGGTTTAGCTGAATGGTTGTGCATCAGTTTTACAAGAGTGTATTTTCTGTTGTATAAATACGGCTGTACAATCTTTTATGATTTATTAGACGTATGGAGCACTCTATATGTGAAACAGATGATTGACAAATAGACGGATTGTACACAGTCATTTAATTGACAAATAGACGGATTGTACACAGGCATTTACACTACCTACGTTATCGACTGTAATTGACAAACAATGCAACACTTACATCAACACTTTAGCGGCTTCAATCGGTTTACTGCCAGATTTAAATTGTGAGATCATACATTTGACTGCGAGATAATTCTGCGCCCCAATGTGGAGTTATTTTCGGATTAATCACTGTTAATATATCGAGTAACAGTCTCTGGCTTTAATATCTATTACTACTGTCTACCTCTATTTAATGTCCGTGCCTAGCGTTCCATTTCAATGCAAACAGTTACTGATATAACGAGAATAAGGGCTGTCACTAAAGAAATGCATTTGCCTGCTCACCTGGGAAGTAGCTTTCACTGCATCTGGCAATCACTAAAGCTGCAGAGTGGCAGATGTTCGACGGTCCACAGGAAAATGATAATGGCGATGAACTATCTTGTAAATGGATGAATTAATTTACAAAAAAAAAAAAAAAGGTTCAAATGGCTCTGAGCACTATGCGACTTAACTGCAGAGGTCATCAGTCGCCTAGAACTTAGAACTAATTAAACCTAACTAACCTAAGGACATAACACACATCCTTGCCCGAGGTAGGATTCGAACCTGCGACCGTAGCAATTAATTTACAAAAATTATATAATTCCCGCTGTGCTCTGGTGTGCCGCCCTGTTGTCCAAACCTTCACTTACAAAGGTAATTGGAACGGGATGTGGTGGGGTGAAACACGAACACAGGTTTTTTATGCACAACAAGAGGCAGCCTCGGAACGAAGCATTTGTAGTACCGTGGCGTCTACTTTATTTAAACTGTCACTTCCAAACTCACAGTGAGTAATTTGACAACAGTTAAACCGTTGCTGTTCACCCTGTCAAGCTGGAAAGATTGAAAACATTTACCTTTTATAAGAATGTCCGTGTGTCCAGTATAGGTCACAATCTCAATCTGTCTCTCAGACGAAGCAAACGAATTTATCTATTTCGTATCCAGTCTCTGTTCATGCAGGGTATACTCGCAGTTCGTGATGACGAATGATCCTTCCTCGTACTTTCGATGTCTTCATTCTTTGCCTTGATCGTCTTCTGTTCTTCGGTGCTGACCTTCGGCTGAATTTTAAGTTCCTTAAATCTTGTCTCTTGCGTCTTCTGTATCGTCTGTCTTCTCTTCTCCGTTAATGACTACGAAACGTCGTAGTATCCTCTTAAATTTCGCTATTGCGACAATACTGTTATGATAATCGGCTAGATACTTCTTTGTCTCGCTTCTTTCTATACTCTGAAATTGCTTCCAGCATCTTAGTAGTGTCACTTTATTCTTCACGTTACACTTTGCGACTATTATTATAAAGTAAACGGTCTCGTTTCTGCAAAAACACCATTCTTTTCCACTCTGTCCCATTTTTCACAGTCACATCCCCACGTCAGTTAATTCCATATCAATATTTCGACTTCTTTTCTCCATATTTCACAGTCTTTTCGTTACTACCAAGAATACATATTCTTTTCACAAAATGTGGCTAATTTTTCCACTAATAAACCGACATGTTACTTCCGCCCATCGTTACACTTCTGCCTCCATTCTCAACCGTTCCACTCTCATTTGTCACTTCCATCTTAATAAAAAAATTCACAAAAATACCATATCTCCCAATGGACCAAACGTTTTTCCATTTCATGTATATTACACAGAAATCATATAGAAAATGGGATAAAAACATTTATGTTCTATATTATGTGGTTATAGAATGTACTGATTCGTTGTAGTTAAATAATGAAAAATTAAGGGTGTCTCACGGAAGACGCCCGGGAGGGGCCCGCAGGTCGCGCTGCGCGTGTGCCGGCTGTTGCCGCTGCATCTGCCGGTTGTCGCTATGAGTAGTTCTCGGACACTAATATTTTGCGCGTGCCCCCTACACTGTGCGACTGAGTGTACTTGTGTTATCTTTTGAACTTCTTTATCAAGTTTAATCGCTTCAAATATTGTTGCTAGACGCTATTATTGCAACTGCGCCGAGTGCGGGGCTTTCCCCGCCCGTATCTCGCTGGGCCCGGTCCTCAGACGGAAATACCAAAATGGCTCCGAGCACTATGGGACTTAACGTCTATGGTCATTAGTCCCCTAGAACTTAGAACTACTTAAACCTAAGGACATCACACAACACCCAGTCATCATGAGGCAGAGAAAATCCCTGACCCCGCCGGGAATCGAACCCGGGAAGCCGGGCGTGAGAACCGAGAACGCTACCGCACGACCACGAGCTGCGGACTGCGGAAATACCGTCGGCGTATATTCTATATTGCGCGACTGAGTATTCGGCGGGTGTTTATTTTGAATTTCCTGTCGAGTTTCCATTCAATATGGCATTCTCGAAGGATCAGCGAGTGTTTCTTGTGTTGAATTATGCAAAAACAATATCGTAGGTGAAATGTCGGCTTGAATTCGCACAAAAATTTCCTGGTGTGCAAGTTCCCAGTGATTCAACGATACGCAGGGTAGTGAAGAAATTTCAAGAGACTGGATCTGTGTTACACAAACGAAGACCTAGCGAACCTAGTGTTTTAATCAAAAATAAATTAGACGAGATAGGGGAGGCCTTGGAAAGAAGTCCGACAAGATCTCTGCGACGTTTGTCACTTAATACTGGTGTGACGAGAGCATCTGCACACAGAGCTGCGCATAAACTGAAACTGAAACCACACAAAATAACGGCAGTGTATCAACTGAGGAAGTCAGGTACTGTTGCTCTACGTCGTTATTGCAACTGGCTGTTACAGTCTTAGTGCGATAGAGTAGTCGACGCGGAGAATCTTTCTTTTTCTGATGAAGCATGGCTGAATTTGTCAGGGTACGTAAATTCTCACAACAATCGATGCTGGAGCTTCGAAAATGAATTACATCAACAATCTCTGCATGATGTGAAAACAGGTGTATGGTGTGCAATTAGTACAAGATGAATTATTGGACCAATCTTTTTCCTCGAAATAATACGATCTGACAGGTATGTGAACAATATACTCCATCCTTTTTTTCGAGAACTAACAGCTAACGAAGAGATGTACGGTTACTTCATGCAGGACAATGCAGGACCGTACACCGCCAACGCTTCTATGACTGCAACACGGAGTGATTTGGGGTTGATTGGCCTCATCGTTCTCCAGATCTAAATCCGCGTGATTATTATCTTTGGGGAACGTAAAGATGTTCGAAGAGTTGAAAGACAAGGTTCGCCTAGTCATATTGTAAGTAGGCTGTTTAGGTTTTTATGTTGGTGACGCCACGTAGCGCTCCATATGAAAATCACTGAGTGTGCTGTGTGCAGGCTGTGGCTGGTTTGCATTGTTGGAATATGCTACTGTAGTGTTGGGCAGTTGGCTGTTAACAGCGCGTAGCGTTGCGCAGTTGGAGGTGAGCCGCCAGCAGTGGTCGATGTGGGGAGTGAGATGGCGGAGTTTTGAGAGCGGATGATCTGGATGTATGTCCATCAGAGAGAGTAAATTTGTAAGACTGGATGTCATGAACTGATATATATATATTATGACTTTTGAACACTATTAAAGTAAATACATTGTTTGTTCTCTATCAAAATCTTTCATTTGCTAACTATGCCTATCAGTAGTTAGTGCCTTCAGTAGTTAGAATCTTTTATTCAGCTGTCAGTTTAGTGCTGATCAGAATAAGTAAAGAGCGAAATGTCTGAGTATGTTTAGTTCTGCTCAGCTGTTTGAAAATCAAATAACGTAAGGGGTTTACCAGCACAGTAATTCATTAATTTTTCTAAGTGGACGTTTCAATATCCCAGGTTTCGGCAGCCGAAATTCGTCAAGTGTTTACTAATGTGTTCAGGAGGTATCAGGCTGCTGTTACCACAGAGGGAGATCATTTTGAGCACCTACTGTAAATAAAGGTACGCTTAAGTTGATCAGATGGCAACGTTGTTTATGCTTAACTCATGGACGCCCGAGCGCAGCCGACTGCCGGCAGGTCGGTGTCCGAGAGTGGGGCGCGGCGGCGGCGGTGGCGCGTCTTCCGTGAGACACTCTAAATTCATCATTGCACATATTTTTTATTATTGAAAATACGCTGTATTAGTTTGTGACGGAGGAAATCTCCGTAACAACCTACTATTCAATCGGCTAGTCGATCCCTGACAGGTGGCAGCACTGTTGCCAGCCTTCACCACGACAGCTGAAATTACGAAAGAAACAAATGCTTTCTGGATCTGAATCGGTAGATGTCGGTGGAAGTCTGGAGAAGTCAGACGGTATTCATTTTATTTTGCACGTAGCCAACTTTACCTAACTGGCTGAACTATGTATGGTAGCAGCTCTCTGCTGTGTTAGTATAATTTACGACGCACCTTACCAAATCAGCCTTATTAAAAGACTTCCGCTAAGTTCTACATGAAATTTCGAATTATTGAGTTCCTGAATCGTAGACATTTCCCAAATGGTTCAAATGGCTCTAAGCACTATGGGGTCAAGATCTGAGGTCATCAGTCCCCTACACTTTGAGCTACTTAAACCTAACTAACCTAAGGACATAACACACATCCATGCCCGAGGCAGGATTCGAACCTGCGACCGTAGAAGCAGCGCGGTTCCACACTCAAGCGCCTAGAACCGCTCGGCCACAGCGGCAGGCTAGACATTTCGCCTGCGATAACATTTATCTGAATGTAGTTGTTGTCAATAAGGCAGCCGATATGTAGTATGTTGTTGACTTGGCGGATAACTTGACAAAAACTCAATGCGGGATATTTTGTAGGTGTGGTTGGGGACTGAGTGTCTCGGTTCCGCCCAAAATAGAAATTAAACGTAAGTTATTAATGTGTTCATTTAGTTTCAAATTCATATTTCTGACATGAGAGGCATTTTTTGATTAATTATGGGTTTTGAGTTAGAATTTCATAAAAATTTTCAAACGTTTCCATATAAAATTTTACGACCGTTGCACCTAGCATTTTGACTTTAAGAGACGATTTTTCCGATGTCCACGTGACATTCATCAACGAAAGTACTCTTTCGCTAGATGTGTTCGTCCCTGATAAACAGAATAGGTACTGGACGATGGTCAGACAGTTTTTATGTAGTATCTGGAGCTGATTAAGTTTTTCGAACACCTGTCACAACCGTTGCTCCGTACTGCTCATCACCCCTTCCCATCTCTTCAGAGCATCGTGATCCATGTAATTTGAGACGTAGCTTACCTCGTCGAAAAAGGGACCTTCTGCTATTGTCGTTGCCGTCGCAGGTACCTGCACCATTACCTGTTGGTAAGTGTGTTCTAGGTCAGCCCGTTTCAGGCACTGTTTTAGCTCAATCTAATTATATGTTTCGAATTCACTGCACTGATGTACAGTATATATTTCTGTGCGTACTGATGCATCAGACTCTTTCCAACCGCTCCGTGCTTAGTTTTCCCGCAGCGAAAGTTCTTTTTAAATACTTTTTGAATTAATGTAGAAGTGCATTCCATCGATCTAAAACTCTGATCGTGACTTACCATGTGGTACGCCCACGAACCTTCGCCTCTTGAAAGTTCTTGACCACCCTATTTTTCTTGACTGAAGTAGGTTGGCAGTGATGACGATGTATTTGCAGCGGTCAGCGCTTTTTTATGCTTGTCAGATGTTGAATGGCGTTGTATATCGTATAGGTCACTTTGTATTACGGAAAACATCCGTTTGTATGTATTGCATCCTACTTCAGACGCTGTTGAACGCTTCTGTAAAAAGAAGAGATCTCTTTTTGCAACTCATGCGTGAATTTACGACTTCGCGGTTTCGCAGTCGGCGTTGTTACTAAGTAAGACAAGAGACAGACAGCACAAGTTAACAATGTCGTATCACTACGTGGACTAAATTAAACCCCAAACAATTGCCCGCCGCGGTGGTCTAGCGGTTCTGGCGCTGCAGTCCGGAACCGCGGGACTGCTACGGTCGCAGGTTCGCATCCTGCCTCGGGCATGGGTGTGTGTGATGTCCTTAGGTTAGTTAGGTTTAAGTAGTTCTAAGTTCTAGGGGACTTATGACCTAAGATGTTGAGTCCCATAGTGCTCAGAGCCATTTGAACCCAAACAATCCCTTCGCGTCGAAGATCTTGTTTTCTTTTGATTTTTTTTTTTTTTTTTCAAATCGCTGTCAACCTCAGTGATGTAACAGTGTTCGCTATTTTTGCTATGGTAATTGCGTTCTATCATAATTTCATCTTCTTTTCTACAAATAACTACCGCATTTCAAGATGAAGGCCTTTACAATTCGCTTTCAAGAAAACATGTTACATCCGTGTGAAACTTATTCGATAGCCGCCACCTGGTGCGAGAAAATCGCAACCGTAGGTTTCAGGCAAAACAGATAACTTCCCCTTCGCACCTCACGCGTAACAGACTAATCTGCAAGCTTTTCACAGGAGCTTTACTGGCCCTTTTTCACCTTGCCTAAGATATTCTTGTGCTATATTTCTGTCTCTTTCACTTGCACTTGACGACAAATGCTATTGCACATGGTCACAGATTCTGTGGTGATAAGTTGATTGATACTTCGTATGAGAGTAAGACGTGATTGGTGGAATGTGAAAATTACCGGAATGCGGGGAATAAGGCGTTCTGCGGGACATTTTTGTTAATTCTTCCAATGCGAGATTATAAGTACCATTGCGGGACGGTCCCGCAGAATCCGAGACGGTTGTTGGTTGAAATAGAATCAGCGTGGGCGAAGATGAAACGGCGTGTTAGAGAGTGCAGAGTATCAAGGGTCGTTTTTTGCCACAAATATGCAGAATCCTGTAGACACTTTCTTCCAGTCTGTTATTGCCGAGAACTGGGAATGATAACTGCAGAAAAGTGTAGTACACACGAAGAATACTGATCGCACGGTGGTGTCGTCGAAAGTGCTGTCAATGAAATCATCGGAATTACAGGCGTATCTGACGTAAATACGAGTACTAAGGAGTTACACACATACACATACGCGCGCGCAGAGGCAGAGAGAGTGAGAGAGAGAGAGAGAGAGAGAGAGAGTGGGGTAGAAGGCAGAAGGAAATGGGGGCGGGAAGGGAGAAGGGAGAGAAAGAGAGAGAAAGAAAACGAAGAGAGTGAAAGCGAACCGTATCATTTCCTGAACTCTTTCTGTAACGGTATGTATAGTATCACATGTTCAATAAATACCAAAAAGAGTCACTCTGCTATTAACTGTGCCCTAAATTTTACTTCAGTTTTGTATAATTTCCTTTCGTTGAGGTAGTTCTACGTAATTCGTTGCAGTTGGTATCTTTATTAAACATCTCAGTATGTAAGACTATTTCAGTTTATATTACAAACAACATTTAAGCCATCTTTACCATCATGTGTGAAGTATGCTTTCATGGAAGCGCAAAGCACAGTTTACAATCCTGCGGAGGTTGTTCCAACGACACGTAATCTGAATATAAACTCTCGTGCTAGACCTTTCAGCGTACACCTGTCCAAACTTTGTCTTTCCTGTTCTACAAGAAGCCAATATCTCAACATACGTCAGGAAAACCATATATAGATTCCCTAGAACACATCCACGCAAACCTCTGCAACAATATGTGCCGAAACACCGACTTAAAACCAGTGCCCGATTTATATATATGCCCACTAGGCAAGGGCCAAGGGACGGTACCTTAAGGGGGGCGGCATTTGTTGCTCTGTGCTCATCTTAACCTTTTACGTTTTAAAATAACTGCGCTTACAAAAGACAAAAATTTTTAACATTGTTAAACAACTTTGTAGTTTAAATACGCCTTAATAACGAAATTCGACAATACAAGCTTGGAAATAAACATAATTTACTTGGTAACTGAATGGAAATTTAACATTGGGTTTCTGTCTGGTAACATCTTCATGATTGTTCAAAATATTCTGAAGTATGCTCTCAGGAATGCAGTCTAGTATACGATGTTTGAAACGTTATCATTCCGAGAATGTTGTCGGCTTATACTTAACCCTATCATATTTTACCTGTGAGAATACCGGGACCCCTGAAAAGCTGTGATAAACTAATCAGCAGTTTCTTAAATACTGTAACGTGTGTGGGCCTCAGTATCTAAAACCCGACTCTACTTAAATTTCTTGTAGAAATTGCGAGGAAGTATCAAGTCAACCCTCCAGTACTGTAACTAATGTGAAAGCTCCGTGGTCTTCAATATCCGAGCTTTGATTTAATGACATCCGTTTAACAAAAAATGTTGATACTGGAAACGTTTTACATTTTTAAACACATGTTTATAAGAAAAGAACATGAGCAGAGTATCTAATAATGTGTGAAATACGCTTCAGAACAGTTTAAAAATTTTATTTATTTATTTATTTTGTTACTTTTTTTGGCGAAAAAAGACAAAGAAACCAACTTTCGTTTGTCTCATTTATTGTGCTGCAGCCTGCACGATATCAAGTTCACACTCTGTGCAATCGAATAGTACGCGGCATTGCAAATTTTATATTAAACTTCTGAACTGAGCTTTTTTTCTTCGAGGAAAGGTTATTTTTATTTTATGTTGGAACAAAAGGTGCAATTGCGTGTAGACATAACAGCAGTGTTCACACCACATCAGCTGCCGACAAGACTATTTAAACTTTGTTGTCTATCTTCTCTCCCATAGAAACCGCTAAAGTGTTGTAAGAATAAGTGGGATAAGAGTCGATCCAGCACACCTCGCTGCAAGAATTTGCAAAAATTTCTTGCTTTTTAAATTAGAAAGACAGCGTCAAGATTATTCAGAACACATTTGTGTCCCAGCTAAAATTCCGCCGACGCGGTTACGGAAGCCAAAAAGGGGACTGTCCCGTTTTCTTTACGAGACGAATTCCAGCCAGCCAGCATGTGTGCTTCTACTGTTCACTGACAACATAGAAACATGCGACAATGAATTTAAATTATTCTGCATTGTCGTTCTTTCATAGCACAGTTACGTCGAGTAATCCGAGTTGGTCAGTTCATTGCACCGTGTTTCAAGTAAAAAGCTTTGTGCTCAAGTGCGGTGTAGTACGATTGGAACTGGATACAGCCCTTCTTTCTTACCTTTTACAACTTTTTTCTTTTGTTTTGACTGTTGGTTGACAATTTTCCAAGTGCCTTAACATGAATAACAGTGAAAAAAGCAAACGTGAGAAATTAAGTGAGGCGGCATTTCGGAAATTATCGAAGGAAAAGCGAGAACCAGACCCAATGTTCTAAAAACACTTGGCAGAGTAGATAAACTTTTCATAAAAATTGCGCGTGGTGAATAAAATCTTCCCATTGGCCGTTAAAATATTTTTATTAAAAAGCCACGACCTGTATCGCATCAGTGGAGACGCACCCTCTGGTGATCTGTACAAGAAACTGAAACATTAAAGAAGTACAATGGTGTGAAAAAGAGATGTGTTCTACCACAAAGCGCTATATATAAATGAGACCTGGATACTCGGAGGTTTTTTTATTTTTTTAAACAGTCGTGGTGCAACAGAGTAAACGCTAACAGCCAAGTCCCATCGTTCATCGTTAAGATTAAGCGAATAGCGTGCTAAAGGCGGTTGTCTACGGTCAGACTGACTGGGATAGCGCCGTACCTGTAAGTGAGATGAAGCTTTATTAAAAAATTTTAATTTGTGACTCCCGTCTAATTATGGGAACCAACTAAAATCACCTCATTAGCATGTCTTAACTTCGACAGCGAAATACTGTATAACAGAGCCTTGAGTGTCTCACCATGCCGTAGACGTCATAGAAGTGTGCACGGTGTCAATGTAAATATTACTGATGGTTCGGTATTCCGAGCCACGAGTGCGAGGTGGCGCTGGCTCGTCTCAGACAGAAGCAATGCTGTCAATAGCAAGAAAGGTGGGGGCTGGTATTACATGATACATAGTCGCTCATTAGGAATTTCTTTTTTAAAAAATATCCACACTCAGAAATTTAAATTGCTTTATCCGGTTTCCTGTCACTTAAAGGTCTGGCGGTATCCCAGTCAGTTTAATCATAGATCACAGCTTTTTAGCGCGCCATTGGTTTAATCTTCATGCTGAACGATGGGACTCGCCTCTTGGCATTTACTTTGCCGCACCATGACTGCTTAAAAAATAAAGAAACCTATGAGCGCACAACTCTCATTGATATTATGAAAATGTAGATAGGACTGAATGACAACTTGTAGAAAGCAATATTGACGTGAAATGCAGCCAGGAAACATTTGATAATTGAAAAATATAGGACTACCTTAGAAGGAAAAGAACATTTTGGCAATATGCACAAGGAGACCCGAAGTCAGATATCGAGTAACGGCTTTATACCGTTGAAAAAATTTTTGTTACGTACGTGTAACTGTTCGTTAAGGATGAGGCTATCCTTTCGAGCAAAATGCTTGAAAATCTCTAGTTCTTCTAGAATATCTAGTCTTTGCCCTTTCTTTTCGGTGTGCAAAATGTTGCTATCGCAGATGGCTTTAGGTGAATGACCTGTAATTAGAAGATGGTCGGCAAAAGACGAATTTTGGGGGCTAGTGCCATTTTTTCTTAGCAATTGTTTTTTATATCTGGTAGTGAAGGCACGTCCTGTTTGTCCGGTATAGTACGAGGAGCAAGTATCGCAGACAATTTTGTAGACACCAGAATTTTCAAAAGGGGAATGCGTAGAATGTAAATTATGAATGAAGTTTTTTCTCAAATTGTTATTAGTAGAAAAAGCAACGTTGCAATCGTATTTCTTTCGAAGAATGCGTTGGATCTGATAAGATATAGGCCCCACGAAAGGAATAGAGAAATATTTTTCTTCTAGGGAGTTGATGAAAATATCACCAAGGTTACCAGCTAACGGATTTCCCATAGCGAGACCGTCGGATTGCTGGTACAAAAGTCCGTTAAATTCGAAATAGTTGTACTTGACTTAAGTCTTTTGTCTACCATCTTCTAATTACAGGTCATTCAACTAAAGCCATCTGCGATAGCAACATTTTGCACACCGAAAAGAAAGGGCAAAGACTAGATATTCTAGAAGAACTAGAGATTTTCAAGCATTTTGCTCGAAAGGATGGCCTCATCCTTAACGAACAGCTACAGCTACGTAACAAAAATTTTTTCAACGGTATAAAGACGTTACTCGATATCTGACTTCGGGTCTCCTTGTGCAGATTGCCGAAATGTTCTTTTCCTTCTAAGGTAGTCCTACATTTTTCAATTATCAAATGTTTCTTGGCTGCATTTCTCGTCAATATTGCTTTCTCATTGATATATGGCGATTTCTCGTGGGACACCTTTTTTTTTTGAACGATTGTAATTTTTTAAAGTTTCAGTTTCTAGTAAAAACCACCTGAAGATGCGTCTTCACTGATGCGAAACTGGTCATGATTTTTTTTTACTAAAAGTATTTTAATAGCCAGTGCGGAAGATTTTACTCACCACATGCTTGGATAGTTCAGTCAAAAGTCTAGGGCGGTTCTCTGGGTAAAGAGGCAGACTTCGGCATATCTATTTGGAGATGCTCATCACTCGCACCTTGATTTTTGGCAGTACTTGCAGACTGCATATGTGGAGATTGCGCGCAGTTCCCGTCATTTTGTCAATTATCTTAGCGACGCTTTTGCCACGCCTCCACTAAGTCGGCGCGTTCCCGGCTGGGCAGGTGGCAGCCCGATTCGGAATGAAACACGACGTGCCTACATCTTGGATTCGGGCCGCCTGCAAACCCTTCTCACCTTGCGGGATTTCCAGGATTCCGGATGGGTGGACTAGTTTTAATTTGTTTTTCCTCTCTATACAGGGTGGTCCATCTTAAGTTTCGGATGAGATTATCTCGAAAACTATACATCGGGTAAAAACAGTAGCTAAGACAAGTTCGTAAGCTCAAAGGGGGACATCAAATGGTACTACACGTGACCTCCAGCCTCCGCCCCCTTGGGTGGGGCGGGGGGAAACTATTAAATCTTAAATGGAAACCCTCATTTTTTATTGCAGATTCGGATTCTCCCTAAAAAAGTAATCAAGTTTTGTCTGAAACATGTTTTCAAACCATTGACAGATGGCGCTGAAATCGAGAAAGAAGTAAAATTGAGGAAGAATGATTTATTTAGAACTATCCAAGAAAGACGCATAAAATCGACAAAAAAAAACGTGCACCAATTCTTTCATTAGGCCAAATTAAACTATTTTTGTACAGAATGTACTGTATCCTAATTTTAACGTTACCCATGAACAACGACGTGGACGTAGTAGAATGATGTTCCCATGGAGTGATTCATTAGTGTGAGTCCCTTTGCCTCTCACATGTTGGGGTGCTTCATTAGAGTCCCCTTGCCTCTCAAAATTTGGGGTGTTTAATTAATGAAATTAGCCACGAAGAAATTGTTCAAAATTATCCCCATTTGCTTCAATGCATAAAGTCAATCGTCTGCGAAAGTTGTCCACAGTTTTGAGCAGCACATCCCTTGGTATAGCTGCACATGCTCTTCGAATGCGTTGCTCCATATCCTTTCTGCTTGTGGGCTATCTTTCATAAACAATACTTTTAAAACTCCACAAGAAAAAATCAGGAGATGTTAGGCCTGGTGAACGTGGAGGCCACTGAAATGAACCGCCGTAAATTTAAAACGTTCCACACATTTTTAGCATAATTGGGTGCTGCTCCGTCCTGTTGGAACCACATTGGTTGCCTGGTTTCTAAATCAATCATCTTCCATTAGCTCCAACAAATCATCGCGCAGAAGTTGTAAATAAGATTCCCCAGTAACATTTTGGCCAAAAAAATACGGTCCTATCAAGTAACAGTTTAAAATTCCACACCAGAGCATTAACGACCATTTCTGTTGCTTGTCAACGGGTCTGTGCCAGTGTGGATTGACAGGGGACCAATAATGACAACCATGACGATTTAATTCGCCATTGGTTTTGAATGTGGCTTCATCGGTGAACATAACGTATCTAAAAAAATCATTGTCACCTCTTACCATTTCCAAGGCTCATTGGCAGAAATGCACTCGTACACTCCTGGAAATTGAAATAAGAACACCGTGAATTCATTGTCCCAGGAAGGGGAAACTTTATTGACACATTCCTGGGGTCAGATACATCACATGATCACACTGACAGAACCACAGGCACATAGACACAGGCAACAGAGCATGCACAATGTCGGCACTAGTACAGTGTATATCCACCTTTCGCAGCAATGCAGCCTGCTATTCTCCCATGGAGACGATCGTAGAGATGCTGGATGTAGTCCTGTGGAACGGCTTGCCATGCCATTTCCACCTGGCGCCTCAGTTGGACCAGCGTTCGTGCTGGACGTGCAGACCGCGTGAGACGACGCTTCATCCAGTCCCAAACATGCTCAATGGGGGACAGATCCGGAGATCTTGCTGGCCAGGGTAGTTGACTTACACCTTCTAGAGCACGTTGGGTGGCACGGGATACATGCGGACGTGCATTGTCCTGTTGGAACAGCAAGTTCCCTTGCCGGTCTAGGAATGGTAGAACGATGGGTTCGATGACGGTTTGGATGTACCGTGCACTATTCAGTGTCCCCTCGACGATCACCAGTGGTGTACGGTCAGTGTAGGAGATCGCTTCCCACACCATGATGCCGGGTGTTGGCCCTGTGTGCCTCGGTCGTATGCAGTCCTGATTGTGGCGCTCACCTGCACGGCGCCAAACACACATACGACCATCATTGGCACCAAGGCAGAAGCGACTCTCATCGCTGAAGACGACACGTCTCCATTCGTCCCTCCATTCACGCCTGTCGCGACACCACGATGCGGGCTGCACGATGTTGGGGCGTGAGCGGAAGACGGCCTAACGGTGTGCAGGACCGTAGCCCAGCTTCATGGAGACGGTTGCGAATGGTCCTCGCCGATACCCCAGGAGCAACAGCGTCCCTAATTTGTTGGGAAGTGGCGGTGCGGTCCCCTACGGCACTGCGTAGGATCCTACGGTCTTGGCGTGCATCCGTGCGTCGCTGCGGTCCGGTCCCAGGTCGACGGGCACGTGCACCTTCCGCCGACCACTGGCGACAACATCGATGTACTGTGGAGACCTCACGCCCCACGTGTTGAGCAATTCGGCGGTACGTCCACCCGGCCTCCCGCATGCCTACTATAAGCCCTCGCTCAAAGTCCGTCAACTGCACATACGGTTCACGTCCACGCTGTCGCGGCATGCTACCAGTGTTAAAGACTGCGATGGAGCTCCGTATGCCACGGCAAACTGGCTGACACTGACGGCGGCGGTGCACAAATGCTGCGCAGCTAGCGCCATTCGACGGCCAACACCGCGGTTCCTGGTGTGTCCGCTGTGCCGTGCATGTGATCATTGCTTGTACAGCCCTCTCGCAGTGTCCGGAGCAAGTATGGTGGGTCTGACACACCGGTGTCAATGTGTTCTTTTTTCCATTTCCAGGAGTGTATTTGCATATCTTTCGGCGTTAATGCTTGTGTCAGTGAGATATGATACGCATGATATTTATGTGCCTTCAAAATCCTCAAAACAGTTGATTTCGGTATTCCAGTTTGTCCCTGAATCGCAAGACTACTAATTTCGGGGTCCAGTTGAACACAGGCGAGAACGGTAAGGGTACGAGCGATTTTCATTGTATTCGCGATGACGAGGTGGACGGTGTGTGTATCCATTTCGAGCTCGTTGAGTGCAATTTCGAATAATGTTTTCGCTTGGATGTCGTCTGTTTGCGAAACGATCCGCATACAACTGCGCAGGTGCAGCGTAATTGTTATGGCGTTCACCTAAAATTAACATCATGTCAAGAATCTCTGTAGCGGGATAGAGAGCCATAATTCGCTAAAGAATCATTTACTTTCGTCAGTTGATGTTTACCGTTCACAATCTGAAAGTGAAGTGACGTATGATCGCATTGCATCGACCTTTATACTGAGCCATAGTTCGCAGTTTGGCCACGGTAGCGCCACAGTGGGGTGAGTAATGCAATTGTGTAGAGTTCCCTAAGGCGATTTTAATACCATTCGGCCTCGCTCCATCAAAAACATTTAGTAAAAAAATTGCTTAATTTCGCGTAATGAAAAATTGGTGCACATTTTGTATCGATTTAATGCGTCCTTCTCGGATCATTCTAAATAAATGGAAGTTCTTCCCCAATTTTAATTTTTCTCGATTTCAGCGCCATCTGTCAATGGTTTAACAAAATGTTTCAGACAAAACTTGATTACTTGTTTATGGAGAATCCGAATCAGCAATAAAAAATGGGGGTTTACACTTACGATTTTAAAGTTGCCCTACGCCCCACCCAAGGGGGCGGGGGTTGGGGGTCACGTGTAGTATCATTTGATGTCCTCCTTTGAGCTTACGAACTTATATTACCAAGTATTTTTATCCGATGTATAGTTTTCGAGATAATCTCATCCGAAACTTCAGATGGACCACGCTGTATATGTGTACAAGAAACGCAATAAATAGGTAAAATTAATACACTCCTGGAAATTGAAATAAGAACACCGTGAATTCATTGTCCCAGGAAGGGGAAACTTTATTGACACATTCCTGGGGTCAGATACATCACATGATCACACTGACAGAACCACAGGCACATAGACACAGGCAACAGAGCATGCACAATGTCGGCACTAGTACAGTGTATATCCACCTTTCGCAGCAATGCAGGCTGCTATTCTCCCATGGAGACGATCGTAGAGATGCTGGATGTAGTCCTGTGGAACGGCTTGCCATGCCATTTCCACCTGGCGCCTCAGTTGGACCAGCGTTCGTGCTGGACGTGCAGACCGCGTGAGACGACGCTTCATCCAGTGCCAAACATGCTCAATGGGGGACAGATCCGGAGATCTTGCTGGCCAGGGTAGTTGACTTACATCTTCTAGAGCACGTTGGGTGGCACGGGATACATGCGGAAGTGCATTGTCCTGTTGGAACAGCAAGTTCCCTTGCCGGTCTAGGAATGGTAGAACGATGGGTTCGATGACGGTTTAGATGTACCGTGCACTATTCAGTGCCCCTCGACGATCACCAGTGGTGTACGGCCAGTGTAGGAGATCGCTCCCCACACCATGATGCCGGGTGTTGGCCTTGTGTGCCTCGGTCGTATGCAGTCCTGATTGTGGCGCTCACCTGCACGGCGCCAAACACACATACGACCATCATTGGCACCAAGGCAGAAGCGACTCTCATCGCCGAAGACGACACGTCTCCATTCGTCCCTCCATTCACGCCTGTGACGACACCACTGGAGGCGGGCTGCACGATGTTGGGGCGTGAGCGGAAGACGGCCTAACGGTGTGCGGGACCGTAGCCCAGCTTCATGGAGACGGTTGCGAATGGTCCTCGCCGATACCCCAGGAGCAACAGTGTCCCTAATTTGCTGGGAAGTGGCGGTGCGGTCCCCTACGGCACTGCGTAGGATCCTACGGTCTTGGCGTGCATCCGTGCGTCGCTGCGGTCCGGTCCCAGGTCGACGGGCACGTGCACCTTCCGCCGACCACTGGCGACAACATCGATGTACTGTGGAGACCTCACGCCCCACGTGTTGAGCAATTCGGCGGTACGTCCACCCGGCCTCCCGCATGCCCACTATACGCCCTCGCTCAAAGTCCGTCAACTGCACATACGGTTCACATCCACGCTGTCGCGGCATGCTACCAGTGTTAAAGACTGCGATGGAGCTCCGTAGCCACGGCAAACTGGCTGACACTGACGGCGGCGGTGCACAAATGCTGCGCAGCTAGCGCCATTCGACGGCCAACACCGCGGTTCGTGGTGTGTCCGCTGTGCCGTGCGTGTGATCATTGCTTGTACAGCCCTCTCGCAGTGTCCGGAGCAAGTATGGTGGGTCTGACACACCGGTGTCAATGTGTTCTTTTTTCCATTTCCAGGAGTTTATGAGCAGTGTGAGGGTGCAGCACGGCGGCAGGAAGGGGGAGGCATCGTGGCCGGGCCTCGGGATTCCACCCCTGTAGACCTTGTCTCCTCTAACCTGTAGCTCACTGTGGCACTAACTAGAAATAAACGAAAAAATGAAGTCAAAATTTAAAAAAATCAACAAAAACAAAAAAGTAAAAAAATAAAGAAGAAAAATCTAGAAAAAAGAGAGGAAAAAAGTCAGTAGAGCAGTTGTCTCCGAAAGGCAAAGGTTCGAATCCGGGTCCAAAGCACAGTTTTAATCTTCCAGTAAGTTCCAGCTATCGGAGAGGGGGAACAACAAGTATAACAGAACTTTAGGTTTTTTTAACCAACAAACATTTGCCCACTTCCCACCCTGAGAGTCCATGTTCAAATTAGTTTGCAGCTAAACCGATTTCAAGAGGAGGTGACGTGCCGGGGCGAGTTGTCCAGCAAACAATGTTGCTGGTTAACTGACAGTTGGCACGCATTCTGAAGTAGTGACCGAGTACTGTGGAAGCTTACAGCTTTCAACAAACTGAATGTGGTATTATTACATATGCAACGAGAGTGATTCAGTCTATCGATCCATACAAGAGGCTGTTAACTGCTAGCATTAGTAAAATTTTTAATTAGTGGTGGAAAGGAATTCCGCGACCACGTATCTTAGCCGTTGTAGATCCGTTAGTTTACCTGTTCTAGTCGGGCTTTGTTATCGTGACTTAATATATCGGTCTTGAGTGAATCTTGCTTTATGAAGTTCTCATACAGATTTTATCAAACTTATACATTTTTAGATAAATGACACACCGCTACACCCTTTTCACACTTGGCAGTACATATACTGTTATACACTGAGGTGGACCTCCTTTTGCCAGGTCTAGAGTAGCAACACGACGTGGCATGGTCTCCACAAGTCGTTGGAGTCCCCTGCAGAAATATTGATCCATGCTGCCTCTTTAGCCGTCCATAATTGCTAAAGTGTTAGCGATGCAGGATTTTGTGCACAGACTGACCTCTCGATAATGTCCCATAAATGTTAGATGGGATAATGTCGGGCGATCGAAGTGGCCAAACGATTCGCTTGAATTGTCCAGAATGTCCTCAAAATCAATCGCGAACAATTATGTGATCCAAAAAAATTTCGTCGTTGTTTGGGAACATGAAGTCCATGAATGGCTGAAAAGCCGTTTCCAGTCAATGATAGGTTCAGCTGGACAACAGGACACAGTTCATTCCGTGTAAACACAACCCACACCATTATGGAGCCACCACCAGCTTGCACATTGCCTGGTTAACAAGTTGGGTCCACGGCTTCGTGGGGTCTGCGCCACACTCGCACCCCACCGTCAGCTCTTACCCACTGAAACCGGGACACGTCTGACCAGGCCACGGTTTTCCACTAATCTAGGTCCAAACGAGCACGAGCCGAGGTGCTGATGGCGATGTTGTACTGGTAACAAAGGCACTCGCGTCGGCCGTCTGCTGCCACAGTTCATTCACCCCACATTTGGCCGCACTGCTCTAACGGATACGTTTGCCGCAAGTCCCACACTGACTTCTGCGGCTATTTGACGCAGTGTTGCTTGTCTGCTAGCACTGTCAACTCTACGCAAACGCTGGTGCTCTCGGTCGTTAAGTGAAGGCCGTCGGCCGCTGTGTTGTCCATGGTGAGAGGTAATACCTGAGATTTCGATTTCTCGGCACACTCTTTACACACAGGATCTCGGAATTCTGAATTCCCTAACGATTTCCGAAATGGAATATCCTGTGTGTCTAGCTCCAACCACCGTGCCGCGTTCAAAGTCTGTTGATTCCCGTCGTACGGCCGTAATCACGTCGGAACCCTTTTCTCCTTAAACCGCCTGAATACAAATGACTGCTCAACCAATGCACTGTCCTTTTCTGCCTTGTGTACACGATGCAACCATCATCTGTGTACGTGCACAACCCCTGACTTCTGTCACTTCGGTGTAAATATGACGCGCAACACAGTTTTAGTCAGGAGTTACAAAGACTGAAATTCAGAGTGTATCATATTCATGGAATAATTATTTCCCTGTCAGAATACCAGAATTTCCTAATAACTACAACAAATTAACACACGATAATGAGAATAAACAAACTTAGATAAGAATTAACCAGCTGTGCTGCAGAGCCATCTTTTAGACACATGGAATCAGTTTAAGGAATATACCTGTGCTATCCACCAGCAGGTGAGGCATTGGTGAAGGCTGTGCAAATATTTGGGAGGAAAGTGGTTCAGTCCCTGTCCGTCTGTTGTGTCTTAGGTTTCCCCATACATCCTTTAAATCACTTAAGGCCAGTGACAAGGTGATTTCTAGCTGTCTCGTCCTTGACGAGAAGTTTAATTCTTAACCTCCTTGTACAAAACTGTGGATGGAGTATGTCTGCTTGAAATCTGTGAAAAATGAAACGACTGGGAAGAGGAATGTGATTGTTCCCTGTGGTAGTTGGAGTGCTTAAAATCCACTCAGGCCTATCACCAAGAGTTCAAAAAGGGTTCAAATGGCTCTGAGCACTATGGGACTTATCATCTATGGTCATCAGTCCCTTGAACTTTGAACTACTTAAACCTAACTAACCTAAGGACATCACACAACACCCAGTCATCACGAGGCAGAGAAAATCCCTGACCCCGACGGGAATCGAACCCGGGAACCCGGGCGCGGGAAGCGAGAACGCTACCGCACGACCACGAGCTGCGGACTCACCAAGAGTCCCAGTACCGAGGTACGACGGACGTTCACAAGTAGCGCAATACATTCTTTTTGTGAAAGGAGTTTGGTTTTATTCAAGATTCCAATGCATCAAATTATTCCCCACTCTTTTGACTACGACCCCTATTTTTCACCGTTAAGTGCGATGGCCTTACGCCACCCCCTCCCCATCGTCCACGTGTTGCTTCCTGCGGGGTGCAGCCTTCATAGGGGCAAAATAACGCAAGTCAAAAGATATAAGATGCGGGCTGCAGGGAGGGTGAGGAAGAAAAGTCTAACGAAGTTTTGTGAGCTCCTCTCGGGTCCGCAGAGTTGTGTGAGGCGTTGCGTTGTCATGGAGAAGGAGAAATTCATTTGCGTTTTTGTGGTGACGAGAAGGCTAAGTCGTCCTTTCATTTTCCTGAGGGAGGCACAATATCAGAGTTGATCGTTGGACCATGAAGGAGGACATCAAACTGAATAAGCCGTTCAGACTTGCAGAAGACCGTGGCCATGACTTCAAACTGGCTGAGGAAGAGGCCTCGGACGTTTTCTTCCGGTGAGAGGTGGTATGGTGCCACTCCACGGATTACCATTCTGTTTCCTGTTGGAAGTGAGGAACGCATGTTTCAGCGGCTGTGACGATGTTCGACAAAAAATTTTCACGATCAGCCTCGTAACGTACAAGCAATTCCACACACATGGTCCTTCGTCGCCCTTTCTACATCTACACTCCGCTAGCCACCTGACGGTTGTGTAGCGGAGGGTACTTTGAGTACCTCTATCGGTTCTCCCTTCTATTCCAGTCTCGTATTGTTAGTGGAAAGAAAGATTGTCGGTACGCTTCTGTGTGGGCTCTAATCTCTCTGATTTTATCCTCATGGTTTCTTCGCGAGATATACGTAGGAGGGAGCAATATACTGCTTAACTCCTCGGTGAAGGTATGTTCTCGAAACTTCAACAAAAGACCGTACCGAGCTAATGAGCGTCTCGATGCAGAGTCTTCCACTGGAGTTTATCTATCATCTCCGTAACGCTTTCGCGATTACTAAATGATCCTGTAACGAAGCGCGCTGCAATCCGTTGGATCTTCTCTATCTCTTCTATCAACCCTATCTGCTACGGATCCCACACTGCTGAGCAGTATTCAAGCAGTGTGCGAACAAGCGGACTGTAACCTACTTCCTTTGTTTTCGAATTGCATTTCCTTAGGATTCTTCCAATGAATCTGTCTGGCATCTGCTTTACCGACGATCAACTTTATATGATCATTCCATTTTAAATCACTCCTAATTTATGGAATTAACTGCTTCCAATTGCTGACCTGCTATATTGTAGCTAAATGATAAAGGATCTTTCTTTCTGTGTATTCGCAGCACATTACACTTGTGCACATTGAGATTCAATTGGCATTTCCTGCACCATGCGTCAATTCGCTGCAGATCCTCCTGCATTTCAGTACAATTTTCCATTGTTACAACCTCTCGATATACCGCATCATCACCCGCAAAAAGCCTCAGTGAACTTCCGATGTCATCCACAAGGCCATTTATGTATATTGTCAATAGCAACGATCCTACGACACTCCCCTGCGGCACACCTGAAATCACTCTTACTTCGGAAGACTTCTCTCCATTGAGAATGACATGCTGCGTTCTGTTATCTACGAACTCTTCAATCCAATCACACAACTGGTCTGATAGTCCATATGATCTTACTTTGTTCATTAAACGACTGTGGGGAACTGTATCGAACGCCTTGCGGAAGTCAAGAAACACGGCATCTACCTGGGAACCCGTGTCTATGGCCCTCGAGTCTCGTGGACGAATAGCGCGAGCTGGGTTTCAAACGATCGTCTTTTTCGAAACCCATGCTGATTCCTACAGAGTAGATTTCTAGTGTCGAGAAAAGTCATTATTCTCGAACATAATACGTGTTCCAAAATTCTACAACTGATCGACGTTAGAGATATAGGTCTATAGTTCTGCACATTTGTTCGACGTCCCTTCTTGAAAACTGGGATGACCAGCGCCCTTTTCCAATCCTTTGGAACGCTGCGCTCTTCTAGAGACCTACGGTACGCCGCTGCAACAGGGAGGGCAAGTTCCTTCGCTTACTCGGTGTAAAATCGAACTGGTATGCCATCAGGTCCAGCGGCCTTTCCTCTTTTGAGCTATTTTGACTGTTTTTCTATCCCTCTGTCGTCTATTTCGATATCTACCATTTTGTCATCTGTGCGACAATCTAGAGAAGGAACTACAGTGCAGTCTTCCTCTGTGAAACAGCTTTGGAAAAAGGCATTTAGTATTTCGGCCTATAGCTCTTTGTGGTCTTCTGTCAGGCGGTGAGTACTCCAGCAGGTGGACGTGCGTCGCTGTACTGTCAACAGGGATGTCCAGGTGGACACCGAAACGTTTGACTGTACCCAGTCGATCACCTCGAATCAGAGTGTCCGCACCTTCCAACACTGCAAGAGTCAGTCGTGTGCGGACGTTGATGCATGCTGGGCATCTGACAGGTTTGCGCGACCTTGTTGTTTGACAGCTGCCTCGCCCAAAGACTCACCGAGCTTTTGTTCACTGCCAAAAAAATGGTTCAAATGGCTCTGAGCACTATGGGACTTAACATCTATGGTCATCAGTCCCCTAGAAGATAGAACTACTGAAACCTAACTAACCTAAGGACATCACACATGTCCATGCCCGAGGCAGGATTCGAACCTGCGACCGTAGCAGTCGCGCGGCTCTGGACTGAGCGCCTAGAACCGCTAGACCACCGCGGCCGGCTGTTCACTGCCACGTCTCCATAGACATTCTACAGGCGTCTGTGAATAGCTGTGCTGCTCTGGTTTTCCATCAAAAGGAACTCAATAATAGCTCTCAGTAACAGACGCCATTTTGAAGGTTACGTATAACGCTGCCACCTATCGGAACTTCATGAAAGTATAAGGGCCGGAGTGGGGATATTTCACGATGTCCCACAATAAAACCCGCATTTTTTTCAATCGAAAAAGATGCGTTGCATTATTTATTGAACGCCCCTCGTACACTGAGTGATAACTTGGCTAAGTTTCTTGGAACATCCCCCACCCCCTTGCCGTAGGATGTAACAGAAGGGCGCCCGGGCAGAAGTCCTGCCGTGGGGCGGCAGTGACCTCCCGTGCTGAGTTCTAATTAGCCGCATCTACGGGTAAAAGGAAGACCGTCTGGAGCCAGGCCCAATAAACGGAACGGCCCGCCGCCTGCTGCACGGAAAAACTGTGGGGCTTAATGGCCGGCGTGGGCCCGGCTCCAGCGTGACGTCTTCATCAGCGGCGGGAAGCTTACGGGCCATAAACAGGGCGCAGCCGGCACACACGCACTCCCGCGGGCGCACGCACGACACGCGTTACTGCGTGCGGCCGCGAGTGGACAGCTCAGGCGTGCAGGTCCTGCGAGCCACGCACCTCCAGCACTTCGTCCAAAGCATCAGCGCACTGCTGGAGTGGTTTGCAGGGGTGTGGTACACCCATTATGACGAAATTCTACAGTTAATTGCAAGATGGCATGTCTCACTGCTTTGTGGTTCCAGGTAAATGCTACGAGATGTTAACAGAGCCGTAAAAGTGTTTTTTGTAAATCGAGTCGAGAACAGGAGCTAGTCATGTGCTGTTGAAACAAGTCTCAGCATGCTGGGGTTTGTGAATGCCCCACACACCACTCTTGTCCCATAAAAAAAAAAAAAAAAAAAAAAAAAAAAACTCAAGTTAGCCATTTCATTGCATTTTTGTTCGTATTTTGCACAATATATGATACTTGATCGTATAATTAATAGCAAATATTGTTATACACCGATGAATCGAAACATTATGACCACCTGCTTAATAGCTTGAAACTTCCTGTCCAAAACTTTGTGCCGGACCGACACTCGAACTCGGGACCTTTGCCTTTCGCGGGCGACTGCTCTACCAACTGAGCTACTCAAGCACGACTCACGCCCCCTCCTCACAGCTTTACTTCTGCCAAGGTCCCGAGTTCGAGTTCCGGACCGGCACATAGTTTTAATCTGCCAGGAAGTTTCATATCAGCGCACACTCCGCTGCAGAGTGAAAATCTCATTCTGCTAAACAGCTTGTTCGTCTGTATTTGGAACGAAATATTTCACTGATTCTGCGTTTCAGGGACCTGACAGTTTGTTGGTAGGTTTTTGGTGGTACGTTGCATTAGATGTCGACGCAAAGGTCACGCAATTTGTGTAAATAACGGGCTGTTGATCTGCGTACGCAGTGATGGCGCCCCATAGCGACCGAGATGGATTCGATAGAATTTACATCAGGCGAATGTGATGGCCGAGAAATCTACATGAGTTCATTATAATGATCCTCAAACCACTGTAGCACGATTCTGGCTCCAACACAAGGACAGTTATACTGCTGAATGATGATATCGCCGTCAAGGAAGGCACCAACCGTGAAGAGATGCAGGTGGTTCGCAGCTGTCAGTGTGTCTTGGATTACTACCACAAGCCCCATACAAGCGCAAGAGAAATCTCCCACTGCACCAGCCAGTGCCCGTGGTGCGCTGCACGTTTCGAGCCGCTGCTCACCTCGATGACGCCGCTTGTGGAGACCACCATCGACAGAGTATAGCAAATATGTGATTCACCCGTAGAGCATACGTGTTTGCATTGATCTACAGTCGAGTCCTGATGGTCCCGTGCCCACTGCAATCCTAACTGACGATCTTGTTCTGTCAACATCTGAACACGTAGGGCTGGTGTGTTAAGGATCTCCACGTTCAACAATGTACGATGAACGACATTCTACGAAATACTTTAGCGTGCACCAGCATTGTGTTCTTTCGGCAGAAATGCCACACATCACAATCTATCCTACTTTACAGAGCAAACAAGCCTCCGAATACCTCGTTCTGTCAAGAGTCGTGGACATCCAACCATTTAGCCGCCTAGTGGTAGTTTCGGTGTCCTTCTACCTCTTTCCGTAGCTGCTCACGACAGTAGCGCACGAAGATTCATCCTGCTTCGCTGTTTTTGAGATACTTGTACACAATCTCTGCTTAATAATAATAATCTTCCCTTTGTCAAAGTCGCTTGTGGATTTCCCCATTTGCAGCGCATATCTTCGCTAGGGCGATACCCCGTCCGTGTCTGCTCCGCTTATATACACTCCTGGAAATTGAAATAAGAACACCGTGAATTCATTGTCCCAGGAAGGGGAAACTTTATTGACCCATTCCTGGGGTCAGATACATCACATGATCACACTGACAGAACCACAGGCACATAGACACAGGCAACAGAGCATGCACAATGTCGGCACTAGTACAGTGTATATCCACCTTTCGCAGCAATGCAGCCTGCTATTCTCCCATGGAGACGATCGTAGAGATGCTGGATGTAGTCCTGTGGAACGGCTTGCCATGCCATTTCCACCTGGCGCCTCAGTTGGACCAGCGTTCGTGCTGGACGTGCAGACCGCGTGAGACGACGCTTCATCCAGTCCCAAACATGTTCAACGGGGGACAGATCCGGAGATCTTGCTGGCCAGGGTAGTTGACTTACACCTTCTAGAGCACGTTGGGTGGCACGGGATACATGCGGACGTGCATTGTCCTGTTGGAACAGCAAGTTCCCTTGCCGGTCTAGGAATGGTAGAACGATGGGTTCGATGACGGTTTGGATGTACCGTGCACGATTCAGTGTCCCCTCGACGATCACCAGTGGTGTACGGCCAGTGTAGGAGATCGCTCCCCACACCATGATGCCGGGTGTTGGCCCTGTGTGCCTCGGTCGTATGCAGTCCTGATTGTGGCGCTCACCTGCACGGCGCCAAACACGCATACGACCATCATTGGCACCAAGGCAGAAGCGACTCTCATCGCTGAAGACGACACGTCTCCATTCGTCCCTCCATTCACGCCTGTCGCGACACCACTGGAGGCGGGCTGCACGATGTTGGGGCGTGAGCGGAAGACAGCCTAACGGTGTGCGGGACCGTAGCCCAGCTTCATGGAGACGGTTGCGAATGGTCCTCGCCGATACCCCAGGAGCAACAGTGTCCCTAATTTGCTGGGAAGTGGCGGTGCGGTCCCCTACGGCACTGCGTAGGATCCTACGGTCTTGGCGTGCATCCGTGCGTCGCTGCGGTCCGGTCCCAGGTCGACGGGCACGTGCACCTTCCGCCGACCACTGGCGACAACATCGATGTACTGCGGAGACCTCACGCCCCACGTGTTGAGCAATTCGGCGGTACGTCCACCCGGCCTCCCGCATGCCCACTATACGCCCTCGCTCAAAGTCCGTCAACTGCACATTCGGTTCACGTCCACGCTGTCGCGGCATGCTACCAGTGTTAAAGACTGCGATGGAGCTCCGTATGCCACGGCAAACTGGCTGACACTGACGGCGGCGGTGCACAAATGCTGCGCAGCTAGCGCCATTCGACGGCCAACACCGCGGTTCCTGGTGTGTCCGCTGTGCCGTGCGTGTGATCATTGCTTGTACAGCCCTCTCGCAGTGTCCGGAGCAAGTATGGTGGGTCTGACACACCGGTGTCAATGTGTTCTTTTTTTTTGCATTTCCAGGAGTGTACTTTTGCTATGGTGTTATGTGCCCGCAACGCCACCAGGCGGCAACCAACGTCGCGGTGAGCAGTGTTCATAATGTTTTTGGTCATCAGTGTATAAGGATTGTTATTGGCTACAAGGGGACGTAGGGGATCAGGGATGCTGCTATTGCAGTGATCGCGACACATCATCAGAAAAGGAAGGAGATGAAAACGATGAAAGTGAGGTCAGTGATAGTTACTGTGAGGGAAAAGATGGAACGAGTAAATGGAGAAAAGAATCTCCACGATGTAATGTTAGAACACGGTCGCATAATATTATTACCCATCTTGCAGGCGTCGTTGGTGGTGCCAAACGATGTACAACAGTAGAGTGTTTCAGTCTCTTTATACTTCCTGATATTACTGAACAAATTATTTTGTTTACATATAAGCACATGGAGAGTCAGACAGAGAAGTATTCACAAGAAAACGTAAAAAACCTATAACAAAGTGGGCTCGTGTAATTAGCAAGAACCTACAAGTTAAGTACATTAAATCTGGAAGACCTGTAGGCATCTGATGGAACCGGGATAAAGACTTTTTGGGCTACTATGTATCTCCAGAGATTTAGATTGTTCTTGCACTGTCCTCGTTTTGATGATCAAGAAAGAAATAGAAACATCTGCTCCAATTACAGACGTTCTTGACCAGTTTGTGAGTTTCCCTGTCACTGAATATGTTACACTGGATGGGAAATTTGACGTGTATGACTCAACAATTGTAACTGGAACGTGACTAATAATTAATAATATTCCATTTTGTTATTGTCACTATACATTAAAAATATAAAATAATATTAATCCATAGTAATAACTTACAGTTAATTAAACCACTAATTTCAATGTGAAAATATTCAAAATATGTAAAAAGCTAGATGGGATGTACTACACCCCAAGGACCACAACCGTTAAAATTTCAGACCACGCCACTGCCCAATTAAGAACAAGGCGTTTCTTTATGCCTTTCCTTCCTTTAAAGTTAAAGTTTCTCTAATCAACAATGTCTCATGTGGATGTTTACTCAGAGTGACACAAGAAATTTGGAACTTTCGAAAACCACAGAGAAATTCAAAACGAATAAAACTATTCCTGCAGAAAGTGAGCCAATACAAAACACCTTTTTACTATTCAATGAAAACGTGAAGCAACACTGACTTCAAGTCTTAACTCAAGGAGTGTACACACTAGGCCAACGACAGCCAACGAACGACAGAGAATGGATTCGGCTGAACGTTGTTCGCCAATGCATTGGCGTTCGCCTTCTCGTCCACACCAAACGAATGGGTTGGGGTCAAGGGATTCGGTCATGTGGAATTGCAGATGGCTCCGACAACTTGCCTGTGTTGCTCCCGTTTTGTTATTGTTTTAAAAAAAGCGTTTTAGTTACAATTTCACCGGCCAATACTATCACGGAAGAAGAGGATTTAGCAGTTGTCGTATGTGCAGCATTTATTTTATTGCAAGAAGCTGATAATCAGAAAAAGAAGAAGAAAAAATGACACTGGTGCAAGACTGTCTTTTTAAAATGTAGGGAACAGAGTGGTGGGACAAGATTAGTGTCTGCCTTAAATCTTAATTGATGTATGGGCTATTTCACAATATTTCTGTAATGAAAGCTAAAGATTTCTAATTGATATTGAAGTGTATATCCCTAAAATTTTTAAAGATAACACCTCTTTTAGAAGAACTGTACCTGCAGCAGAAAGTTGATATTCAATCCCAGTTTTGTTTTTGTCCTTTTGTCTTTCACGGCGAAAAGATGTAAAGGCATCTTTTTCTTTTTAACATCGTGCATGTCACTTTGTAGAGGCTGAATTATTTCCTTCCAAGCGTCTAGTAGTTTTCAGTTTGATTTTATAATCGCAGTTCGTAGTGGCCCATTAACATTCCCGTTCACGATATAACTCTATCGGCTTTAAAGCTCTCCGCATAATCCACTCTATATTTCAACATTTTTAAACACAATAAATACATATCCTTATCAGTAGCAGGCTTTGCCTACAGGGGAAACAGCGACTGTTGAAATTAAGTTTTTCAGGACAACCACAAGTCGCACTCAGTATGTTTCATTGACTGGCTTCGCTCTTTAACAGTCATCTTTTGTACTTTAAACTGTAAATTCCAGAGTTTCTGAGATGGTCTCGTTAAATTAAAGAGTGGAACCGGGCATTAAAACACACTAACTGCGACTTGTGGCTGTCCTGAAAAACTTTAACACACATCTGTACTATAAAGACAGCAAATCGCTACTGGAATAACAAACATTCGACACGGTGTCCACACTACGAGAGAGGTCCCAAAGCCAACCAACCGCTAACGCTTTGACGTTACTGCCAGCAGACCGAACCGCAACCAAGGTCAACAGCTTCGTTGGCTCCGATTTGCCGCCCGTAGACGCTAAGCAAATCTCGGCAAACGAAGTGGTTGGCTGTCGTTCGTTGGCCTTCGCTGGTGTAATGTGTACACGCCTTTAGAACAAGGCTAAAGAAAGGCGACTCTGCGTTTATAGCAGTTGAAGATACAGGGAAAACTTTTGGCGGACTGGAATATAGTCATTAAGATTCTGAAGGTGCCAGGAATAAAATACGGGCACTAGAAGCTGTTACAGAAATCAGACTGCAGTTATAACGCTTAAAGGAGCAGTAGTTGAGAAAAGAGAGAGACAGGAGTGTGGCTTGTCCACTATGTTGTTCAATCTGTACACCGAGCAAGTAGTAAAGGAAACCAAGGAGAAGTTATGAAAGGGAATAAAGGTTCAGGAAAAAAATAAGAACTTTGAAGTTTTCTGACGATGTTGTGTACCACTACGTACTCAGCGGTAAGGAGAGGTGTGTTACAGAGCGTGTGTAACACAACTATCGATATTACCCGTAGTGGTCTTATCTAAATTATTTTTCTGTTTTTGCCTAATGTGGCTTCTGTATAACTATATTCTTTGATGTAACATAGACGTAAATGTTATATTCTTAATTTATGTAATTGTAATTAGTCTATGAATATAATTTCAAAAGTAATGTGCTGTAAAAGACTGTAGGAGTTAATACTGTAATTGTAATACTGGTTGATGCATAGGGAAAGTAGATTTGTAACCATTTAAAACTTGTAGCGAAGTCTCTCCGAAACGGAACTGGCTAAGCGGCCATAGAAAAGGTGGATCTGGCGGTCGAACTGCAAGCCTCCTGTGTGGAATGAGTCAGTCGGTGGCTAGCAGAAAAAGAATGTGCGTGTTGTGAACTGAAAGAGGCGAGAAGAAATGCAAGATTATACAATATAGCCTCCAATGCGGAAGTAATGCGGCTTATTATTCCATGGCATACTTTGGTTAGCTCTGTACTATGAAAATCCGACGCTAAGAAGAGAATTTTCAGAGCTCGACACACGGGAAGAGCCGTGGATACTTTTGCCGCTCTTTAATGGCACAGGAGACCGACGGTGCCATCACCTTCACCTCACATCAGCAGTTGAACACTGTATAACTGCATGGAGCAGTTACATGGTTTCGTTTTCAGTAACAATGTTGTGTTCTGTAAACTTTGATTTGAGCCACCGTATTTGATCCTTTGTCACCTACGTAGACAGAATTCTACCACAAGTGCTACGATGAATCCAAGTATCCTGTTTCACTGATCTGAAAACCAATTATTTTTGTTAATACAAGTTAACAAACTTTGTTGAGTTGTAAAGTACATAATTATTTAGTGAGCATAAGTTTTGAAATACTCCACGTAGTTTTCATGAATGGACAGTTCAAGCATTCATTCCAAAATTTTTTAAATTGGAATTACAGTATTTACGATTCCACGTGTAATGTGGTTAACAGTGCTTCCCGTTTCGTGTCGTAACTAACGTGTTCACCCACGAACTGAGTCGACCGATAAATTAGTTTCTGGGTCCTTATTCTGTTTGTTTGGCCAAATTTAAATGTCATATTACAATAACCGCTACCAAAAATAAGCAACTGACTACAGTTGTTCGAACTATACTAGATCCACGTGCCATATATTCTATTTGAACTAAAAAATGTAAGGTAGTGAATATTCCTTGAGAATGCAAGTAATAATCAGTACAAAAGCTACTATGAATTCCTAACTATTTCAATAGTAATAATTTCCTGTAATCAAACTGACAAAAGGAGCTCTTGTCCATATCCACACTGCTCTACAATTAGTGATCATTTACCTATAATTATCATTTTCCTACTGCTATGTACAGGTAGTAAGTGTTACTGAGAGCCGTTTGTTGCCTAAACACGTTAATATTTCTCCAGTGTAATTGAAGCCGATTCGCTGGAACACTGCTTAAATAGTGCTACTGTCCCGTACCTTATCAGCAAAACAGAAGTTTAGGATCAAGTAAAGCCAATGCAGGTCGTTAACATTTTTTTATGAATCATGCTAGTACTGAGTACAACTTTGTCTAATTAGACTGGTGACCGTTACTTGTTACTTAGTTAGTTTGGTTGATTACAAAAAGAGCCTTGTTTCGATTCCCGTGTGTTTTGGTTTTGTTTCATCCAATAAGAATCTTTCCAGAATCAGAAAATACTCTGATACATTTCCATTACACACAGTCACGGTAACAAAAAATCTTTCCACGGGCTTTATCAGTATACTGCAAATTTTGTAGTAGCAGGTGGTGTTCAATGGTGAGGCAGTTACTGTCGTAGGGATGCTGGACAGCAGCAGATGTGATTAGCGAACACATAAATACAGTAAACAGAAGTTTTACTTGACTTGTATCGTTCTCCAAGCGCTGCATAGACACGTTACAAAAGAAGAAACAGCAATAAAGTCCACCCATTACAATAAGCAAACTGAAGAGCCTTGTGCAGTGCGAGGCTTCCGCTGTCAATGGACGACCGAAATGTCGAAAGATGACTAAGACTGAAGGCTGTAAAAGAATGCGACTGAGACTGGCTGTGTAACTGCCGCCGGCCATCCTATATTGTGGCGGCAGAGGGCGCTCATAGTCGAAGCCGCTGAAGGTGTGGCTCAGTGGCTATGCATCATTGGATCCGCTGGGTCTCTGCGCGACCGCTATTGGCTTTTGTCGAGAACGTGCTTTTCTTTTGCCATATATGAGACGCCGATGAGGCTGGTAAGGGCCTATGACACCACAGATGACAATGTAATTCTGTCAGAAATGACAAAGGACTTGGTTTGAAGATGATAATAGAAAGTAAAACAACAGTAATACAACGTAATCGAATTAAATCAGGTGATGCTGAGGAAATTAGATTAGGAATTGAGGCTCTGAAAACACTGGATCGGCATTGCTATTTGGGCAGCAAAACAACCGATAACGGACGAAGAAAAGAAGATATAAAATACAGACTGGCCAATGCAACAAGAGCATTTCAGAAAATGAGAAATTTGTTAATCGAGTATAAGTTTGAAAGTACAAGTTTAAAACTTAAGAAGTCATCTGTGAAGGTATTTATCTTGAGTGTAGCCTTGTACAGAGGTCAAATGTAGACGATAAGCAGTCCAGACAAGAAGTGACTGCAAGCTTTTGAAATGTGGCACTGCAGAAGAATACTGAAGGGTAGCTGGGTAGTTAACGAGAAAGTACTGGTACTGAATCGAATTAGTGAGAACTGAAATATATGTTACAACCTGACTAGACGAAGCGATCGTCTAATGGGACACATCCTGAGGCATCAACGATTCATGTTGCAAGGAAGGGGTGGAAATTGTATAGAGGAACCAGAATTTGTCTATAGTAAGCAGGTGTAAATATTTGAAGGTTTCAGTAAATATTCAGAGATGAAGAGGGTTGCACAGGATAGCCTAACTTTGAAAGCTCTATCAATACAATGTACATGAACCATGTTTGAAAGTTACCTTCTGTAAGTAAGCATCGGGTGTGCTGTTAGGTTTCCCATTCCTTATCACAGAATCTTAACTGAGATCGTCACTTAAAACTTCCGGTTTGAAAGGCCATGGTGGATGTATAGGACGTTTCCCGCAGTCGGAGACGAAACGTCAAGGGAGAGTTTTATACGTCTACAGTGGCCCATCAGCCCGGAATTTTTAAGTGACGACAACACTGGCCGTGAAAGCCTAAATTGTATGACCTTAACTGAGATGCTACGAATGTCAGCTTAGATTTTGTGACTAACAGTGGAACCTAAACAGCAATAAATGCATTTTAGTCATCTATAGCGCCACTGTGACGATCGCCTAATGGATATCGAGACGTTCCTGAGCTCAGTCTCCGCTAAGTGCACGAGTCCTTCAAACATTAAACTGGAGCGTACTGTAGTTAATTATACGTCAGTTCAGCAACGAGGAACACTGATCACTATTTACGTTATCACTCTCAAATTTCGTTGCGAGCGAGTCATGTCCCTAGTTTCACCATTTCATTAACTTACAACTAATGTTTCCAATCCCTTTTCTGGCTCTGGTTTAACACGCAATATTTCTCACTTTTCGCCCTCCGGCGCACGCTCCATCCTGAGCAAGTAACTAGCTTGTTCCGTATTATTGCCTCAAAACTATAACTGCAATAGAACCTTAGAGCGAAAAGTAGCGAAAACTCCATCCTGAGCAAGTAACTAGCTTGTTCCGCATTATTGCCTCAAAACTATAACTGCAATAGAACCTTAGAACGAAAAGTAGCGAAAACTCCATCCTGAGCAAGTAACTAGCTTGTTCCGCATTATTGCCTCAAAACTATAACTGCAATAGAACCTTAGAACGAAAAGTAGCGAAAACTCGAAGATTACCACAACGGAGCAAAATTCAATATTATAACTAACCTAAGTATCGCACGAAATTACCCGCACACCACCGCAGTAGATCCACAGTAATTACCATTCTATGTTTTCATTTAAGCGGTCACGTTGACTATTTTGGTCACCTACACAAGAAAACATCACAATCGGAGTCATTTCATGTTCTTGGAAGCCAAGGAAGTAATCGAATCTTGATTGACGGTGTTAGCGAACAATTTTTACACCGCTGCTGTGGCTTCCATGTGTTCAGTGAAGCCTAATCCTGTTGAAAGAAAGCGCTGAGATGTTATGGAAAATTGTGGAATGTAACTTCGATTAAATACTACAGCGGCTCAGAAAGAAGGCCCGATCATCAGGTCTCAAAGACTTGTGCGCTGTTCCGTTACCTCGCAGCTCTGACAAAGGGCGTCCCTTAGGAGTTAAACTGCTGTCTGACAAGGATACACATGTATCGTCCCCATTTTGTCCAGTAATTCACTAGATCGTTTTATGTTTGCATGTATTTCTTGTAAGAATGCTGTTAGCAACTGGTGATATCTTCAACTGTCCCATTATCTGCACCTTGTGTGGATTAAAGTTTAGAGCTACATGGAGAAATCGCTCTTCCTCAGAACAATTTGACTGTAGGTGGTTAATGACCTGCACGTAGAGGTGTCCGCGGAACAAACGCAGACTGAATCTGTATAATATAGACTGCACGCACACTTCCCATTCGTTTTGGCGGTTATTTTGATTCTTTATTTATCTTCAGAGCGGAGCTGGTTTCCTCAGAGTTCGTAATCCACGATGCTTCAAGGGCAATCGATTGTGGCGCCCTAGCTGCTGCTCCGGTTCAGTTTCCGTAATGCTAGTCATTATATTATATATTTTTTTTTACGTGAAAACATGGTGCTTCCTGATCCTGTCTGCAATTACTGTGTCGCAGACTTTTCTGTGGTTGACCCTTCCTTTCTCACCGTGCTAGCAACTGCACATCGATGCCTCGGCGGTGTTTAAAAGTGAAGCCTAATCCTGTTGAAAGGACCTTTACCAGTCACAGACAAATGTATCATGTACTTCTGCAAAGAAGAGAGAGAATAAAGTTGGATTTTATTCTTTAAAATCGAAAATAGTGACTGTAATGTAGCGAGCAGGGCTGGGGAGGTTTGTTAAGGTTCTGAAGTGCCAACTGAGCTGAACCTTCTTTCTGGAGATCGGCAGGAAAGAACTAATGATCAAGTTTAAACACGCTTTATTTAACTAAAACTCCTTCTAGGCGTGCACTAATTTCCAAAAGCGAGAACAACAAGAAACACAACAATTATTTTGGTGGCAAAAGCCAGATAAGAGTACAAAACCATGAAACGGAATAATAACCAAAATACCTCGCTACACAATTACAAAGTGACGTTACTCTCAATAAGATACAACGTTCTACTGAATACTACGGCGAGTGTCTACTAGGCAAGAGCCGGCGTAGGTATTGGCCAGAGCTGCCCTAGCTGTAGGTATATACTGCCGATCTGACTGCTGGCGTGCTAATAGCACCGATTCGGCTGAGTACTACACGTAGTCACATTAGTTCCTGTTGGTGGCTCTCTGTCGCATGGCTTTTCACGAAGTAGTGTCGTGTTTATGCGGAAAGTCTGTTAATGTTTACATCCAGTGGCGACGTTTTGATCTGAGCTCTTGAAGGGAGGACGGCAGCTCACCTTGCTTGTCTGTTGTGCGGGCCCTCTAACTGATAAGGGGCCCCTGCGACAGGGTTGGCATACTGATCAGCATCAGTTAGGCAGATCGCTCCCCGAAGAACTCAGATGCTCAATCAAAATTTTAATCAACGGATTTTAATTTTATCTAATTCTATAAAAAATTGTGGCCCTAGCATTGAGTTGTGGGTGTTGACACTCCAATAATTCAGTAGTAATAAACTGCATGAAAAGGGGATTCACTAACTATGAAATCAAAAACTTGGACCAATTTGTTCAATGTGCACAAATTAATAATGATATCAGATAGACTTCATTTGAGCACACGACGAAAACATCTTATTGTAACATGAAATTGGTTCAAATGGTTCAAATGGCTCTGAGCACTATGCGATTTAACTTCTGAGGTCATCAGTCGCCTAGAACTTGAAACTAATTAAACCTAACTAACCTAAGGACAGCACACACATCCATGCCCGAGGCAGGGTTCGAAACTGCGACCGTAGCGGTCGCGCGGTTCCAGACTGTAGCGCCTAGAACCACACGGCCACTCCGGTCGGCAAACATGAAATTAAACTACAATAAACAATGATAAGTTTGACCAAGTTATATGACTAGAAAATGTGGTCGGTAGTAATAAACTTCCTAACACACTGATCAGCACAACATAGCCACGGTTGGATAACAGTGACTGAGTGATAGCACCAGAGGGAGAAATGAAATTACATGCAATTATGCCTGTCCGTCTGACCGTGCATGAGCCTACGTGACTTTACTGAACAACCGAAAATCTTTAACTTCGTTCCGTCCTAACCACCCAATGCTACGAGATATTGTTGTTTGGTGACAGGTAGACTGCGAATGGTGCCGATGGATGCCACCAAAACTCGCCTGCTAATTTATGTTGCCTCACCAGCAGAAAGAAGTCCATAGAAGTATCATTTTCTAAACTCTGCCCAGAAGTGTGTCTTCTTCGTCCCTCTGCTGCTAAGCAACTTAGAACACGTCTGCTGTGGCTACTCTGCTCATAGACCGCGTCTACAAATCGACCACTAATGAGAGAAAGTGCGCCTAGCTCTAACCAATGACATAATTGTCACGTCACTGTTTTTCTCACACCGAAAACTGTGTAAAAATCATTCTCCAATAGGTCAGCTTTTTACCTGTGCGGTTCCAAGACTATTGGACTCGTGAGCCTACGTCATTGTGCCACTTCTTTTTTCCGTCAATACACGGTTTCTTCATGTACAAAAATTCAAAAAACGTTTCCTGGCCTCCCACTCCAGCTGTTTTTAAGAACTTCCAATGGGTTACTTTCTTGTCCATGGGTGGAAAAAGATCTCACATCCCACCAGGTCTTGGTGTCTGCGTGTCAGACGCATTTTCACCAGATGGTGAACGCAGGAAGTGAGACTGAAAATTTGTCTGCTTTTGAAAGAAACAGGCTAATAACAAGCTGTCCGAATGGGTCCCCCTTCCGCATCCTTCTCGAGAACTCACTGAGCAAAATACAATCCCCTCAGCAGAAATCGCTTTGACGGAAGTGCCTAGCCTTAAAGCGGCCATCTGTTTGCTAGGGCGAGTCGCCACTGGTCACTGTTTTTTAGCGTTCTGTTGGATTCTTGCATTGTCCTCTGTCTTCTAAAGCATGAGGAAAAAGTCTGCTTCGGGAGCCAGAGTGACGCCGAGCCAAAACGGTATAGGCCGGCAGTCTATCTGCCACATCCCACTGCGGTCAACATCTCATCCTTCCGGTCAGCGAGTTCTTCACAAGTCACCGCTGGTCCCTAAAGAGTAGCGAGCTACCTCGACTTGCATCTCCTGCTGGCTTTTGAAAACTTCAGTTCAAGCGGGTAAAAAATCTAACAGTACATGCACGGAAACAGAATATAAAGAAGATTAAAAGACGGCATGACCTTTCAATCATTATTGTTAATCTCGTAACTCGAATAAAGAACACACTGACCAGTCTAAATATAACATTAATCGATGATTTATTGGATTTGCACATTAAAAATGATTAGTGCCAGTTCGGGACTGTCTTGCCGCTTCTCAAAGTTAGTAGAAAAACAACGCAATCCCAAGTGGTGATGCTCTAAAAAAAAACCTGATCTGCACCACACGATCCAGCTGATATGTTTATATTGTCACAGAAGTGAACAGAAAATGGAATTCACGAATCCAAGTCTTCCTATTTTCGTTTTTTTTTTAGTTACAATCTAGGGTCAATGACGTAAGACCATAGAACCCACCGTTACACGAGTAAATAGGTATTGAATGGAAAAAGTTATAGTAACAAACTATCGAGTTATAAATTTCGAGAGTGAAACATGTACAAATGAATTACAACAGCAACAATAATACTCACTGTAAACTTGCGGTATAGTAATCTGCCTCATTTTACGAATATTAATAAATGGAAAGGAAATGATAAGATATGAATTATGTGCAGTAAGTACGAAACATCTCAGCGTTCACTGGAATTATTTAGAAAAACTGTGGAAAACACAAATCAAAATAGCTCGATCAGGTAACTGTAATTCTTACACGAGAAATGTTTGGTATTTTCAATTCATTTTCGTGAATAATGCCGTTTTCACCTTTAATGGTGACCGGTGGCTGTGGTACCTACATAGATTTTAGAATCAACAGGCTTGGTCACATTTAAATTGATCTGGACGTATAACAGGTTTCGGATTTACAGCCATCATCAGATCTTATAAGAGCAGCAAGTCAGAGATCAAGGATCTAATGATAGCTACGAAACTGAAACTGGTTATCGGTTCAAATAAATTAAAATTTGATCAACACATTGAATGCTAAAGTTAATTTTCTTCAGTTAGTTATCATACCATAACCACCCGAAATTATAGTAGTCATGTGTGAACAACTTTGCCTGGTGTTCCATCCGTGCCAGTGAATTATATTCGCAAATGTTTCAATAGGGAACACATGTTTCTACGAGAAAAGTCTCCAGCTGGGGTTTAAAAACAAGCGATAAATCACTAACGTTTTTAATTTCTAGTGAATGCCTGTTGGAAATTATACTGCGAAGTGTAGTATGCATCTGAACAGCGGAGAAAGATGTGCATGCAACATAAAAAAGTTCGTTTTCTTAACCACTAATCTCATAATCCAACTAATGTTCTACGATCTGCCTGGTTGAATGCCCACTTCAGTGAACAGAAACCTTCATGAGTATCGCGAATAGTCATCGCGCTTAGGACCGACGGCTCCATTTTGAACTGACAATATACTTTGTGTACGAATTGAGTTGCCTCCATTTGACATATAGAGATGAAGGTACGTAAATTAAACTAGTGTCAGCGTATTACTGCGGTGGGTGTAGACAGTACTCTAATAGAAAGGAGCTGTATTCGTATTTTCCACGGTTTCGCGAACAGATACGTTTTTCGAGAACCATCGTCAGTCCTACAAATCTGATTCACCAATTGGGGCACAACTGTAATCTCCAATAGGTATGATCCTAATACAGTTGATGTCAAAAATATTGTCAACTGCGACAAAATTTCGCAATATTACTACAGTTGCAAATCATCACCAATGTCTGTTCCTTCAGACATGCATGTATGATTCAAGGAACAGACAATGTAATAACAATTATTATAGCCTAGACGGGCAAAACGACGATAATATTAAGATCGAACACGTTCGTCTCGCTAACTGTGTTGTGGGGAGCCAGGTAAGCTGTGAGCAATAGGGGCGTAGACACTGTGGCTTATAGAAGTTTGGATCGGTCCGTGAAGCGTGCACCGGTAGCCGAGATGGTCAAGACGACCGCTCGCGGTAAGCGGGAAATTCGGTTTCGATTTCCGGTCCGCCACAATCTTTCATGTTATCAACTTGTATGATGTCCAAAGTACCTAATACAACTGATGTCAAAGATATTCGCAACTATGACAGAATCTCGTTACATGGTACGTTAGTCAGTTACACACATGTTCCTCAGATCACCTGCACAATTTCCATCTAGCCGAGTAGTATTACTACACTACAGGCCATTAAAATTGCTACACCAAGAAGAAATGCAGATGATAAATGGGTATTCATTGGACAAATATATTATACTAGAACTGACATGTGATTACATTTTCACGCAATTTTGGTGCATAGTTCTTGAGAAATCAGTACCCAGAACAACCACCTCTGGCCGTAATAACGGCCTTGTTACGCCTGGGCATTGAGTCAAACAGAGCTTGGATGGCGTGTACAGGGTACAGCTGCGCATGCAGCTTCAACACGATACCACAGTTCATCAAGAGTAGTGACTGGCGTATTGCGACGAGCCAGTTGCTCGGCCACTATTGAACAGACGTTTTCAATTGGTGAGAGATCTGGAGAATGTGCTGGCCAGGGAAGCAGTCGAACATTTTCTGTATCCAGAAAGGCCCATACAGGACCTGCAACATGCGGTCGTGCATTATCCTGCTAAAATGTAGGGTTTCGCAGGGATCGAATGAAGAGTAGAGCCACGGGTCGTACCAAATCTGGAATGTAACGTCCACTGTTCAAAGTGCCGTCAATGCGAACAAGAGGTGACTGAGACGTGTAATCAACGGCACCCCATATCATCACGCAGGGTGATACGCCAGTATGGCGATGACGAATACACGCTTCCAATGCGCGTTCACAGCGATGTCGCCAAACACGTATGCGACCATCATGATACTGTAAACAGAACCTGGATTCGTCCGAAAAAAAAATGCCGTTTTGCCATTCGTGCACCCAGGTTCGTCGTTGAGTACACCATCGCAGGCGATCCTGTCTGTGGTGCAGCGTCAAGGGTAACCGCAGCCATGGTCTCCGAGCTGATAGTCCATGCTGCTGCAAACGTCATCGAGCTGTTCGTGCAGATCGTTGTTGTCTTGCAAACGTCCCCATCTGTTGACTCAGGGATCGAGACGTGGCTGCACGATCCGTTACAGCCATGCGGATAAGATGCCTGTCATCTCGACTGCTAGTGATACGAGGCCGTTTGGATCCAGCACGACGTTCCGTATTACCCTCCTGAACCCACCGATTCCTTATTCTGCTAACAGTTATTGGATCTCGACCAACGCGAGCAGCAATGTCGCGATACGATAAACCGCAATCGCGATAGTCTACAATCCGACCTTTATCGGAATCGGAAACGTGATGGTACGCATTTCTCCTCCTTACACGAGGCATCACAACAACGTTTCACCAGGCAACGCCGGTCAACTGCTGTTTGTGTATGAGAAATCGGTTGGAAACTTTCCTCATGTCATCACGTTGTAGGTGTCGCCACCGGCGCCAGCCTTGTGTGACTGCTCTGAAAAGCTAATCATTTGCATATCACAGCATCTTCTTCCTGTCGGTTAAATTTCGCGTCTGTAGCACGTCATCTTCGTGGTCTAGCAATTTTAATGGACAGTAGCGTAAGTAGCACAGTAATTCATACAGATGCTGCTACTGATATTATACGCAAACGGCCTTGCCGCAGAAGTAACACCGGTTCCCCTTCAGATCACCGAATTTAAGCGCTGACGTACTTGTTTAGCACTTGGATGAGTGACGTCCCTGCTAAGCGCTGTTGGCTGGCAGGGTGCACTCAGCCCTCGTGAGGACAACGGAGTAGCTACTTGACTAAGAAATAGCGGCTCTGGTCAGGTAAACTTACAACGGCTGGGAGAGCGGTATGCTGATCAAATGTCCCTCCATCTTAGCATACAGTGACGCCTATCTGCTGAGGATGACACGGGGGTCTGTTGGGCGTTTCGATGCTGTTCGGACGGAGAGAGGGAGACTCATGTTATACACTCTAAGACAAAGAAAAAAAACTATGCACTATAAAGGATATATCCGATTGGGACGGAAATCGGTATCCTACAGACTAACAAATGATTACAATTTCAAAAAAATGGATGATTTGTTCAAGAGAGAGAGTTTCACAAATCGAGCCAGTCTCTAACGCGTTGATCCATCTCTGTCCCTTATGCAAGTAGTTATTCGACTTGGCAGTGATTGATGGAGTTGCTGGATGTCCTGAGGGATATCGTGCCAAATTCTATCCAACTGGCGCATTAGATCGTCAAAATCCCTAGCTGGTTGGACAGCCCTGCTCCTAATACTCCCAACATTCTGAAATGGGAAGAGATCCGGCGAATTTGATGGCCGAGACAGACTTCGGCAAACAGGAAGACAAGCAGTAGAAACTCTCGCCTTGTGCGAGCGGGCGTTGTCTTGCTGAAATATAAGCCCAGGTTGGCTTGTCATAAAGGGCAACCGAACGGGACGTAGAATATCGTCGACTTACTGTTGTGCTGCAAAGCTGTCGCAGATGACAACTGAAGGAGTCCTGATATGGAAAGATGACACCCCAGAACACCACCACTGGCTGTCGGGACCTTATGGTGGGTGACAGGTTGGTATCCCACCGCTGCCCAGTTCGTTCCCAGACACGTCTTTGCCGGCCATCGCGGCTCAGTTCAAAACATGACTCATCATTGTAGACAGTTCCACTCTAGTCAATGAGAAGCCAAGCTGAAGAGATATAATACCTACAGCAATACGCTATGGCTATTCACTCCGCGAGTTTCCGTTGTACAAATAATCTCTTTTAATCTTTGAAAAAAAAATACACTGTAAACAAACGTCAGGCAACTTAGTATTGGAAGGATGTGATTTTGCGAGCAACCATATCGCACATACAATGCTAACAGAAGGTGAACTATACTCACTTCAAGAGTGATCAAAGGTACTTTCAAAAGAATAACTTTATTAACAGAACGAAACACAGTTATAGTGTCCTTGGAGGAACATCCATACAACAACATACAAGAGAAATGTCTCTCCTGAGACATTGTGATGTGCCTCCGCAATGAACCCCAGAGTGGTGCTAAGCGAATGGCATGAAGACCTGGGACGTCACTGAGCCGTGCTGCCGGTGTATGACGGCTAATGTACTGGTGAAGGTCACGATGAACTGGGCCGGGTCTACCAGCGTGGAGCGCTGAGATGAAACTGCTGGTACTGCCCACTGACAGAGCTGAAATTGACTGTTGATGCGGGTGGACAGAACCGCTTCTATTGCCGACTTGAGCCATAGGGTGTGACTAACTTAGCACTGTCCGGTGGTGGCCTAAGTAAGCGGGCGTGGATGGATATCCATGTGGCACTGCGAGGACATGTGACGTAGAAAAATACTGCCCTGCTGACATCTCTCTCTGCTGCGGCAGGCATGTTGCCTTGCGGCGAATTTGGCGCCCCCAGACGCTGGGAAACGACGTGTAATTCTGTGCTAAACAGCACCAGCCATACAAGGAAAATATCATTGTTTTGATGAAAGTTGTATATATGGTTCTCGGGCGACACGTCAGATGTCATAGTGAAAACTCCACAATATTTCATCCGCGCAACTGGCCGACATCTTCAGGTGCGACAAACACACTGCTAAGGCATGTTTTTTTTCTTTATTGTGATTTCATTCAACTGCCCCATATGGGCAAGGGAGGGCTGTCAGCGGCACAATCCGCCGCTCTTCAGCTGAGTGACATAACAGCTTAAAATAAGAATAAAATGTTACATACATAAGGCGAGAAAGGGGAACTTAAAACTGAATAATGGGAGAAAATGGAGGTAAAAAATAGACTAACATGGAGACGTTCATGGAGGACAGTTAAAAGTCACCAGAAAGTTAAGAAACTCAGTTGGCAAATCTTCAAAACTCAGAGAAGACACTGAATGGACATGCACACGTTAAAAGTCGGCCACAGTAGCAAAAACACTCCGGAACAACACACTTAAAACCCACTTGGAGCACACACGACGAAGAATAAAACTGCCAGGCTGGACCTGCCGAGGGAAAGAGCTGAGAGGATGGAAAAGGAGGGGAGAGCATGGGGCAGCAGGGGAAGCGGCGGGATGAAGAGAGGAGGGGCATCAGTGGGTACACAAAGAGGCAGGAGACAAGTGGGGCGGAAGGTGAAGAGGAAAGACAGAGCAGGAGGGAGCGCAGAGACACTGAAAGGAGGCACAAAAGATGGAGGGGGAGTAGGAGGGGGAAGCCGCTCAGAAGGAGGGAGGGGGAGGAGAGGGAGCCCTGAGGAGGAGGCAGGAAGATGGGGTTAGAGTTGGTAGGAAGGGTAGATGTCAGGGCGAAGCTCATCATCCGGGAGGGGTAGACAGTGGAAGTTGTGTTGGTAAAGGAGATGGAGGGTGTGGAGATGGAGAGAGTGTGGGACACAACGGTAAAGGAGCGGCAACTGGTTGGGGATGGAGAGGAAGGGAGACACCAGGGGGTGAGGGGGATCAAGGCGGCGGACAATATATAGTGTGCGGATGTTCACCGCGGCACTGGGAGGGCAATGGTGGCGGGACCCTCGACCTAAGCCATCTTTTACTCCCGTGAAAGATGCTCGGTACTCATTTAATAGCAGATTGAGTGGATCTGAGGCAGTCCCGGAGGGACCAAATTCAAAATCCAAATTCAGATGGCTCTGAGCACTATGGGACTTAACTTTTGAGGTCATCAGTCCCCTAGAACTTTGAACTACTTAACCCTAACTAACCCAAGGACATCACACTCATCCATGCCCGAGGCAGGATTCGAACCTACGACCGTAGCGGTCTCGCGGTTCCAGACTGTAGCGCCTAGAACCGCTCGGCCACAGGGACGGACCGGAACGAGGAAAAGTTCCCGTCCGTAACTGGAATTGAACCTTGGTGCGCCAGTGTTAGAGTCTGGCGTTGTATCTGCTAGACCACCGCTTGGCCACACGGACGGACCAGAACGAGGAAAAGTTCCCGTCCCTAACTGGAATTGAACCTTGGTGCGCCAGCTTCAGAGTCTAGCGTTCTATCGGCTAGACCACCATTGACACTTCACCAATTAACGAATGTATACCTATTAAACAGTTTGGTTGGCGGCGTAGTTGCGAATGCAGTAAGTTCTAACACCAACAGACAGATTTTTTCTGACCAAACTCGAAACTGTTACTTCCAGATGTCTATGCCGCACGCGCGCTATGAGATTCTGACACAGGTACGCCTAAACAAGTGCGAGGAAAACATTACTGTCGTGGATTTTCCACCATTTGCGGAATGCTGGTCGGCGGTGTGTGGCCGACATAACCGGGCCCTCGTCGGGCAGTTTTTTAGCGGCGCGCCGCTGTCGGCAGGAAGCGGCTACTGGCGCTGACAGAGACGTCACTGCGCACCGCGCCGACATGCGAGCAAAACGCCGGCGCAGGCGCAGGCGCAAGGGCGGCGCGGCTCGGTTTATGGCGCCGGCACGCGAGGCCGGCCGGCCGCGGACGCCGGAATAAACAAACACGGCGGCGGCGGCGGTTTACAGGCGGGCGCGCGCCCGACAGCGCCGGAAGCTCCGGCCGCGGGCCGCCAAAAGGACGACCAGCGAGGCAGCGGGCAGCAGGCACCTGTCCGCGTCACCTCTCCCCACACCCCACACCCCACGCCGCTGCCACTCTTCTCTCTCTCTCTCTCTCTCTCGTTCAATGTTCAACGCTACAGTTCCGACTGGATGTTCGTTCTTTTTGGGGGTTCCGTACTCCAATCGGAAAAACGGAAGCCTCAAGTCGTCGGCACACGAGGCGAGTTAGCTACCGTTGACGTGGCGCTCTACTAGTTTTCTGACAACATTTCCTGCTATTTCTACATCTACATCTACATCTACATCCATACTCCGCAAGCCACCTGACGGTGTGTGGCGGAGGGTACTTTGAGTACCTTTATCGGTTCTCCCTTCTATTCCAGTCTCGTATTGTTCGTGGAAAGAAAGATTGTCGGTATGCCTCTGTGTGGCCACTAATCTCTCTGATTTTACTCTCATGGTCTCTTCGCAACATATACGTAGGAGGGAGCAATATACTGCTTGACTCCTCGGTGAAGGTACAGGGTGTTTCAAAAATGACCGGTATATTTGAAACGGCAATAAAAACTAAACGAGCAGCGATAGAAATACACTGTTTGTTGCAATATGCTTGGGACAACAGTACATTTTCAGGCAGACAAACTTTCGAAATTACAGTAGTTACAATTTTCAACAACAGATGGCGCTGCGGTCTGGGAAACTCTATAGTACGATATTTTCCACATATCCACCATGCGTAGCAATAATATGGCGTAGTCTCTGAATGAAATTACCCGAAACCTTTGACAACGTGTCTGGCGGAATGGCTTCACATGCAGATGAGATGTACTGCTTCAGCTGTTCAATTGTTTCTGGATTCTGGCGGTACACCTGGTCTTTCAAGTGTCCCCACAGAAAGAAGTCACAGGGGTTCATGTCTGGCGAATAGGGAGGCCAATCCACGCCGCCTCCTGTATGTTTCGGATAGCCCAAAGCAATCACACGATCATCGAAATATTCATTCAGGAAATTAAAGACGTCGGCCGTGCGATGTGGCCGGGCACCATCTTGCATAAACCACGAGGTGTTCGCATTGTCGTCTAAGACAGTTTGTACCGCCACAAATTCACGAAGAATGTCCAGACAGCGTGATGCAGTAATCGTTTCGGATCTGAAAAATGGGCCAATGATTCCTTTGGAAGAAATGGCGGCCCAGACCAGTACTTTTTGAGGATGCAGGGACGATGGGACTGCAACATGGGGCTTTTCGGTTCCCCATATGCGCCAGTTCTGTTTATTGACGAAGCCGTCCAGGTAAAAATAAGCTTCGTCAGTAAACCAAATGCTGCCCACATGCATATCGCCGTCATCAATCCTGTGCACTATATCGTTAGCGAATGTCTCTCGTGCAGCAATGGTAGCGGCGCTGAGGGGTTGCCACATTTGAATTTTGTATGGATAGAGGTGTAAACTCTGGCGCATGAGACGATACGTGGACGTTGGCGTCATTTGGACCGCAGCTCCAACACGGCGAACGGAAACCCGAGGCCGCTGTCGGATCACCTGCTGCACTAGCTGTGCGTTGCCCTCTGTGGTTGCGTACGCGGTCGCCCTACCTTTCCAGCACGTTCATCCGTCACGTTCCCAGTCCGTTGAAATTTTTCAAACAGATCCTTTATTGTATCGCTTTTCGGTCCTTTGGTTACATTAAACCTCCGTTGAAAATTTCGTCTTATTGCAACAGCACTGTGTTCTAGGCGGTGGAATTCCAACACCAGAAAAATCCTCTGTTCTAAGGAATAAACCATGTTGTCTACAGCACACTTGCACGTTGTGAACAGCACACGCTTACAGCAGAAAGACGACGTACAGAATGGCGCACCCACAGACTGCGTTGTCTTCTATATCTTTCACATCACTTGCAGCGCCATCTGTTGTTGAAAATTGTAACTACTGTAATTTCGAAAGTTTGTCCGCCTGAAAATGTACTGTTGTCCCAAGCATATTGCAACAAACGGTGTATTTCTATCGCTGCTCGTTTAGTTTTTATTGCTGTTTCAAATATACCGGTCATTTTTGAAACACCCTGTATGTTCTCGAAACTTCAACAAAAGCCCGTACCGAGCTACTGAGCGTCTCTCTTGCAGAGTCTGCCACTGGAGTTTATCTACCATCTGCGTAACGCTTTCGCGATTTCTAAATGATCCTGTAACGAAGCGCGCTGCTCTCCGTTGGATCTCCTCAATCTCTTCTATCAACCCTATCAGGCACGGATCCCACACTGGTGAGCAGTATTCAAGCAGTGGACGAACAAGTGTACTGTAACTTACTTCCTTTGTTTTCGCATTGCATTTCCTTAGGATTCTTCCAATGAATCTCCGTCTGGCATCTGCTTTACCGACGATCAACTTTATATGGTCATTCCACTTTAAATCACTCCTAATGCCTACTCCCAGATAATTTATGGAATTAACTGCTTCCAGTTGCTGACCTGCTATATTGCAGCTAAATGATAAAGGATCTTTCTTTCTATGTATTCGCAGCACATTACACTTGTCTACATTGAGATTCAATTGCCATGCGTCAATTCGTTGCAGATCCTCCTGCATTTCAGTACAATTTTCCATTGTTACAACCTCTCGATACACCACAGCATCATCCGCAAAAAGCCTCAGTGAACTTCCGATGTTATCCACGAGGTCATTTATGTATATTGTGAATAGCAACGGTCCTACGACACTCCCCTGCGACACACTTGAAATCACTCTTACTTCGGAAGACTTCTCTCCATTGAGAATGACATGTCATTATGCTCGAACATAATACGTGTTCCAAAATTCTACAATTCATCGACGACAGAGATATAGGTCTATAGTTCTGCACATCTGTTCGACGTCCCTTCTTGAAAACGGGGATGGCCTGTGCCCTTTTCCAATCATTTGGAACGCTACGCTCTTCTAGAGACCTACGGTACACCGGTGCAAGAAGGGGGGCAAGTTCCTTCGCGTACTCTGTGTAAAATCGAACTGGCATCCCATCAGGTCCAGCGGCCTTTCCTCTTTTGAGCGATTTTAATTGTTTTTCTATCCCTCTGTCATCTCTTTCGAGACCTACCATTTTGTCATCTGTGCGACAATCTAAAGAAGGAACTACAGTGTAGTCTTCCTCTGTGAAACAGCTTTGGAAAAAGACATTTAGTATTTCGGCCTTTTAGTCTCTCATCCTCTGTTTCAGTGCCATTTTGGTCACAGAGTGTCTGGACACTTTGTTTTGATCCAGTTACCGCTTTGACATAAGACCAAAATTTCTTAGGATTTTCTGCCAAGTCAGTACACAGATCTTTACTTTCGAATTCATCGAACGCCTCTCGCATAGCCCTCCTCACACTACATTTCGCTTCGCGTAATTTTTGTCTGCAAGGCTTTGGCTATGTGTATGTTTGCTATGAAGTCCCCTTTGCTTCCGCAGCAGTTTTCTAACTCGGTTGTTGTACCACGGTGGGTCTTGCCCACTCGTCTCGTATAGGGTGCCTAAAGGTCTTACGATCTTGCTTGGCACATACTCATATAATGCATATTGTACGATAGTTTTGAACTTTATCCACTGATCCTCAACACTATCTGTACTTGAGACAAAACTTTTGTGTTGAGCCGTCAAGTACACATTGAAAAGCTACTTCCTGACGTGAAACAAAGAGATAGAGAATACGCAGAGAGGTTGTGGCACGTTATTCAGCGCCCCCTGCTGTGCCACGTTGTACTACTAGTTCTATATTTCGGGAAGTCATTCTGCGGTTGTTTTGGAAGTTAGATTGTTCGTCTACGTTCTTGTAATCTACACAGTTGCTGATTTTATTTTCGGAATAGTACCTGCCATATGCTCAGAGTATAAATGTATCCACATATCTAGAAAAAAGATTGAAAATTGGTGTTAATATTTTTACGTATTGTGTCCTGTAACTCTGTTGTGTTTTATGTAGAATGATGTCTTTTTTACTTGTGTAATAAAGTTAGTTTCATCCAAATTCTTCTAAGCATACGATATCCCAACAACTATGTGACGACGGAGAAGCTTACAAAGGCCTGCCTCATACTTTTTAACATTCCCAAAACGTCAGGAGCATAAGATAGTAAGTTTTTTTATGATTGAAAAGTTAGTTGTTGGTTGGAAAGTATTATCGATTACGTCTCTTTTGTACGATTCAGTTTTTGACAGCTGCAATAGGCATTACTCCAATTGTGGGGTCTTGCCCACTCGTCTCGTATAGGGTGCCTAAAGGATGCTGTGCTCTCCGAATGCTGTACGACGTTTCAAGCAAATAACATTAATAGTTTTTCTTACAAATAAAAACATTGACAATACTTAACTTTGAATAGACAATGGTGTCACAAGCGATGGGCGACGTGCAACATAAATCCGACTCCTTTGCTCTATAAAATGTTCGTACAAGTTTGGCACACAGTTTGTGATGATGATGTCTGGTTTGTGGAGAGCTCAACAGCGCGGTCATCAGCGCCTATAGAAAGTCCAAATTCTTTACTCAGTCCAGTGTTTTACACAGTCCAATCTAGCCACTGTCACAAATGATGATGGTGGTGACATTACGAGGACAAAACAAACACCCAGTCCCCTGGCAGATAAAATCCCCAACCCGGTCGGGAATCGAACCCGGGACCCTGTGATCCACAGGCAGCAACGCTAGCCACTTTTTTTTATTTTTTTTATTTAACCTCACTTTCTTCGTTACAGTTCGTTGCAATTGTTCCTGGCGGACGTCCCCAGACGCCCTTTGAAGTTCGTTATTGATCCATTCACTCAGTTTTTTTTTATTACAGAGGGCAGCTAACCCTCTGACCGAACACGCTGAGCTACCGTGCCGGCACCACTAGACCACCAGCTGCGGACACACAGTTTGCGGATCACTAAAAACTGCTATCGTAGCGTTCTCTGCTAGGCCTGTCCGTACACTGTCCCGACACTGAGCGGCAGAGGCTGGCAGGAGCGGCGTTAATATTCTCCTCTTGTAGAGGCCGATCCTGTGGAGGCGCGATCCTGACCAGCGCACCATTGGCCGACGTCGTACCACCGCCTTCTCTTCTCTTGCTTTCTTCATCTTCGATCCGGCGCTTGTGGTTACGCCAGAAGACCAATAACTGTTTTTGTTGTTTTCTGGAAAATAAATTAAGCATGTTTTTACTTTAGAAAGTACGCATTCCGGGTGGTTAGGTCTGTAATTCCCTGTGAACAGATAATTATTTATTTTAAATTATAACTTCAAATTATAGTAGGAGTCCTTTATATGTAAAGTACAAATTACTCTTAGAATCAATCTTGGTGTAATGTGTGGAATGTGAAAAGTGTAAATTAACCAGATACTGAATCTTAGAAAACGAAATGTAGAAGGGTAGCTATGGGGATGAAGTGCGATATTGGACGTCCTCCCCCCCCCCCCCACCAATCCCCCCCCCCCCTGGAACCTTGGTGATGCTGACATGTAGCAAAGCCAGATGTTTATGTTCGCCCGTTATTTAACCACTCTTTGCCATATTTAACGCACTTATCGTCATAAAAACTAAAATGGCAGGATAAATACAGAAAATGTATGTTAGATAATGGGCAAGTATCCAAGTGTTCTGATGCAGTTACGTACATACGTAATAAATAAACGACGAAAAATGTAAGGTGGGGTTTGTTAATTGCATATTCGGCTGCCTGCGTGCCTTAGATGTAATGTACCTGCTGCATGGGATGGTGTCTCCCATTCAGTGCTAGACACGTCTTGCTTTGAATGGGAATGAATACACCCAATCGAAATTAACGTAATCTTTTTGTAGAACGTTTGTCCCTGAAATGACTGTTGTTCTTCGACAACTTTCCGTAGAAAAGAGCATACTAAAACACCTGAAGATGGACCCTAAACTACATTTTACAGACAGCATCTTTTACTTGTAAATCCTCTGCTAGTGACCATCTGAGCTTAAAGTATTTAAATGAAAGCCACTGACGCTGTCAAGGGACGGTGTATAAAATGTTTAGTGCGCTACACTCAGAGATAATGTTGTTCATAAACGCTAACAGTCGCAACTTCGTAATTTCCTTACGCGCCGCCATGCACCAAGACCCTTTCTTTTGACTTCCGAAAACATGGCAGAGAGTTGTTCAATTTGATTCATTCTTTCTGCTGTGTTATATGTCCATAGTACTCTATCTCTTTTCGTGAAACACAGAATAAGTTCTGCGACATTTCGGCGACGTGTCACGTACAGTAGAAGCAATAGAAAGTACTGTATTTGTCGTGTTCAGTAGCAGTCCATATTCGGTTGGAATTATTTTATACCTTATACCTCGTGAATATATGCTGTTTCATAAGCATCAGCTCATTGAATATCTGGTGAACGAATCGTTATTGGTACGACTAGCGTACGAACAAGGGAGGAAATGTGCGTTTTGGAATAGCTAACGTAGTAATTTTACTCGTGCCCATTTTCGTGAGCAAATTGTGTTGTTTGCGAGCCAAGTAAAGCCGAGAACCGCCGCTGGAGAGCGCTGAGAGCGCAAAATCACGTTAACCAGCTCTCCCATGTGCCGCCGGAGCTGTATCTCGAGACAGTGGGTATCCTGCCTGCATGAACGTCAACGTTAGCTGCCACGTGTCTCTGCTGCCACGACGGCCTTAGGTTGCGTTCACTGTGGCACCGACAACAGTTGCCAGACGCCGTCGCCACAGAACGCCCGATAACATCTGCCGACGGCGAGATCCCAGTACGTCCGATCCCCTTCGTCAGTTTTTGGCGGGGTCAAGAAGGGTAGGTAGGCTAGAATCTCTTGTATGTCTGAGGCATGTTAGATTTTAGTCTAGGTTGGGATGGATCTCACGACGTCTCTGTGTTGGAGATGAGTGCTGCACTGTGGCTGTTGCCATAAAAAAGAAGAAGCCGAATGCATGTGAACTAGCTATACATCTCTCGAAAAGAACGTGGTGAGTACGTTGTTTTCAGTTATCGGAGTAACCAGACAAGTTCTACAAATATATGAGATGAATAGAGGAACGTTTTGTTACATAATCGAGATGATTTGTGGAGACCTTGAAAAGCTAGATTACGAACATTCTGTTTTGCTGTATTTATCTGCAGTTGTACAAACATACGTCTATTAACTTTCAATGACTGTCATTGAGAGTGTGAAAGACAAGCCTAACTTTTGGAACAAAACACTCTGATCAACCTAAGGCACTGGAAAGTGAAAACAAATGCAGCGCATTCGCAAACCACTTTTTATAGCAGATTCACCACCTTACTGCCGTAAAGACTCCAATAAGCAGTAATACTAATTTACAGACACCTAATACTCCCCTACCACAACCCAAAACAGAACCTCCGCGGTAAGTGTAAGCATAAGTAAGCCATCCTTCTCATTTGAACCCATAGATACCGAAATACATCCCCATTATGATATTTTTCCTCCTCAGGATGCCACAAACTCACTGTTTGTTGGACTGAACTATTCAGCTTCTCTCAAACTATATTCCGTGTATGAGAACGTCTGTCGGCTTGACTTTTACGAGCCCTTTTTCGTCAGGAACAGGTACACGTATAAACCTGAAATTTATGTCACATACTATTGTCACCGGTCCCTTGATGGTGCAAAAATTTAAGCTTCTAAGTCAACGCAATCTTTCACATATTTCGACACTCGCGAAGTCACTCGTCAAAACCTAAGGAAGAACTATTAATACAGATGTCGGGCGTAGTGGTAAACCGAGAGGTAGCGGGATCATCCAATCTCGGTCGTACCACGGATTTTTATGTACTCTTTTTAGCCTTCAACTCTCCACGACGTGAGGAGTCGCTAGAAACAACACGTGGTTCGGATTCCACGTTAAACTGTAGGCGCCTTTCCTCGGCTGAATAAATGGAATAGGTCAAGAACACGCAAGTCGCTGAAGAGCTGTCCAGTAGAAAGACCTTCACCGGATCACACGAAATTATTATTACTCTTATTCTTGAATAGAAACAGTTAGTTGGTTTTACAGAAAAAAATATAAATTGCCATCATGTAGCCATATAATGCAACAACGTTCACGATAAGTGCTATAGTGCGGAACTTGTCATCAGAACAAACATGGAACACACACACACTGACACGTGTGTGTGTGTGTGTGTGTGTGTGTGTGTGTGTGTGTGTGTGTGTGTGTGTGTGTGTGTGTTTGTGTGTGTATGCCATGTTTGTTCTGATGACACTTTCCACACTATAACACTTATCGTGAATGTTGTTGCCCCCCGGGCTCATTTACTTGGTGTCTGAAAACCCGTGGTCAAGCACGACTCACGACCCGTCCTCACAGCTTCAATTCTGCCAGTACCTCGTATCCTACCTACGAAACTTACCAGAAGCTCTTCTATGAACCTTGCAGAATGAGAACTCCTGGGAGAAAGGATGTTGCCGAGACGTGCTGCATACACGATACTTTTCTTTCAAGTCCTCATTATTCTGGCTCCTTTGATGCGGCCACCACAAATTCCTCTACTGTGCCAACATTTTCATCTGATAGTAGTACTTGAGGTCTACGTCTTCAATTATTTCCTGAATGTATTCCAGTGTTTGCCTTCCTCTACAGTTTTACCCTTCTTTGTGAACCCCCGAGGAAAAATCTCGCTTCGCGCCAGATGGTGTGAACATGGATGATGATGTTTTGTTTGTGGGGCGCTCATCTGCACAGTCATGAGCGGCTGTACAAGGCCTCAATTTTTACACAGTCCAATTAGCCACTGCCCCGAATGATGATCAAATGATGAGGACAACACAAATACCCACTCCCCGGGCAGAGAAAATCCCCAACCTGGCCGGGAATTGAACCCGGGACCCCGTGATCCAGAGGCAGCAACGCTGGCAGCCACTAGACCACGAGCTGCGGACGTGAACATGGGGGCCATGCGAAACGTGCCCTGCCAGCCGGTCTTGATAAGCCCGCTAAACTCACTGGGCAGAATAGGTAATAGGATTTTGGAAAGGGCCAAATAGGGTGAAGTCAGTTTCACTTTCTAACTGTAATTTATTGTAATTTAATAACTTTTTCAACCAAAGCGGCACATTGCCGGACCTTTACCGAATGCAACTCTTTCACGGCTGAAGGTCTCCAAAAAAAATCTTAACAAAACAACAAGATAAAAATGCAATTAAGATAGCAATAAAATAATTAAAAAACACAACAACAAAGTACATAGAACAAACATATGCAAGGTGCAATACAAATGGCTGAAGGCCACAATTAAATTTCAAAATTTCAGAATGTATTACCATAGACTTTTAAAGACAGAAGGCCAGAATGTTTAAAAACAAGAGATCTTAAAAATCAACAAGATAAAAATGCAATTAAAGAGGCAAATAAAATAAATGAAAAAATATATCATGGCTAAGTGGAAAGCTTCAAAGCAAAGCAAATAGAACAACGTACGCAAGGTGCAGTACCAACGGCTGAAGGCCACAATTAATTTTCAAAATTTAAAAATATATTACCATAATCTTTAAAGGCAGAAGGCCGCAATGTAAAGATAAACTTAAGAATTAATTTTGCAAAATTTTTAAGTAGCTGAAAACAGATAATTAAACACCGGTGGCATTCAGAGGCCTCCAGGGATGTCGGTCTGCCCTCGTTCGCTTAGGCGAGACAGGTGGTGAGCCCAACTACACTTGATCCGTCGGAACCCAACCAAGGGACAGCCACGGACCGACCAACATAACAACTTGCTTCACATCAATCAGTACATGAGAACTCAAACAGAAAAGGTGACATACGTGATAATCCACAATGGAGTATGTAATAGCTGTCAAAATTACACACCATGTTGGACAGCGACAACCAGTGAGTAAAGAATGCTTCCTGAAATTAAGTTAGTGGCCATGACAGATAATGGGAACACTAACGGCCACTAGGCACAAAAATCCACTGTTACACTTTAATTTGGAACACGGTAATATAGTTAACTTCGCTCAAAAGAAAACTGCCTGCATTTATGTCAGTGCCCAGGACAGGTAACCAGAATGCTACCGGCCACAACGCAAAAAATTCCGCTGGTGCACTCGAATTGTAGTCAACCAAAATAGTTAATTGCGCCACATGTCAGCTAAATTTCAGCACTAGAAACACTCATTGTTGCCCACAGGAAAACCTCCCCAACAGCAAACCACTGAAACGAACCACCACAACATGAATGGACTTGGCTTGGGTAGTTTAAACCGCTACTCAGCTTTGACGTCCTGGGTCGGTGAACCACGAAGCACGTAGCGATCAGATAGATCCACACACGCTCCGACACTGTGCAGGGGCTGCCAGCGGCCCCAGCCGACTGCACCGCGCGGAGCTAACTTCCCTCGCCCGCAAAAACCGACCGACTACCTGCAGGCCCCCTAGCGGGAAACTAGATACACCAAACCAAAGTTGGTGCACGGTGCATATATCGATACACATCACTGCTAGCACACGTAGAAGGGAGAAGAACCACGACGTAATAGCAACAAGGGCGGGAAGCCAAACACAGATAGACAGCGAAGTTCAGGAAAACGCATAGTTGGGAGTGAGCACGGCTCAGGTCCCTCACAGCCAATCCTGCGTTCGTGTACAACGTTGTTTCAATAAGCACGTACTGAGCTATGGGAATGAGGTGGTGCACCGTCTTGCTGTCAAATAAAGTTCTGGATTCAGCTACTTGCAACTGATAAAACAGCTATAGTTCTAGCGCATCCAGATAGGAAACAGCAGTTATAGCTGCTTGACTACAAAAGAAAGACCCGTAAACTTTCGGCAGTGATATGGGACAAAAAAAAAGCGTTCAAATTAGGGGAGTCTCGTTGCAACTGTAGCATCTCATTCATCGTGTTAGCTAACTACTCCGTCACACTCTTTACGGGTAGTTCCGTAGTAGTCTGATGATTTCACCCCGTCGTGACTCACGTGCTGAGTTGATTTTACGAGGTGCATTCAAGTTCTAAGGCCTCCGATTTTTTTTCTAATTAACTACTCACCCGAAATCGATGAAACTGGCGCTACTTCTCGACGTAATCACCCTGCAGACGTACACAATTTTCACAACGCTGACGCCATGATTCCATGGCAGCGGCGAAGGCTTCTTTAGGAGTCTGTTTTGACCACTGGAAAATCGCTGAGGCAATAGCAGCACGGCTGGTGAATGTGCGGTCATGGAGAGTGTCTTTCGTTGTTGGAAAAAGCCAAAAGTCACTAGGAGCCAGGTCAGGTGAGTAGGGAGCATGAGGAATTACTTCAAAGTTGTTATCACGAAGAAACTGTTGTGTAACGTTAGCTCGATGTGCGGGTGCGTTGTCTTGGTGAAACAGCACACGCGCAGCCCTTCCCGGACGTTTTTGTTGCAGTGCAGGAAGGAATTTGTTCTTCAAAACATTTTCGTAGGATGCACCTGTTACCGTAGTGCCCTTTGGAACGCAATGGGTAAGGATTACGCCCTCGCTGTCCCAGAACATGGACACCATCATTTTTTCAGCACTGGCGGTTACCAGAATTTTTTTTGGTGGCGGTGAATCTGTGTGCTTCCATTGAACTGACTGGCGCTTTGTTTCTGGATTGAAAAATGGCATCCACGTCTCATCCATTGTCACAACCGACGAAAAGAAAGTCCCATTCATGCTGTTGTTGTGCGTCAACATTTCTCGGCAACATGTCACACGGGCAGCCGTGTGGTCGTCTATCAGCATTTGTGGCACCCACCTGGATGACACTTTTCGCATTTTCAGGTCGTCATGCAGGATTGTGTGCACAGAACCCACAGAAATGCCAACTCTGGAGGCGATCTGTTCAACAGTCATTCGGCAATCCCCCAAAACAATTCTCTCCACTTTCTCGGTCATGTCATCAGACCGGCTTGTGTGAGCCCAAGGTTGTTTCGGTTTGTTGTCACATGATGTTCTGCCTTCATTAAACTGTCGCACCCACGAACGCACTTTCGACACATCCATAACTCCATCACCACATGTCTCCTTCAACTGTCGATGAATTTCAATTGGTTTCACACCACGCAAATTCAGAAAACGAATGATTGCACGCTGTTCAAGTAAGGAAAACGTCGCCATTTTAAGTATTTAAAACAGTTCTCATTCTCGGCGCTGGCGGTAAAATTCCATCTGCCGTACGGTACTGCCATCTCTGGGACGTATTGACAATGAACGCGGCCTCATTTTAAAACAATGCGCATGTTTCTATCTCTTTCCAGTCCAGAGAAAAAAAATCGGAGGCCTTAGAAATTGAATGCACCTCGTATTGCGAAATCTCGAATCCAGCAACAGAGGAAGTCAGATATTTGGTAAGCATAACGCGCACACGGAGACGTGTCAGCTCTCAGCCGTTTGGCACCGCGGGGCACGTCCTAGCAGGCGCTGGCGCCGTGGCAGAAACAGCGCCAACAGTTGGCTCCTGCAGCTGGCCCGCCTCCCCTTAAGGGCGGGCACAAAGGGCTGCCGCTGCTGGTGGCGCGGTGCGCTCGGCCGAGCACGAACTACCGCTCTCATTGCCGCTCAATTTCTGCCGCCGCTGCTCGCTGCTTCTTCTGCGACGCGATCTGCCGCGCCCTGAGGGCGGCCGTGAGTCACGTGGCGGCGGCGGCTGAGCGGCGCCCGCTGTGTTTGTTTGCCGACTGGCTACCGAGTGAGTGCTCACCGATCGGAGACAATGAGTCACTGGACTGGCTTCAAAGGGGAACAATCAAAACACATCAGCGTACGGCGGCAACCACGCCTAGGAAACAAAACTAGGCTGCGAAGCGTTGGGTAACGTCACTAGCATCCCAACAACAATACGTACACACAGACCGATGAGTCCAAACATCATGACCATCTCCTTAATTGGGTATTGATAGGGACAGGAAAAATTCGCGAAAACGGTAACAAAAAATAAAGTGAAACTGGCCGTTTGTAACAAAATAATGCGAAATCGGTGGTTTTTATGAAGTACCACCAAGTAAGAAAAGTTATAAATTGGAGGATGGCAGTTTACCAATATTCGTAGCTGACAGTTATTGCATGTTGAAATTGTAATTTGACTTTTTATTTCCTCAAGGCTAACGTTCGTGTATAATCTTAAAATTATAGTTAATTTCCCATGTAACTGTCATGTGACATGAAATATAGCATCAACCACTATAGGAAATTCAAAATTTTTGAGTTTCTCATCAAAATCAAAACCAAAATTTTTATATTTTGTTATTCTTTCAGAAATTTTATCTACATGGTATAATGCAGATTTTATAGACTACAAAAACATGTTTGATCATTATTTATTACTTTAATACATGCTTTTTAATTTTTTGTTTTATCTGGTAAATCAATGTAAGATAACCTCTCATTGGAACAGATCCAGTATTTACTCACTATAATCCATTAATTCTGTTTAATGTCCATCCTGATCCATTGCTTGAAAATGATTCATTCTTTATAAATAATTTTTTTACTAATCTTAAATTTTTAATTAACTCTCTTTTATTTGTGATCCTATAGTTTTGAGTCTGGAAATTAAATTCCATAATATTTCTATTTGTCTCCATAAAAAAGTTTAAAAGTTTCTTTCAATCCACAATATATTCATAGATCGTCTTTTATAAAATTTCATAATTTTTGCTTTTGCCACAGTTAGGAAATGGTTAGATTGTATTGAGTTCATATTATTTTCGAAAATTGTAGTTCAGAATATGTTAGCAAATGCACTATTAACTACATAATCTTTAACTGTTCTTCTGTCTCTCGGTTTCTCAAATAAATTAGTTTTCTGTTTCTGAAACACATCGGTAGAAAACGGAAATATTTCTTTCCATGGCTTATAGTCTTTATTTTTGAAAACATAATCATTTTTAATTTTACAGTTAGGTAATTGCTTCCAAAGACTGTAAACCAAAGGTATACTGCGGCCTTCAGGGCAATTGAATATCTTCAGTGTGCAATCTCCAAAGTGTGCCAGGTCGTGTCTATTAATAAATGTAATTAGATCAGCTTTCCTTAATTTACTATATCCTCTTAAATTATTTCTTTTGCAATAACAACAAAGTTGAACAATGATGAATTGCTCCAGTTGGGCTTCCTATTTATAGGAAATAAAATTTGTTACATTTGTATAAAATTATCATCATCATCATCATCATTTAAGACTGATTATGCCTTTCAGCGTTCAGTCTGGAGCATAGCCCTCTTATAAAATTACTCCATGATCCCCTATTCAGTGCTAACATTGGTGCCTCTTCTGATGTTAAACCTATTACTTCAAAATCACTCTCAACCGAATCCAGGTACCTTCTCCTTGGTCTGCCCGACTCCTCCTACCCTCTACTGCTGAACCCATGAGTCTCTTGGGTAACCTTCCTTCTCCTATGCGTGTAACATGACCCCCACCATCTAAGCCTGTTCGTCCTGACTGCTAAAGTACATTTTTTTACATTTATTATTATTTTTATCTTTAATGAAGGATTTAAATTAAAAAACTTAAGTCTTTAATTTCTTGGCGACTTTTGTATTTTTTTGTGGATGGGCACAGCCCTAAGGCTGCTTCAGCTAGCACTTTTCAGTTTCTTGCATTGACAATAATAATTTCAATGTTCTTCACTCAGAATTCGTTGTAAATAATTTTTATAATAATATATAGAAATATTTTTCCTACATACACAAAGGAAGTCGTTAAGGTATTTTATGTGATATTCGTTTACACATTGTCTACACATCGTTCTATAAGAATCTTTTGTATATTTCTGTGAAGTAAAACTATCAATTCAATTTTCAATATTGCAATATTTGCTCAGTTTAGATTTAATGACTTCTGTTTATATAGAAAACAATTTATTAGATTTTTCAAAAACATTTTTCATAATCAAATTATGAGATTCTTTTTTAATAGTTTTTCTACACAATTAATTTGTTCTTTTGACCATTCATCACTACCTTCTTTATGAAAAATATGATTATAGCGTGTTTCCACAAATTGATGATCTTCATTACTGAAGCATATAGAACAATCATTATCTCTTTCATTATTGGTTCCAGTATTTCATAATGATCAAATACTTTTTGGAAGAATGATTCTGATAGAATTTTACATACTAAAATTATTACCCAATTAACTTTATGTTTAAATTCTATTATGAAATTTTCAGATAATTTTTGATAACTTGATATTTCATCCCAGTCCAATTTATTTTGAAACTCTCTTATAAAATCTTCAGATACATTCTGATGTAATGATATTGCAATCCAGTTTACTTTATCTTGGAATGCTCTTATAAATTTTTCAGATAAGTTTTCTTTACTTGATGTACTCGTAATATTCCAGTCTAATTTTCCTTGAAATTCTCTTATGAAATCTTCATATAATTCATAATGTCCTGATATACAGGGTGAAGCGAAATTCGCGCCCTTGGGCTTTGCAGAGCGACTCCTCACATGCCTGCGATAAAAAAGTGTCTTTCACAAAATGTCGTCTGGCAAGTGCATGTGTCAGCAAAAGGAGGTTAAAGAGTGGCAATCAGGCAACACTGTAACCAAATGTATGGTAACTAACTCTGTGAGCACATGGTAATCGTACTGTACTTTTGGTGTAGTGGATAGAGTTTTGGGTTAGCCTACAGGAGGTCGATGGTTCGATTCTGGGTTGAGATATTGGTTTTTTATTAGGTAAATGCAGTCCAGGTGGTATGGTATCTGGCATCTTTATCGTCAACAGCGATACAGCGGGTCCTCTAGAAAAATTTGCACCTTCATACTACAATCGTAGAAATGGAAGATTGGTCAGCTTTGGAAGAAGCGCTTTCCATGTCAGAATTAATTTATTCGCACCACTTCATCTATTAGATGCTAAACCTGTTTTCTTTGTACCCTCGTCCAATGGTCCCATAAATTAGTACCTTTACATTTCCTTAGGGCCTTGCATTACAAGTAGGACTAGCAACGTGCTTTGCGAATAATGTCTGAACTCGGTTACTATTTGTATGTGTTATCACCATGGTCCCACTAATTATGCCTTTCAACATTGAGTCTGGTAAATGCATGCTGTTTAGTATGTATCTCAATGCATTATTATTATTATTATTTTATCGATGGAGTTGTGGAAACATCACGTCTATTACCGTTAGGGAAACAGTGTAATTAGAAACCGAAAATTTCACAATTAGCAGTGTCGGGATGAATCATGCAGAACAGTATCTGACAGAGGGGTAATATGTGCATTAGGTGCAAAAGTGCACAGGACTGACGACATGTTTATACTGTATGCCTTGTCCACCAGACAGGGACTAGTACACGTGCTCATTGTAGACCTCTAAACCAATGTGGCAGATGTATGGCATCCGCAAACGATGAATATGTGGATATGCTTCTGGTTCGTGGTACATCTGATAATGGAACTGGTGTTGCTGCTTGTGTACATGCTGCTAGAGATGCCCGTCGACGCCATCCAAACAGAAATGTGTTTCATCAGCTGGAGCTGTGCCTTCAGGAGTCAGGGTCTGTTCTTCCACCATCGTGCGACAGAGGTCGTCCACAGACTCTCCATACTCCAGCTACTGAGGAACCTATTCTGGAGGTCATACACCAAGAACCTTAGCGAAGTACACGTAGCATAGCAAGGCAGCTGTGTGTCTCACAATGCACAGTCGTTAACGTGCTGCACGAGCATGGGCTGCACCCCTATAATTATGCTTTCACGCAACACCGCCATCAGCGGATGCAATTCTGTGAATGTTTCCAACAACAACAGGAAGCCAATGATGACTTCCTGAACACTGTAATGCACAATGCCCACCATTGGTGTGAGGTTAACCCGCACATCACCTGTGACCATAGATGTCAAGTTCGCTTTTGTATCAATTTCTGGGCCGGAATATCGGGCGACTGGTGTTTGGGCCCCTACATGTTGCCTCACCAGTTGACTGCTTGAAGGTATCCTGCATCCCTCTCAAACTATCAGCCTGTTGCACTGGAAGGTGTTCCACTACATGTTCGGCAGAGGATATGGTTCCAACATGATTGTGCGCCTCCACGTTCTGGAATTAATGTGCCACAGTATTTGGACAGAACATTTCCAGGGAAATGGCTCAGACGTGGAGGTCCAGTTGTATGACAACCACATTCACCTGACCTAAATCCTCTGGATTTCTTCCTGTGGGCTTACCTCATGGAGCACTTGTACTCTACTCTACCGATCAATGTGGAAGAATTGGTAGAGCATGTTCATGCTGCTCTTGTTACTGTGGATGCAGCTTCGCTGCGAAGGATCCAGAACTGTATGATCCGGCGGTTTGTGCAATGTTTGGACATGGAGGGAGGTCACTTTGAGCATCTGTTGTTCTGAGGACAACGTATTCTGTTGTGAAGGTCATGCTTTCATTAATCTGGACATTATTATTGTCACTGGTTTCTAATGTGCGACATCTGAGCGCTCATATTACATGTAGTAGAAATGACAAGTTTATGCTGTGTTACTGTACTGTGCTATCATCTTTAGAATCTCGAAATTGATACTGCTTTTGTAGTTATTCTGTCCCATGACAATTCATTTGTTTCTACTGTCTATTTTTTTATTTGTCTAATCATGTATTTATTATGTTCAGCGTTCTGAATAAAAGTAGCAACCCAAAAAAGAAATGCGACCCAACCCAGCATCAGACCCTCGACTTCCTGAATGCTAACCCAAAACTCTATCCACTGCACCAGCTGTACAGCACGACTGATTTATGCAGACAGAGTTAGTTACCATACATGTGGTTACAGTGTTGCCAGATTATCACTCTTTAACGACCTTTTTCTACCGGATGTAGAAATGAATCATTATTTTTAATATAATCAACAATTTTATTATTATGTGTTTCAGTTGTTCTCTAATACAATTTAAATAATTCCTTTAAATGTAAATTTTCAAAATTATAATTAATCAGTGCAATAATTTTTTCTTTTCGATTTTGGAATGTGCCTTAATTCCTGATTCCTTTGCTTTAGTTTTTAATTCATTGACTTTTAGAGTCATTGTTTGTTACAAAAAAATTTATTAGATTTATAAAAAATAAAAACTCAAATATGTCAAAAGAAATTTGAAATTTTTAAAAAATTTTATGTTTTCCTATTAAATTTTATAATGTTTAAATTGGCAAGGAGAGTAGTCAATGTTTGGATAAAAAGAATATTAATGAATTTCTTAGAGAAATACATCAAAAAGATGGATATCGAAATATGTGTAAAGAATGTGTATCTTATTAGCATAAAATTAAAGTTGCATATGAATCTGGTAGAACTGTGAAGAAGCATTTTCACAAAAACCATTTACAGTCGACAATTCATAAAAAATTGTTGCTGCTCAAGAAGAAAGCGAATAATCTTAGTTACCTTTGTTAACTAATTCACTTATTTACATGCACCTTTTGTGAGAGAAAGGTTTTTTAAATGAAAATAAGTATGTTATACCTGGAAAATCGGTCGATCGTAGAACATTTTGATGAGTTTTCTGGTAGCCCAAACTGAGCCAGATGAGCTAGAACAGAGGCAAGTGAGCTATAACACAGCGTTTTATACTACTACAGAATCCTTCCCGTTTTCATAATATTTAACAGAAAGTTTATAGATGAAATTCATTTGTAGTATCTTGACTAATGTATTCAAGTCCTGTAGTGCTTCAACTTAAGCAATCTCAACTAACAGTTGCCCTTATCGGTTCTTGTGGAACTGAGATTGAACTACGTGAACCACGAATTTTGGTAATATTTTCTTGAATGCTCCAGTAAAAGGATTGATCCTATCTGCCATTACTCCAGACCGATTTGTGCACAATTTTTGAGCTGATTTAATCATCCAGCAATATCAAAAGGTAGTTTAACTTTGTTATGAAGAAAATCTAGTTGGGGTTAATACTGTCATAGAGAACTGCTGTTTTATTCACTACATTGATGTCAATAAAATAGAAAATTTGCCAGAAAGGAACTACCAACAATTGACTGGTTAGAGACAAATAATTGTCCTATTGGGGTGGCAAAAGGTTTTAAGCATAACATATTCAAATGTGGAATTTCGAAAGATGTGTTGTACAGACCCATGCCAGAGTTACAAGCATTTCAACTGCAGTTCTTGGAAGAAAAGTTTTCACCTGAAGCATTAGCAGTGTTAATCGACTTCAGAAATGATCATGTAATTGCATATTACGTTCCTCAGAATGACAATGGTTTTGAAAATGACTAACATAGGTTTTGAACTCAGTGTTAGTTAATTTTAAGCATTTCACTTAAAGGTAACAGTGCTTTGGAATTGTGTTTTAGAAGTCGTTAAATCTGAAATTTAGTGTTTTATATTTGCATCCTATTGAAGCATTTAAAAAATCAATAAATATTTGAAGACTGAGTACAGAGGATGATGTGTCTGATTAAACAACCAAATCAGCATCACACAACACTAATGAAGTCAGCAATATTAAATTATTATACTAACTTTTAACATTTCTGATTAATTATCACCTTCTATGCATAATTAATGGTTATGGGGTTTTCTTTAGTTCCAGATAACTCAAGACTTTCTGCTTCATACCTTTTATTTTAGTTTCTTCAGGTCCAAAGTATGCTCAGTCAATATTATAGATGAAAATGTCAAAAAGTTACAAATATAGTCCCAGTGACATCTGCTGCTCACACGTTTTTACAGTTTCAACTGTTAATGTAACATTTTGTTGCTTATGTTGGTTATGTTACAACAGCTTTACATTGTTTTTTTTACACTGAATGTCTCTTGGTATCTCATTTTTCCTTGGAAAATCATGTATTTTGTAACAAGAAGCTTTAATTTCATTTAAATTCAAAATTATCCAATCATTTTGAGTAAACGTTTTTTATGTTTCATTTTTATATGACTAATACATCACTTAAAAACCTGCCGAAATGGATTTTGAAATTTACCATGAAGCTTAATTCATAATCAGTTTAGTTTTTACAAAAAAGTCAAACTTCATTTTAAATTTGTGATTTTATAGTATGTAAACAATGATATATCCTCCAACTGTGTATTTTTATGTGGCATTAACTCTTGTGTTTACGAAAGAATTTCAAAGAAATGGGAAAACGACTTATTAGAATCCAAATACATTGACTATTCATTCAAATACATATCAATATCCCAAAGTCCCAGAAAAACAGTATTTAGAGAAAAAAATGCACATGAATTAGATGCTACACTAATTCAGGTTATCGAATACTTCAACTGTTTTTAGGTTCTTGATGAAGATGTAATTTAATCTCAAACTCATTCCCATCGTAACACGCCGATAACTTCTCACCAGGTCGTTCATCTTGTCAATGAGTTTACCTGGACTGGTTTCGGGTCAACACTCAAATACTCCCAGCCTTTACGAAAACAAGTACTTCATATCCTTCGTGATTTGCTGGGCAGAACGTCCCTCCCATATATGGCCTCAATCCGGCTGTGAATATCGACCATATTAAACCCACCCAGCAGTCAGAAATCTGGTAACACCTCTTTGCTACTGAATTGTCGAATTTTGCTATGTGAACTACATGATGTCCTCACACCCACTGCCATGTGAAATGTTTGGCACACGCAGTTGCTTGCTACTCTCCTACATCATGTGGCCTGCTTACTCACAACCATGTGGATGGCTACATTAGCGTCCCTGGATGTCTCCTCACTGTTATATCCCAAAGCGTCACATGCAAATTTGAACCAGTTTAGTTGTTACGACGCTTCACCCCTTTTCTATCTGAACAGTGCTTAAAGTAGGACATGTAAAAGTAATATTAGTATCAGGCCGTTATAGGTGGGTGCTGATGATACGTCTAGCTCAGCCTGTATTTCAGTACTAAGGAAAACCCACTCTCAGTGTCTCAGTACTTTCGTGCAGATCAGAGAGCGATTGTGGGTCAAAATGTTTCAAATGGCTCTGAGCACTATGGGACTCAACATCTGAGGTCATCAGTCCCCTAGAACTTAGAACTACTTAAACCTAACTAACCTAAGGACATCACACACATCCATGCCCGAGGCAGGATACGAACCTACGATCATAGCGGTCGCCCAGTTCCATACTGAAGCGCCTAGGACCGCTCGGCCACTCCGGCCGGCTGATTGTGGGTCACATTTGAAGACCAACGTGATGTTTAATCCAAGCTTCCCTTCAAGGGTTCTTCAAATATTTAATTGTAGTATTCAATCAATGAATTTAAAACGGATCTTTTGCCAAAAAGTCTCAGTACATGTTCAGTTTGACAACACAATCTTCAGAACTAGTTGTCCGTCCACATATTACTTCACTGTAATAACGCAACAGATAAAGTGTGTTTAAAAAGAAAGAAAGTATGGAACAACGCTGGGTATAACTGAAGTCTTTATTTAAAGTAAACAGCAGAGGCCTGAGCACAACTATGCCAGCGTTTCTCAGCCGAAGTATTGCATGTCCTAGAATCCCTGTGGCTACAAGAGGATCCAGCCCTCCACTGTGTCCTTTTTTCGTCGTCCGAGCTGAAGCTCTTCCTTCCAGATGTTCTTTTAGCGGACGAAACACATGGAAGTCGCTGGGTGACATGTTCGGCCTGTACGGCGGATGTTCAAGGTGTTTCCTCTTGAACTTGGCCATTACACTTCGTGTGATGTTGGAGACGTATGAATGCCCGTTATCGTGGAGTATAAACACTCCCTCTTCGAGCAGCCCAGGCCATTTGCTCTTAATGGACTTGCGTAGGCTAAGGAGAGTTTCACAGTACATGTCACTATTAATGGTTTTTCCGTGCTCTATGAATTCGGTGAGTAGCGGACCTCGGACGTCGAAAAAGACGGTGAGCATCACCTCGCGTGGTGAGGGCGCAGCTCTGAAATTTTTAGCGGGAGGTGACAACGATGTTTCCATTGCATGCTGTCCCTTTTTGTCTGCGGCTCGGAGTGATGGCACCAACTCTCGTCACTGGTGACTACCCGCTCCATGAAAGATGGGTCTTCATAATACCGGAAGCTGTGGTGCACTGCCAGCCTCATACGCGAATCCTTTTCTGGTTCGCTGAGCTTTTTTGAAACCTACTGCGTGCACACCTTTCGATAACCCAACATGTCGTGCTTAATTGTTCACATCATTCCAACACTGATCCCACCATCATTGCCAACTGTCGCATCGGGACACTCCAGTCACTTCTCACGAGGTTCACCTTGTCGATGAGCTTGCCTGGCCTGGTCTCGGGTCATCATTGAGATACTCCTGGCCCTCACGAAAATGGACACTTCGCTTGATGGTGTCGGGTGGGATTGTGATTGGTGCACGTACACCCCAGCATGCCTTGGATCTGTAACAGGTCAGGTGTATCGCGACGTCATTTTGCACCAGTATGTCCGCCTTTTCACGGGTGCAGTGGGTCCCACCTTCCTCCTGATGGATGATAACGCACGGCCCCACCGAGCTGTCATCGTGGAGGAGTACCTTGAAACAGAAGATACCAGGTGAATGGAGTGGCCTGCCTGTTCTCCAGACCTAAACCCCATCGAGCACGTCTGGGATGCTCTCGGTCGACGTATCGCTGCACGTCTTCAAACCCATAAGACACTTCAGGACCTCCGACAGGCACTGGTGCAAGAATGGGAGGCTGTACGCCACCAGCTTCTCGACCACCTGATCCAGAGTATGCCAACCCATTGTGCGGCCTGTGTATGTGTGCATGGTGATCATGTCGGGGTACATGCGCAGGAAACAGTGGCGTTTTGTAACACATGTGTTTCGGGACGGTTTTCTCAACTTATCACCAATACTGTGGACTTACAGATCTGTGTCATATGTGTTCCATATGTGCCTATGCTATTAGCGCCAGTTTTGTGTAGTGCCACGTTGTGTGGCACGACATTCTGCAATTATCCTTAATTTATGAGCATGAGTGTAGTAGTGATGCACTATCTAGTATCCAGACTATATGTCATTCGGACTAATCACAAACAAATTACCTACAGTTAGGTACTGTTACACCTGTGTCACTGTGCACAGTACTCGTCCATCGAAACATCACTCGCTAACATACTGTTCTTGAAGAAGCGAGCGAAGTGGTGAAACGGTAAGACAGTGGGCCCGAATTTGAGAGGACGGAAGTTCATATTTCAGTCCGATCATTTATTATGTAAGTTGAAGAAGGATGGGGGAGAAAGGAGACAGATAGGATTACTGATATCAGCTGCGTCAGGACTTTGTGCGGCATCAGTGGCGACGAGTGAAAATGTGTGCTGGACCGGGATTCGAACCCGGGATCTCTTTGTTACTTGACAGTTACCCAAAGCACTGTGTTACCCGGACACAGTGTTTATTTATTTAGTTATTTATTTATTTGGCTTTGGGTTACAAGGACCATACAGTCAACAACGGTGCGAAAGAAACATAATCGTAAAAAGTCGGAGTAGCACAAAATTACCAAGTTAGGATACAAACACACTCTTAAAGTAAAATAAAAGCGCAATTAGACAAACACCAAACAGCGAGCGGCAGTGATGACAATAACACTGGAGCAGAATTACAAACAGCAAACATTATGACAAGCATGCATATGCTCTTATATTAAAAGACAAAACATGAAAGGGCAAACACCGTACTTCATACAATAACTGAAAATCAAAACTGTAAATAACATCATATAACAACACGAGAAGTATAGCACACAGGCAGTCCTACCTAAAATAAAGGAAAAACCGAAAATTACAAACACAATATAACCAACGGTGTGTACAATAGTGCCAATAGGACAGTGACATAAAATGCACAACAGTACAATAATGAAAATGTAATGTACAAGTAGAGATCTGTAGGAATTTTTTAAAACACAAAATTACGCCCCCGATTACCGGGACACAGTGTTTATCGCAACTGCTCTGACTACCTCGGCATACTTCTTCGCCGCCCCACACCCCCACCGAGCACCATCTGTCCGCAGTCCTTGCCCGTGTCTTCCTTGCTGGCTACTTAGAGATTCTCGCAGGAGGTCAGACATAACTGCGCATCCGCAATGAATGTGGTGGATCCGTTGCCCATCGAGACGAATCAGTTATACGAATGCGTGGTGTCTGTTCTTCCGGATATGTCCGAGACAACAGGCACCACGCGTTGATTTCATCCAGATTTAGTTTTCCTGTGGCATATCAAAACTACATAAGGTATATGGTGGGATGGTTTCTTTGATAAGGATACAGACGATTTTCTCGCCAATCCAGGCTTGTGATCTATCCCTAATGGCCTCATAATCGACGGGTCGTTAAACCAATCTTTATTTTCTTACTTGCGGGAATCCCGTTAAGTGGAACGCCTGTTACATTACCTGTATCTATATCTTATACTATTCACGGTTTATATTATTTTCACGTTCAGTTCATAGCACCTTGTTAATTGAGTCGCAGAAGCAAAATTTCGAGTGAGTAAGTTTTATTTGCCACAAGGTCCACAATGCTTGGCCACATGTTATAGCTGGAAGTTCGTTACTTACTATTAGAAAATATGTCGACTGCTGCTGAATTTGAAGGTGGCAATTTAGGGCAAAGCAGAGCGCACGGATCCCAAACAATTTAATGTTTCACACTTTAATGAAAACAGACTGTTTGTAGTAAGTTACAGAAAGATCGCTTTGAATTTTGAACAAGTTTTATTACTCACCTGCAGTTTTTGTGCGCCACTGTCGCACTTAAGAATAATTATGGTTAGCACAACTTTACAATATATTTGGGGTTCTGAGAGCTCCACTTCTCTGATTCATGCAGCCATACAAGGCAGACTATGATGAGATATTTTATCGAGAACAACTATTCGATTGCTGGATTCAACAGCGTTCCTTGGATTTCAGCTTTCTTCACTCCACCAGCCTCCATAAGCAATCAGTCAGCGCATCTGGTCTCCAGCACAGCCAACAGTAAATCTGGCCAAGCAGTTTTTGCTCCATCTCTTTGACGCTCTGGTCTTTATTTTATTCTTTTGTGTGAACCTGGCAACTTAATATAACTACCGGTATTTATTTATTTGTTTCCTCATGTTCATCCACCATCTATTTTTACTTCGGCGACAAAATATTAAATTTCATGCAAATACACAACGACACCTATACAATTTTCATTATTTTTAAACAGTTGATGTCATTGGAATTGTTATGCTCTTTGTCACAAATCACTTTAATACTGTTTCCAAAACGTTTATATACAGCTACTTGTAGGGATATAAACAGTTGCATTCTAGTGATCCCAAAACTCTCAACACGTGCACTATAGCACCACTAAGTAAATAGGACAACTTTTCGAGAAACTTACCTGCGAGAGTGTTTCTCAAATGATTTGTTTCATTAAATATGAAAGGGAAGTCTTCGATCTGAATAATGGCTCTTGCTACGTACATCTGACACAGTTTGTTTGCCGGCCGGAGTGGCCGAGCGGTTCTAGGCGCTACAGTCTGGAACCGCGCGACCGCTACTGTCGCAGGTTCGAATCCTGCCTCGGTCATGGATGTGTGTGATGTCCTTAGGTTAGTTAGGTTTAAGTAGTTCCAAGTTCAAGGGGACTGATGACCTCAGAAGTTAAGTCCCATAGTACTCAGAGCCATTTGAACCAACTGTTTGTTTGGTTCTACTTTACTTTAAAAGGGTTTCGATACCCGAAGATATAAGCAAAGAAGCCTTTCCTACCTATTGACGTAGGACGACATCAAGTGCTGCTGCAGGCTCGGTGAAATATGTAAATGTCATGTGGCTAGGGCCTCCCGTCGGGTAGACCGTTCGCCGGGTGCAAGTCTTTCGATTTGAAGCCACTTCGGCGACTTGCGCGTCGATGGAGATGAAATGTTGATGATTAGGACAACACAATCTCCGACCAGGCAGGAATCGAATCCGGGCCCTTAGGACTGACATTCTGTCACGCTGACAACTTTTTTTTTTAATCTCATTTTGTTCGTTTTCGTTCGTTGCATCTGCTCGTGGCGAACGTCGCAAGACACCCGTTTCAGTTCGTCGGTGATCCATTACCTCAGTTTTTTTTATTACAGAGGGCAGCTAACCCTCTGACCGAACACGCTGAGTTACCGTGGCAGCTCTACTCAGCTGCCGGGGGCCGACTGCAGCCTCGGTGTTTTGATAGGGTCGTTCTCTCTGCAATACTTTGTGTAGCGTGTGAATGGCTTTGTAAAAACTATCTTATCCTCTTATCAGGTTGTGAACTGAATTTCATGGGCAAGCAGTATACAGTATTAATACTTGTGCATCCCCTAACCTTTCACCTTACATGACGACCAGGTTTTAATATTGACACTACAGTTCTCCCTGTATGTTCAACAGAAATAGAATAGAATCTCTCGCCCTCTGTTCTCAAGATCCAAAACGTGCTGTTCGATAGGCAAAATCCCAAGCAAAATTATGTGAACTTTTTCTGAATCTTTTGAATTTGAGTAACACATGTTTTGTGGATATCTTTCAACTGACAGAATATTTTCATTCGGAACTTCCCATTCTACAATTGAGTCTTTCACACTATTCTCTGCTGCCATCGTAAACTTCAAAGGATAAGCGCTGCTTCCCGAAGTTCCTCTGAAGTAGATAAATCTTCCATGTGAATTATTTCCTACAACTTTTGAAGCTAACAAGAAAACAAATCGCTCTGCCAATTCATTTGCAGTATTCCAGTGGACATATTTTATATCTGCTAACGATTCATTGGAAGCCGTCTTCCAGTATTTAACGTCAAGTTTATTTTCGGTCTCTCCCATGTCCAAATGTACGTCATCACCTCTGACTAATAGTCCCCCAATTGTGCCTGATACAGACTTGAAGTAATGGGAATATTTATGGCGTTTGTTGGAATTTAGTTGTCTGTATGAGAAAACTATGCTAGTCAGCGTTTGCACCCCTGAGAATTTTTACCATAATTCTGAAGATCTCGTTTTGTGCAACTTTTTAAACCAATACAGAATTGCTCACATGCAGCGGATGATATCAAATACAGATACAGGCATCAAAATTAATACGATAATGAAATCATCATCTTTTTTTACAACTAGAAAATTGCATGATTACGAAACGAAATGAATCGGAACATTTTTAAAATATCCGCACTGCATTTCAATGACAGATTTCAACGCACCTATTAAAACAGAACGGAACGGGACGGACTAGAATGTCAAAACATTCCACAGTGTATCTCAACTGAAGGCACTCACACAGAACATTAAAACAGAACAGATGGGGGCCGGGTCTGTATGTCAAAAAGTTCCATGCATTGCAAATCGCAGCATTCCCACACAGGACGTTAAAATGGAACGGAACAGATTGGAATGTCAATAAATAAATTAATAAAACAATAATTTCAACGGTTGTTGCTTACACTCTAGGCAATGCCAGCTCTCGCAAAATTCCACAATGTATTTCAAATGGCGATATTCATACAGACCGACGAAGCGGAACGGAGTGAAAAGTCAAAATATGCCACAACGCTTTTCAAAAGGTGGTGTTTGCGCAGGCACGATTAGAGTAGCGATTCAGTAGTGACGCTGTAGCGTGAACTGGTTATAAGACTTGCTAGATAATTAGTGTTTGCTGTGATTATTACATGCAGTGTCCTTTGCATGTTGCAGCATTTTTATGTAGCAGTGGATCAAGGGTAATCGTAAAGAGTGTCACAGACATTGCACATGTTCGTCCGCCGATCTCTAGATTTTGATGGGTTATGTAGATTGCTCACTTAAAATGACATAAGATCAGAGGTTCGATGAAGAAGTATTTATTGTCTTTGTAAATTTTATTTCCTATAATAAAACACATTATTAAAGACGGGTCTATCAGAGTCACACAGGGTTATCTTTGGCTAATAACTTTGCTCATAGCATTTTTTGTCAGATGTGTGCACTACGTAATGTTGCAAACCTCTGTTCGTCCCCCTTACTAACCGACTTCTTTGCAATACCTACACCTATTTAAGTTGAGGGACAGCTGCACGTCTTCCTGCATTTCGCTACTGTCTTCAGGCATTCATACCTTTCTACAGATAACAGCTTAGCGTGTGAAAAGCCTCTTGGAGCTTCCAGCTTCATCGGCTAGATAACAGTCGCAGGACATCAAGAAAGTTTTTCCTTTTTTCGCTATTGATCTGTTTATTTGCAGGCACATTCAAAAGATAATCTTTGTAAGTAACTGATCTCATCTGGGATATACCATCATGGTAAGTATCATGTTTCAGAGGCGGCAGCTTACATACTGCAGTGTTGCATGTTGATAGTCATATTTTGTAAACAGCTACCACGTATTACATATACACAAGGAGTTTCATAATTAGCGGTCAAACAAACAAACATGAATGGAAGTACATGATAGTAAAAACTGACAAGGTTCCAGTAGACATGGGTCCCTTGCATCCAAGTCTGCACTCGTCTTTGCAGTGAGCTACGAAAATGAGAGGTCATGCAATTTCAATACAGTAGGCTGATGGCTTTCCTGCGGCAGGGCTTACAGAGTCGGCAGCCTACTGCACGTCACACCTCACCACGCTGTGCATCACTCCCCGTGTCACCTGGGCTGCACCGCGTAACATGTGTGTCGGCTCCGTTTCAAAGGTGCCGGCACATGATGCTTGCCTGCAGACACGATCCGCTACTAACAGACTAGTAGCTGGTAGTCACAAGAGTACACTGAACAGCCAGTATGAAAACTGATATATCATTAAATTAAATAGATGACCTGATGAAGACTTGGTAATAAGTTGAAACCGAAAACATCACTTGTGATGTAAGGCAAAAAAATTGAATTGTCTCAAAGCAACAGCAATAGCTTCATTTACACGTTGTAGTATTTTAAATTTGAGACTGTTCATGCTACCACCACCCAGAATATTTAAGACTTCTCAACAATAGTCTAAGTCGCAGCTTTTCAGGACTGCTCCCAACTCGCTTAGTCTGTGATGTATGGAGCAATTTGTTACAATTTTATTGTAACATTACAGCGTATGGAGGTGAATTTTCATGCAGTCTCCAAGGTGAGAGAGAATAAATTAAAATTATCAGAACAGAAGATCAAAAAAATTTGGTACTGCAAGCTAAAATAGCCTAAGATTATGCCTCTCAAATTTAGGAGGTTGCTGGGGCTGCAATCACCATAAGAAGTGTTATAAAAATGGACGGAAGATGATGCAGTAATAGACCTGATTGTATAGGAAGTTTCCATCTTTTTCTTGAACAGCAGTACATCACCTCCTTCATAATGTTATTAAAACGCATTATACTAAATTTAACAGGTCCGTGACAAGAATTTGGTGTAAAGCCAGTTGATGATACCATTACATTTCTTACACAGCTCATGCTTCTTGCCAATTCGTCTGAAATTTGAATCAGCTCAGGAAAATATGTCACCCAATCTTACTTGTTGAGTAAGCGTTTTTGGTTGCTGGAACAACCTCCAACTCCTCGTGGCTTGTCTGTGAGGTGTGTGTGTGTATGCGTGTGTGCGCGCATGTGTATTTGTCAAGGGGTGCAATATGACATATTTGGAGATTGTGAAAGTACTGATTCTCTGAGAAACTGCTTTTGCTAGTTGCAACAGATCATAACTTACTGGAACAAGTCGGCAACTGCTGACTCCACAAGAAAAGGGGTCTAAAAATGAGACAGCTACTGGAGATAGTAAGACACTCATGCTATTGATGCTGTGGCCGTCCTCTGTATGTATGTCAATTAGTTACAAAAATGGAAATCTGGTATGCACTACTACCATAATAAAATTCGTATCGCGCTTCTCAGTTACCTGATACAATTAAAAAAACAGGCGTTCATCTCTTGTATGTTACAGAATTTGAATCATTTGCATGACAGCGGAAACACAATTTGTATCAAAAGACGGTCAACAGAGGAGAAGGAAGAAAGACACCCGATACTGAGCACAAGACGTGTCGACAAAAAACTGGGAGGAGCAGTGCTGGTGTATTTGAAGAACTATAAGATACTCTATCATCAAGGTTCTCAGCTACCAGTGAAGGGGAACTTCTCTTTCTCAACAGTGGTGTTGTGGATATGATTTTTTATAGTAGAGAGAATAATATGGACACAGAGGATTTCGAAAATAGTCATACAATCTAATTTCCGATTTTTTTTTTTTTCATATGCCCAAAGTAAGAAATCTGAACACGTAACGTCAGCTCCAGTTCATAAGATATCATGTAGTGGAATTATAAGAGATATTAATTCTCACTCTGTAAAGGATATTTGTTGCAATTCTTTGTTTAATTCGTAAGGCAGTTTAGCTTTCACATACAGGATTATTGGTTTGGCTATGGTCTAAATGCCTTTTTGGAGGTAAATGGGAAAAATAAAGAAATAATGCTTCACGGAACCTAAAAGCTTTGTTGCATTTTATGAATGCGTTGCGTATGATAAATTATATACTGAACTATTCCTGATTATCTACAACAAACTGGTTGATAGTTGCATTCAGGGGATATTAATATCACATACTGTTTGCCCACAAAACGCAATTCAGTGTCAACTTGATTTTACTAAGGCAGATACAGCTGACAAAATTTGGCTAGCTGCTGGAGATGTTTCACACATTTACTCGAATTATAACAACTACTGTTTGCAATAGATGATATTCTAAAACCATTGCAGGTAACTAAACAGGAGTAAATATGTTTAATTGTGTGATGAACAAAGAAACAAATGTAATGCTTTTGCAATAAACTTATATCTAGAGTATATTTGTTTTTACCTTCCCTCTGCAATAAATTTGATTGTTTTAATCAGCATGTAATTTATGTGTACTCCAAATATGTATGAGAAACTGCTCTAAAAAAGAAATCAAAATGGTACTGAGATTTGTAAATGTGCACACACAGCAGAAGTAGTACTAGGATTCTGAAATCACTATTCATCATGGATAAATGAAGCAGAGAGAATGAAATTTACTGGCAAAACTGTACAGTATTTGCCACAAGTTTTTTAGTAGAGCATAAAACAGAGACAAATGAAATTTTAATGATGAGATAGTACAGTATTTGATATAATCATTTTTATTTTCATATTTTTTGGTCACAGTCATGTAATAATATTTGAATTATGTTTCAGCCATTTGGCTGTACAGCCTTCTTTGTTTTATACTACTATCTTAATTTTGGGTTTAAGCCATTATAAAGAACAACACTGAAAAAAATTGTACAAATGCATAGAAAGAGAGAAGGGCCAAAATTTAACATCAGTATGCCATTAAACTGTCAAATTAAAATTATCGGAATAATACTATTTACATGTTGGCTATAATCGGACGTTGTTTAGTGAAGTCATCGTCAAGATCCATTAAACTGGATGGCCTAACGTGGAGATAAGTACAAAATCACTTAAATGTCTGGCAGGCAGGTAGCAAACACACTTTCCAGCCATAAAACAACTGAGCCACAGAAAGAACATCAATGCAGTAATTACATGTGCAGTGTACAAGGTCTGAAAATATACAATGGGAGTTAATGGTTCACTAGTGGTCAAAGATGAACAGCGTAGATTGTAAGCCTATGCTGCAGAATTCATGGTTACACAAAGAGCATAATATTACATTACTATTTTCACCGAGTCTCTCCCTAGCTGTACTGTAATTATTTATTCTTGTTAATTGCTTAGCTATACATTCCACATTCCTTAACGTTCCCCCTAACGCTACCTGTTCATTTGCCCTCCCCTTCCTTCCCCCCTTCCCATGCCTACAGATGACTTTAGTAAATTATTGTATATATGCCAATTATGGCTCAGTATGTCATACGGAATAAGTGATTTGTGCCTTTTCTTTGTCCATATGAAGCAAGTTTAACCTTTTTATGAAATATGGAACTTGTGTAATTAGTTTAATCAAAGTAAATTTATTTCCTTTACTTATTTTATGCCTTCAGTAACTGTGCAGTATAATCAGACAGATTGATGTATGCACTATGTCACATGCCTTTTAGTATATATTTGCTTATAAACAAGGACACTTGTTATAGTCTTACATTATCTCCTTTGCCTTTCTGCCCGCCACTTTCCTTCCCTATACTTTCATTGGCTGGTGCTAATTTTATGTCCTGAATGGAGTGTTGTGCTTACCTAATAGTTCTACCTCCTCTAATTACAGCCGCCCTTTTGTAATACAGCAATTGGCACTTTTTCCCATCTCATTCAGCAACCCCCTCTATCTCCCAATCGTTGGGTTCCATTTTCTACTACTTACCTGATATCTTCCCCATCCATTTCGTGATTCCATGATTCCATGTCACCCTCCCCATCCCCCACACACACATCTTCCAATCTCCCCTTCAAATAGGTGCACTCTTATTCCAATGATAACTTTTCCACCCACCTCCCTACACCATTCCCACACTCTCCATTCCTGTCTTCATTCCACCCCTCACACCATATTTATAAATATCCGCTTTTCGCGGATGATGCTGTAATATACAGAGAAGTTGCAGCATTAGAATATTGTAGCGAAATGCAGGAAGAGCTGCAGCGGATAAGCACTTGGTGCAGGGAGTGGCAACTAACCCTTAACATAGACAAATGTAATGTATTGCGAATACATAGAAATAAGGAGCCTTTGTTGTATGATTATATGATAGCGGAACAAACACTGGTAGCAGCTACTTCTGTAAAATATCTGGGAGTATGCGTGCGGAACGATTTGAAGTGGAATGATCATATAAAATTAATTGTTGGTAAGGCGGGTACCAGGTTGAGATTCATTGGGAGAGTCCTTAGAAAATGTAGTCCATCAACAAAGGAGGTGGCTTACAAAACACTCGTTCGACCTATACTTGAGTATTGCTCATCAGTGTGGGATCCGTACCAGATCGGGTTGACGAAGGAGATAGAGAAGATCCAAAGAAGAGCGGCGCGTTTCGTCACAGGGTTATGGTAACCGTGATAGCGTTACGGAGATGTTTAACAAACTCAAGAGGCAGACTCTGCAAGAGAGGCGCTCTGCATCGCGTTGTAGCTTGCTGTCCAGGTTTCGAGAGGGTGCGTCTCTGGATGAGGTATCGAGTATATTGCTTCCCCCTACTTATACCTCCCGAGAAGATCACGAATGTAAAATTAGAGAGATTCGAGCGCGCACGGAGGCTTTCAGACAGTCGTTTTTCCCACGAACCATACGCGACTGGAACAGGAAAGGGAGGTAATGACAGTGGCACGTAAAGTGCCCTCCGCCACACACCGTTGGGTGGCTTGCGGAGTATAAATGTAAATGTAAATGTAAATCATTATGTGAATCGTGCTTTTAACACCTTATGTTTCTTGCATTATTTCTGCTACAGCATATTGGTTACAACATATAAAGTCTTAATGCCAAACTTTCGTAATTTTCTGGACCTTGTTTATGTATGATCGCAGATCCACTTTATAACAAGATTCGATGGATGTTTGTGTTCTGTCACAGTTATAATTGTTCTAAAATGAATTGATGTATCATATAGGGTACTCGCTTTGGAATATGTCATATTTTGGTGATATAAGCATATTGTTTACATCTTTTATTCACAAACAACACTGTTCTTCCAAAGAAATATCCACAGATATATTCGAAGATAACACAATGCTTACAAAGATGTATGATTTTATATACCTATGATCTTTCTGTCACTATGGATTATGCAACATAGACTTACAACCTACACTGTTCATATTTGACCACCAGGCAAGCAGTAGCTTCCATATTAATTCCAGTACCATATTCACTGCACATGTAACTAATGTACCGATGTTCATTCTGTGGTTCAGTTGTTCTATGGCTAGAAAACACGTTCGCTACTGTCTGCTGTACATGTCGCTGATTTTGTTCTTAGTATCTACACACTCGGACAGCCAGTTCATTAGAGTTTGAAGATGACTTCACTTAACAAAGTCTAATTATACCCAACATGAAAGTAGTATTATTTCGATAATTTTAGCTGACATTGGAATTGCATACTAATGTTAAATTTTGTTTCTTCTCACTTTCTATGCAATTGTAAAAAATTATTTTTCAGTTTTATACTTGATAATGACTTAAGACCAAAACCATGATGGTAATATTTTCATATAGAAGAAGGTGTAATTAGATGAATGACGAACATTAACTTCACTTAACGAAGGTTTATTCAGCACTTGCACATACAAGAGTGCGGAGTGAACTGACTCTGGCCAGAACACATACATTAGATATACAGCTACAGAACATTCCAGTACAATATTCCTGACAATTGTAGATACTTCTAGAACGTACTCGAACCGAATATAGAAATTAAAATTGTACAGTCCAGGTGAGTTTTGAAATCACGATCCTCCACGCAACAGTTCAGTATCATAATCACTACACCACGGTGCTACTCAGCTTCTGCTGCGACAACATACACTAAAGAAGTTCGTACAGTCAAATGGCGGAAATATCAATCAAACGTAATCTTTTTTTAGTGAAGTATGAATATGGAGAGAGACAATATACAGAGGTGGAACATTACAAGATGTGTGTGTGCGTGTGCGTGTGCGAGTGCGTGTGCGTGTGCATGTGCGTGTGCGTGTGCGCATGTGTGTGTGTCTGTGAGAGAGAAGGAGAGGAGGAGAGACGAAAAACGTAAATTTATGCAATTCAGTGGAAGTTTACTTACGTTTTGGAAATCTGTATAGTTTAGAACATGGGACACAAAAGAAGAACAGATCCTTTGGAAGATGGAATGCTACATACTGATTAGCTGTTTCGTTTTAATGGCTCACAATAAAATACTAAACTGTGGCTGGCTGTCTTATAGAATGTTAAAAAAATTTCATTTTTCAGCTCCTCTATCCTCTTAAACGCCTTGCAGAATCTCAACAAAGTGGAATCAAATGTCCCTTACTCCATCTTTATACACCTTTTTCACTTACTGTCAGTCCTTGAGTCTATCAGATCCTCAGTTTCCCAAACAAACAAATGTTGAGAAAAACTCACCCCATTAGTCTCTACCCACCATCATTCAACTCTCAATTTCTGTGATTTAACCATGGAGATAACTGAGATGGTGGACGCCAGCCTTCTAGATTTTTGATGTCATGACAACTCCCATATTTTTACCTCCATGGATTTAACCCATGTATTAAGCTCTCTTAGAATAGCACTCATACTACAGAAAATGTGCATCTGCGACACTTACATACAAGCAATTTACAAACAGGAAAACAACAATATATAGATATAAACACGCCAGGAAAATTTCGTCACATAATTCCTAGAGACACTATCCTGCTAAACATAGGTATAGAATGTAAACTATATTAGAATGTTTCGTCCATATATTCTACTGTTTCACATGACACATAGAAATGGTAAAGGTATAAGGTATTTACGAAACTCGTAATACAATTTTCACAGTGCATGTTAAAGTACATTAACATTTAGCATTTTCAATCACAGCTGGCTGGCACTCAAATCCAAACACTGAAAAAAAAGTTTGTAATGTAACTGAGTGGATGTCAAAAATGCGACAGGAATTTGTGTATTGTGTCAGTACAAAATGAGTTTCTCTGTCCTCGTCGGACGGAAGACTGTTAATGTCGGATCTCACAAGAGTTTTAAATTCACTACCGGAACTACATTCATACTCGTACTCACAAGGGAAAGTTCTCATCGCACCCCTCCGTCACATTTTGTGGTAAGATGGACCAGAGGACAGCCCGTCAAAAACTGAACACAGATCAAGGATGAGAACAGAAAGACGTTATACTGAACTGTGAAACACGAAGCAAAATAGAAACAGTGAACGGTCGAAGCTCAAGACGAGCAACAGTTGGAAAGCTGAATAGTCACGGCGTCGTGGTTGGGTGGTCACGGTGTTGGACTGCAAAGGGGGAGATCTATATTTAAATCTCTTTCATGTCCATTTTTTTCATGAAATTACGAACTGTCCGTCCGGTAACTGATGGATCTCTTCGTTCTATTCAAATTTATGTCTGTGTCGTAGTGTAACGTCCGTCTGCAACAGCGAGGTGTAAGGAAGAGACCTCCAGACGTACGTACCTCCTATTTTTTCTACGCAACTACCACATGTTATGCCTCTCGCGTCCCGCTTTGAAAGTTTTGTCCCTTGCATTCCTCAGTTGTAGCACAGCTCACACCCGTTTATTTGTTGTTTTCATTCCCGTGAGACGTCTATGCAGCATCTCACCTGCTTTCATTATAACATTTACTAGCGACGGTACTATATTCTTACTGCATGACTCATATTCTATAACCATTGTATAGTGTGACAATTGCCAAGGCTACAGAAGGAGAATAGACACGTCAAATGACAGGACAGAGAGTGCAGATTTATGTTAAAAATGAAGAAATTCCACGTCATATCTCACCACTGACTTCTAGTATCAGCCGCACGCATTTGACGTCAACAAGTGTATGAGCCTGAAGATGATGTTGTTACAACGTTGAAATTAGTTGCCAAAATAAAATCGACACCTTAAATACAGCTGGAGGATTTTCTTCACTTTTCATATAAATTTATACCAGCTGACATCCCACTGTCCTCCATTTCAACTATGGATGTATGAAGAAAGTTCAGACGTTTGTGGAAAAAAAAGTGCAGCGCGAGGGAGGTTTTGATACGGATCTCACCGTTCGCACTCCGACACCGTAACTACACAACCACGACAGAGTAGTTCTTGTAATTCGATCGATGGTGCATATCTTGAGTTTGGACCATTCTCTGTTTCTATTTTGCTTCTTTTTTAATACTCCTTCCTGTTTTCTACATCTACATCTACATTTATACTCCGCAACTCACTCAACGGTGTGTGGCGGAGGGCAGTTTACGTGCCACTGTCATTACCTCCCTTTCCTGTTCCAGTCTCGTGTGGTTCGCTGGAAGAACGACTGCCTGAAAGCCTCTGTGCGCGCTCGAATCTCTCTAATTTTACATTAGTGATCTTCTCGGGAGGTATAAGTAGCGGGAAGCAATATATTCGATACCTCATCCAGAAACGCACCCTCTCGACACCTGGACAGCAAGCTACACCGCGATGCAGAGCGCCTCTCTTGCAGAGTCTGCCACTTGAGTTGGCTAAACATCTCCGTAACGCTATCACGCTTACCAAATAACCCTGTGAGGAAATGCGCCGCTCTTCTTTGAATCTTCTCTATCTCCTCTGTCAACCCGACCTGGTACGGATCTCACACTGATGAGCAATACTCAAGTATAGGTCGAACGAGTGTTTTGTAAGCCACCTCCTTTGTTGATGGACTACGTTTTCTAAGGACTCTCCCAATGAATCTCAACCTGGCACCCGCCTTACCAACAGTTTTATTTTATATGATCATTCCACTTCAAATCGTTCCGTACGCATACTCCCAGATATTTTACAGAAGTAACTGCTACCAGTGTTTGTTCCGCTGTCATATAATCATACAATTAAGGATCCTTCTTTGTATGTATTCGCAATAAATTACATTTGTCTGTGTTAAGGGTCAGTTGCCACTTCCTGCGCCAAGTGCCTATCCGCTGCAGATCTTCCTGCATTTCGCTGCAATTTTCTGATTCTGCGACTTCTCTGCATACTACAGCATTATCCATGAAAAGCCGCATGGAACTTCCGACATTATCTACTAGGTCATTTTATATATATTGTGAAAAGCAATGCCGGCCGGAGTGGCCGTGCAGTTCTAGGCGCTACAGTCTGGAACCGAGAGACCGCTACGGTCACAGGTTTGAATCCTGCCTCGGGCATGGATGTGTGTGATGTCCTTAGGTTAGTTATGTTTAATTAGTTACGAGTTCTAGGCGACTGATGACCTCAGAAATCAAGTCACATAGTGCTCAGAGCCATTTTGAAAAGCAGTAGTCCCATAACACTCCCCTGTGGCACGTCAGACTTGAGCGACCACCTGCAGATGGATCGGAGGAAATCCTCTCTGGCTTCCGGCTGCTATCTGATTTGGTGAAGACTGCCAGTCTCGCTATCTGGATGAAAGCAGAGCTCACCATCTGCAGCATCGTCGACAGAACCGACTGCGGACCTTTGGTACAGAGCCGAGTGGAGGGTCTGAATCAGAGGCTGAGACGGTTCTGCGACCGTGTGGGCTGCAGATTCCTCGACTTGCGCCATAGGGTGGTGGGGTTTCGGGTTCCGCTGGATAGGTCAGGAGTCCACTACACACAGCAGGCGGCTACACGGGTAGCAGGGGTTGTGTGGCGTGGACTGGGCGGTTTTTTAGGTTAGATGGGATCGAGCCAGTACAGAAAGGGCAACAGCCTCAAAGGGTGCGGGGCAAAGTCAGGACATGCGGAGACCAAGCAGTAATCGGTATTATAATTGTAAACTGTTGAAGCTGCATTGGTAAAGTACCGGAACTTCAAGTGCTGATAGAAAGCACCGAAGCTGAAATCGTTCTAGGTACGGAAAGCTGGCTGAAGCCAGAGAAAAATTCTGCCGAAATTTTTACAAAGGCACAGACGGTGTTCCGAAAGGACAGATTGCATGCAACCGGTGGTGGCGTGTTTGTCGCTATTAGTAGTAGTTTACCCTGTATTGAAATAGAAGTAGATAGTCCCTGTGAATTATTACGGGTGGAGGTTATACTCAACAACTGACTAGGTTAATAATTGGCTCCTTTTACCGACTCCCCGACTCAGCAGCATTAGTGGCAGAACAACTGAGAGAAAGTCTGGAATACATTTCACAAAAAATTTCGTCAGCATGTTATAGTTTTAGGTGGAGATTTCAATTTACCAGATATAGACTGGGACATTCAGATGTTTAGGACAGGTGGTAGGGACAGAGCATCGAGTGACATTATACTGAGTGCACTATCTGAAAATTACCTCGAGCAATTAAACAGAGAATCGACTCGTGGAGATAACATCTTGGACCTTCTGATAACAACTTTTCGACTCTGTAAGCGCAGAACAGGGAATCAGTGATCATAAGGCCGTTGCAGCATCCCTGAATATGGAAGTAAATAGGAATATAAAAAAAGGGAGGAAGGTTTATCTGTTCAGCAAGAGTAATAGGAAGCAGGTTTCAGACCACCTAACAGATCAAAACGAAAATTTCTGTTCCGACACTGACGATGTTGAGTGTTTATGGAAGAAGTTCAAGGCAATCGCAAAATGCGTTTTAGACAGGTACGTGCCGAGTAAAACTGTGAGGGACGGGAAAAACCTACCGTGGTTCAACAACAAAGTTAGGAAACTACTGCGAAAGCAAAGAGAGCTTCACTGCAAATTTAAACGCAGCCAAAAACTCTCATACAAACAGAAGATAAACGATGTCAAAGTTAGCGTAAGGAGAGCTATGCGTGAAGATGGGTGCACCCTGTGCCCTTCATGGCATCCGGAAGGACCCTTTCCACATCTGGAATGACTCCCCCCGGTATGCACACGGAGTGCACATTGGTTTTCTTCCCCTCTCTTGCTGCCATATCCCTAAGGGGCCCCATTACGCGCCTGTCGTTGAAGCTCTCAACTACCAGTAAGCCCACCCTCTGCGACCTCCCGGATCTTGCAGACTGAGGGGCAACCTCTGGAACAGGACAAGCAGCCATGTCCGGCCGAAGATCAGTATCAGCCGGAGACAGAGCCTGAAACCGAATCGTGAGACGAACTGGAGAGGCCTTCCGTTCAGCCCTCCAGAATGTCTTTCGCCCCCTGCCACACCTCGAGACGACCTCCCACTCTACCACAGGTGAGGGATCAGCCTCAATGTGGGCAGTATCTCGGGCAGCCACAGCCGTATTCCGATCGGGGGATGCGTGGGACGAGCTGGCCGTCCCCGACAAACCCCCGTCCGGATCCCCACAGTGATGCGCATTGGCAACAGCCTCAAGCTGTGTGACCGAAGCCAACACTGCCGAAGCTGGGAGCGAAGGGATGCCAACTCAGCCCGCATCCGAACACAGCAGTCGCAGTCCCTATCCATGCTGAATACTGTTGTGCAAAGAACGTCTGAACTAATCTACAGAGAGCACAATTCGACACAAAATTTAAACGGTTATTAAAATACAAGACTGCCTAGTGAATGCAGTAATGCTGCAACTTGCGCATTGCTGACACACTGCTCGGTGGCAGAAGGCTAACTGTACTGTCAGTAACGTACAAAGACTATTTGAAAGAAATAAACAAATGACAGACGACTACGCGACTTTATACATACTAAAATGCAAATCTGCCCCTGCTAAATACGAAACTACACAATGATTTGGCGGATTTAACTAAACAAGTGCGCTAAGAACACTCAAACAAATTTTCAACTTGACTACAACACTTACATGAATGCTAAATAAGTCACTTGCTGCTACTTCGACAGTGCTAACACACTGCTCGGCGGCAGAAGGCAGGTTTGATCTGAGTTCAGTTTTTGGCGGGTTGTCCACCGGTCCATCTTACCACAAGATTTGAATGGGATGCGATGGGGAATTTCACTTGTCGGTTATTTGTTCCCAGCTCACCAATCTCTGTGCACCAAGTTTTTTCTTATATACAGAAAACATGTATAAGCTCCAATTTCTCGGATTTCTTGTTGTGGTCATTTTACGAGACGTACGTGGGAGGAAGTAATGTGTTACCAGACTCTTCCTGGCACATACTGTATCAGATTTTCAGTAGCAAATCTTCCTCCTACACATAATACCTCCCTTGAAGTGACTGCCACTGAAGCTCTCGCGCCGACTAAATGACCACGTGAGGAAACACGACGCTCTTCGATCGATCTCCTCTACTCTTCTATTAATCCAATATCATAATACTCCTGTTTTACATCCTTTTAAGTTGCGCCTCAATTTCAACATTCTTCGGTTAGTTTAACATCTACCTATGAAGTTACCTTATCCGTCCAACGGTCGAGGAAATTAACCAACGTCAGTACTTACAACTTGAAGGAGGACACCTGCAAGACTTTGCCGTTAGTCGCCGAAACTGCTGCGGGCATTTTAAGCGGAGAGAAATCCCCTTGTTTCCATTATTGACGCCATGTTCCACCTGAGTGATGAATTAACATCGACGTGCACATGCATCCTTACGATATGCAAACAGCCACCCTGTTATAATGAAGCGTGTAGTAATTCTGAAATTACATTGTCAACGGAATTGTGTGTTTCAACTCTTCAGTCGAACGTGAATTTCATAGGATTGCTTCTCGGGAGCTTTGAGGTTTAATTGGGAACAGTTTTTTAATTAGTTACATGTTCCATAGTTCATTTGAACGATTCTTTTATCGAAATGAGGCGAAATGAGTCAGGCTGCAGGCTATGTATGCATGATTAGTGTTAACATTAGTGAAAATTTTACTTTTAGTCCTATTCATGCACTCAAGTCACTACACTTAAAAACAAGAATTTTTACAAGATACTAAGTTTTAAATAAAAATTCGCCAAAGGAATAGAAGGATCTGTCAGACATAATATTTTATTGAGCAAATGATAAAAAAATCTGGTGCTGCATACTGAACTCCTTTCTGAGTCACTGACAGCTTTAAAAATGGGCAATAAAGGGAGCTCCTTCCTCTACTGTTGTGGATATAGTCTTCACCAGTCTTCTCAAATTAGGATGGATTATTTATGGAAATTTCATTAGTGAATGTATTGTAATGGGGCAGCTAAGAACGATGTACTCCTTGAAGAGGCACCTACATGACGACTGCTGTCGAACATTGCATATTATTCTTACTGCTCACTTTAGCGCAATCAGTACTTCCTTTCTACATGATGAATTCCCCTAGAATATTATTCCATAGGACACTACTGAGTGGAAATATGCAAAATATGTCAGGCTTTTGGTTCGTTTGTTTCCAAGACTAATAATTGTACAAAGAGGAAAAGTAGCTGAACTAAATTGTTTGAGAAGATCAGTAAGACGCTTCTTCCAGTACTAGTTTTCATCAATATGTACATCCAAAAATTTGGAGAGTTCTGGCCCGTTTACTGACTCCTGTTCATGTGCTATATCAGTTGTTGGTACGACTCTACTTGTTGTACAGAACTGAATACAGTGTGTTTTCTTAAAATTAAGTGACAGTCCATTTCCTAAGTGCCACTTAATAAATCTTTGAAAAAATCGATTAACAATTTCTTCTGTTGCCTTCGCTCTATCATCTGCAAAAAGTAACAATTCTGCTTTATGAATATTAACTAGACGGTCATTCACGTATGTAAGGAATAGGAGTGCACTCGAAGTTGAACCCTGTGGGACTCCTTTTGTGATGTTTCCTCACTCACTAAAATTTCCTACATTTCCAACATCGTTTGAATTATCCAGTTCAACCTTTCACATTCTATTTGTTAAGTATGATTCAAATCATTCGTGTGTAAAGTACTTCAGTCCCATAAATCTTAATTTTTTATAAGAGTGTAACGACTTACACAATAAAAAGTCTTGGAAAGATCACAAGAAATACTAAATGGCGGTGTTTTTTTTTTTGTTTAACACTTGTAATATTTAATGAGTGAGTGTATAGAAAGCATTCTCAGTCGAACAACTCTTCTGGAGTCCTAACTATGATGTGCTAAGTAAATTGTTTGCGGCCGGCCGGAATGGCCGTGCGGTTCTGGGCGCTACAGTCTGGAGCCGCGTGACCGCTACGGCCGCAGGTTCGAATCCTGCCTCGGGCATGGATGTGTGTGATCTCCTTAGGTTAGGTAGGTTTAAGTAGTTCTAAGTTCTAGGGGACTGATGACTACAGCAGTTAAGTCCCATAGTGCTCAGAGCCATTTGAACCATTTTTTTTGAAATTGTTTGCGCTTTAATGAGAGATGGCTGTTGAACGCATTACTTTTTCTACAGTTTGGCAAAAGATATCAGTAAGGAAATTGGATGTTAATTATTTAAATTTTTCTTGTCATATTTAACAGTTGCTTATTTTAATCTGTCTTGAAAAATACTCTGAGTCAGTTACTGATGACACTATTTGTTAAGTTAAATCAACTTTTCAGAATTCTGTTTGAAATTCAGTAACCATCACATGAGCTTTTGTTCTTTAGCATTTTTAAACATATACTAATTTCAGTGAGATGTGCTGGGGCTACTTCTAGTTGCTTACAGTTTTGTGGAATGATGTTTGTAACATATTCTCTTGTTTCTTCAGCTGAACCATTTCATCCCTTTTTTGCTACTGTGTTCAGAAAGTGCTAGTTAAATATGCTTCCAGAGTGTGAATTATCAGTCAAAACACTGTCATTTGATTTATTTCTTATGTTATCTTGTCTCATTGTCCTGTCTCCTGTTTCACAACATTCCATATAGTTTTAATCTTATTATCTGATTTGTCAATTTCTCGCAATACATGCACATTTGTGGGCATTTTAATGACTTTCCTTAATTTACAACTTTTTGTAGAACTCAAGTAATGTCATATCTCAAATCACTGTGGTCTTAAAACAAATATCCCTTTTCTTCTTATGTCAGATTTTAATCCTTTTAATTATCCATGATTTATTTTTTTATGGACTTTGTGGATATGATTTTGGAACACCAATTTGTAATGAAATGTGTTGAATGTCATATTAGCATCTCTTTCTATACACACCTTATCACATTTCGCTTCCTTTAAGTCATCCTTAAAGCAATATACCCTGTTCTCATTCATAAACCTCTCTTCTCTGTATGGACATCTCTCTGAGTTGTAAGATGCTACGTTTTTTATTTCCACTAATTGTGCATCATGACCAGATACTCCACTAACAGTTGCATACATGTTAATTGTTTCAGGTCGATCAATGTCTGTAAAGCTGTTATCAGTCAGATTACTTCAGGCATTACCTTCTACAAAAATTAAACTTAAATTCAATTGCAGTTGATTGTCATGTATAGAAGATAACCTCACTAAAGATGGGGGCCAGAAATGTACATTGTTGTTGTTATTGTCATCTTCAATCCAAAGGCTGATATGATGCAGTTCTCCATGCTACTCTATCCTGTGCAAGCCTCTTCACCTCTGAGTAACTACTGGAATCTGCATCTTTCTGAATCTGCTTAGTGTATTCATCTACCTGTCTTCCTCTATCATTCCTACCCTCCACACTTCCTTCCAGTACTAAACTGGTGACCCCTTGATGCCTCAAAATGTTTCCTACCAATCGATTCCTTCTTCTAGTCAAGTTGTGGCACAAATTCCTCTTCTCCCCAATTCTATTCACTACCTCCTCATTAGTCATGTGATCTACCCATCTAATCTTCAGCAATCTTCTGTAACACCTCCTTTCAAAAACTTCTATTCTCTTCTTGTCTAAACTGTTTATTGCCCATGTTTCACATCCATACATGGCTACACTCCATACAAATACTTTCAGAAAAGACTTCCTAACACTTAAATCTATCCTCGATGTTAACATGTTTCTCTTCTTCAGAAACGCGTTCCTTGCCATTGCCAGTCTGCATTTTATATCCTCTCTACTTCGACCATCCACAGTTATTTTTCTGCCAAAATAGCAAAACTCATTTCCTACTTTAAGTGTCTCATTTTCCAATCTAATTTCCGAGCATCACCTGATTTAATTCGACTATATTTCATTATGGTTGTTGATGTTCCTCTTATATCCTCCTTTCGAGACAATATCTATTCCATTCAACTGTTCTGTCAAGTCCCTTTCGGTCTCCTATAGATTTGCAATGTCATTGGTAAACCCTAGGTTTTTATTTCTTCTCCTTGGATTTAAATTCTACTCCAAATTTTTCTTTAGTTTCCTTTCTCTCATTGCAGTAGATGAAGTTTACATTTGGTTAAGGCTTTTTAACTCAATGGCTCCCTCTTCTAAATCCTTTGCATCATACCAGTGGTTAATGCACTTTTTAGATGGCGGATGACTGATCAACCTACGACAGTTCTTAACAAAAATGGTGTGTAAGCTACTGAAGAATGACCAGTACAAAATATCTCAAGAATACTTTTATTTCATTTAAAGAAGCAAGTAATGCGAGAACGTAACTAGCCTTCGACAACTTGTCGCCAATCCCTGTTATATGAAGCCTGAAACAAAATTCTAAAAACACAGTGAAAATTATTTGCATGAAATGTCATCAGATAGGTAATGGAATTAAAATGTCCAGTCAATACATATCATATAATACGATAAAATTCAATTAATTTAACATACAAATCAAACTTAGATGTTTGCTACAAAACATCAGACAAGACACTGAGTGAGCTCACAGGGTCCAGACAGTAGAAGCGCAGTTCTTATTCATTTTTCTCCACAGTATTATAGATGTTTCCTTTTACAAGTTTCACAGACATTAATTACTAATGTCTTTCAATGAAAATGCTAACAAAAATATGTTTTTACGTTAAGATGCAAATTTCAAGGATGTACCACTAAGATGCATGTTTCTTCTAAAACGAGGCAATTTTCACTCATTTTAAAAGTAATAATTTAATCTGACATCTTTCTGCCAAGAGCTGGAAAATGCTCCACCAAAATAAGTTTCAAACAACCAAATTATGATTTCAGCTCATGTTTATCAAAATCTTTTCAGAAATCTACACTGAAACATCCACAAACTACTAATTTTATCCTCTCATCTGGCTGATAGCTCAATCATGCATCTATACTTCTCATAAATAGCTGAAAGTTTCGTAGAGAAGACCTGTAGACTACTACAATTACGAGAGAAGTATTCTGCAGTAACAACTCACAACCATTTACTTCTAGGTACTGATTTATACAAAAATTGCTTGTTTCAATATTTTTGACTTTATATTTGTTGCAACTCTTCCTTTCTTCATGTTAACTCTACACAAAAATGACACTAGTCGTTAATTCCTGATATTTAACTCCTCTATTGCTGTGGTATGATGGTATTCAGAACAGCACGAAACATCTATTACTTCAGAATTTTCCACATTCTCTGACAAACAAGAAGCTCATCTATCTTGTTTTTCAGCCCCCTAACGTTATGATGAAACAAACTAATTTTGCTACGAAATGTTTACACAAATTAGAGATACGATATTAGGTTAGCTGTATGGTTTACTATAGACAAACGAAAATTTGTTCCAGACTGTGACTCTCGAGAGCGGATTTCCCGCTTATCGCGAGTGGACCCTCTGACAACTTTGACTATCTATGCACACTTCCACTCTGTTCGTTTGATTCCTGGATAGACAGGGAAGATGTTTTTCTCCTGAGTTTGTCTTATTTTGGCATGAAATACAGTTGCAGTGTCTGTATTTACAGTGTATGCATAGTGCAGTGTACATGTCCTTTAGAATACCAGTAATATCCTGAATACTGACCCCATTCTCTGGACATTTAACAAGGAAGTTTCGATAGACCTGCAGTATGTGATAATATTTGCTTTCCAGATTAATATGTCCACTTTGGCGTTATAGATACACCCAGGCCAGCTAAGTACATCATCACCACAGCAGGGCTATGCATCGATGCCCATCATGTGTCAGTCTCTACCATGGGATTACGAACACTCTTCTGATGCATCTATCATAATCGCAGATGAGTTACAAATTAATGAACACTGCCTGATAGCTTATCCATCGGGTCACCTACACTCTTCCAATATCTTCATGAGACCGCCTGTTGGGGATCCTGCCACCACCTTGTGGTCCAAGGTACAAACTGACTTCCTTCCAATGCAAAGCTGTTGGTGTCTGCAGATACTAGGCTTGACTCTCCAGCCAAGGTTCCTCACTGCTGCCTGTTGTGTCACTAGGACACAAAGCCACCACTGCAGAAGTCCTCACTTTGGTGCGGACAGCCACCAGCCAACTCATGTTACTATGACTGCCAGCACCATCTCAACAGCCAGTATGGCAGCGTGGCAATATAAGCACACTAACACCCAGCAGGGTATATAAATTGCAGGGACGTTTGACGTGCCATCTGAATCGATGTGGGGACATCATGGATCAACGCCAGGCTACAGCCAGGATGAGTGCATGCATCCAAAGCCTGGAACAATAAAAGATTTTCATGTGCATTGACTGTCTGTCTGCAACAATCCACAGCGGACTCCTGTCTCCCTCTATACCCATATGACACTGGCACACCTTGGTGGGAGAGCCAAACGCCTCCTGACAAGCCAAAGCCCGGTTCTTCCATCTGTCCAAAGTGGTCATCACCCATAGTGATGGGAATCAACTGAATATTGAAAAACAATTGATTCATTCAGTTGTAGTTTTATGTATTTGTTGGACAGTTACTCAGTTATCTCTTTGAAATGAAAGTGGTCTGTTTGAGCTACCAATTGAGACAATCGATACAGGCCGTTGTAGTTTTGCATATTAAGTGAATTATTCATTCTTTTCTTTCAAGTGAAATAGTGTCTAGTTGTACTGTTGGTTCAAATTCTTTAGTGTTTTACTTGACTGAGCTATCCATTCAACTTTGGAGTGAAACCAGTCTGTAGCACATTCACTGGCTTAACTAAAGCAATGCTATAGAACTGGTGTTTGAATACTCCCAAATGTACCCCACTATGTGGTGTGTGAAAACATTTCAGTGGGTATGCCAAATTTAAAATAAACATTATATATACTCATTTAAGTATGTACTTAACAGACTAATTCTTCTTTTCATGAATTACAACTGATTAATATGTTGCTATGGAGTATGTTGTTCCAGACATCATTAACACATAACTAATTAAGTTCACATGTCATCAGGGGTCCAAAGTTGAGCGCAAAGGTTGCCTTAGGGACATGTGGAAAGGAAACAAATATTGCCAAATTTTAGTTACAGTTTGCATTCCATTTTAATGAATAGGTGTGAGGATTCCATAAATTAAACATCATTTCAGTCCAACCCCTAAAAGTTTGTTCAGCTATTTATTTGTGTAAAAGGTAAAAATATATTTTGCGGAAAATTATGTCAGTAGCTACATAAGTACAAATCACACTCTGCACACACACCTGTTTACATTTCACAGCCTGTGAAAAGTAGCAGGTATAGTATTTCACTAATGTGAAGAAGTACTATTCTGATATTACTGTCACATATTGAGATGCATTATCAATTCATTTTTGTCACTATTTTGGAGTTGTGGGCACTGTAAATGTGTGCCAGGACAGGATGGTTCGTGTCTGGCTAGCACTTCAGGTGGGACCGGTCCCATGTGGGTCTCCTTTCTCGACAAAGGGGCAGTCAGTGAAACTCATTAGGTCCAGTATGTTCCCTGAGGTGTGTTACATCTCCTTCGCAGAGGCCCAGCTCTGGCCTGCTACGCTGCATTTTGTGTGTCCTGCCAGCATCTGTCCATGTGCTAGGCAGCGAAAGCTGTGTCCGCCTTGCCACTCCCTGGAGATAATATGAGCCTGATATTTTTGCCTTTGTACACTACTTCGAGGACCCAGATGCTGCAGTGCCACTCGACTGTCGAGGGAGTACATGGTTGCACTTTCACTCCAAACATTTGTTTTATCCAGTGAGATTGTATCACCCCACCAACTGGATGACGAAGTTGGGCCAACTAGTTCTGACAGCTACGATCGCAGGTTCGAATCCTGCCTCGGGCATGGATGTGTGTAAAGTCCTTAGGTTAGTTAGGTTTAAGTAGTTCTAAGTTCTAGCGGACTGATGACCTCAGAAGTTAAGTCCCATAGTGCTCAGAGCCATTTGAACCAACTAGTTTTCTATTTTGACACCAACTTCAGTGTCCCTGTCTGTTGCTAGTTCCACATTAACATGATCTGAACCACTTGCTGTTAAACTGTAGGAACTAGCAAACAGCAGTGCCATCATTTTGCTAGCAGCACCACTCGATTGCAGTTTCGATGCTGCTGGTTGGGGTCGGGTGAACACCAGCAGGTCGGGGAGCTCAAATGCAGAATGCTGCTACTGCTCTGACTGCTGTGATCGGTGCTGGTCAAACGTCAACAGGTCAGGAAGCTGAGCTGCTAAGGCTGCTGCTGCCAATGCTGTTGTGTGTGTAGTCAGACAGTTCTGCAACAATAATAAAAGGTAATGTAAGTATATACAGATGCACAAGGGCGTAGCAGGATTGTGTCAAAGGAGGACCGATCCGTTAAACAGAACCTTAAAAGGACTTATGTTTACCATTTATTCTGAAAACACACGTATTTATTTTTTCAATTTTACGTACATAATTTGCTTTCTGGAGGCCTTCACACAAAAATATTTTGGACTATAACTAAGCAACAAAGGCTTTTTTAAGAAATGTATAATACATACTTTTCACAGTATGTAAGGTATACCCAAATACACAATTAAATATAACTTCAGTTCGCAATATGATAACTTGACTCTATTGCCAAACAAATTGTAATTCTAATACTGCCTCTTTGCTACCAAAACACAAATCAGTCTTCTAATACAAGTTTCACTATTACCTCCCCGACTAACGGAAGTCGTATGCTAATGGGCACAGCTATCCAGGTAAATCAGTAAAACTCCAGTCATTTTAAACAAATTTACACCATTCGTGCCATGTTATTGCAAAAGGCAGCCTCCCGTGCATGTTTGCATATTTTGATCTTATAGGAAGTAAATTAAAGTGTACCGCATATTTTGGTTTTTATACTTAATAGGAGATACTTTACACTTTAATTTTGCACATTAATCACCTTTTCTTGCCTATAGTGCATAATATTATACTATTGTGCATAATAGGACATTTTCTCAATTTTGATCCATAAAATATGGAATTTCCATAGAGGAAACAAACCATTTTCTTCGACAGTGATCTCAGAGTTTTCACCAAGATGAGATATAATCTTGTTACTTTGGAGTAGTGTGTTTTGGGTAACCACTAAGGAGCAGTCAAGTTCTAATCTACCTTCACTCCCCAAGGTTATCTTTCACTCTTCTCCTTTCAGTCTAGAATTTAGCTAAGGAAGTAATCAAGAATGAATGAAAGTGAATTTTTGCGACCTGTGGTTATCACTAACAGGGTTGTTGGAGTAAACACATTTGATATTGGTGTGTTCGACAGACAAAGTAAGGCAAGGATACAAATTATCTGGAATTATTCAATCTTACCCTTTCGCAAAGTGCCTTATTAAGCATTCATTTGTCACTTCTTGCTATGGAGAAAGATTATTTTCTGCAGATAAACGCATCAGCCTAAATGAGGAGAATTTGGATTATTATTCACCAGCAGAAAAATCTTCCTAACGGAGCACAAAAAAAGGGAACATGCTCCTGTTTAAAAGACTCTGACTAAGAACTGGGGTACCAGCTGTCTCATTCTACCTTGTTCAACACTTATAAAAACTTTCCCAAACATTTTCGTCTGCCAACACATTCACACTCTTTTTTTAAAATGCAACTGACATCTAAGTCCCACTGGATCTCGTAACTGTATCTCGCTCACAGCCACTATAGCTCACATCACATAGGAAGGAGCTTCCGCGCAATGCGCCTGAAGGCAGAGCGTTATGGAAGCGCGGAGGAGATACGGAATGTGCATGCGTGGCGGCAGAGAGCGGGCAAACTCCGCGTTGCTGCGGACTCGGTCAGGTTGGTTTGCCTGCGGTACATCGTGTTTCCGGTTTATGTGAGATTAACAAATTTTAAATTCGATTTCAGTTAATCGTCTACATGCAAGAAATCTTACTTCTTGTCTTGACGATTTTGCATCCATTGCTTCCAAATTATATCCCACGTGACATCGGAAGGCAAAAGCAGCTGACGCAGTTTTGTGAAGACGCCAAACACGATTTTTCTCAAAATGACGGTTGACTAACAACAAAGCCATCTAAACTGGCTGCAGAGACTGTCACTTATTGCAATTTGGACTGTATGAGAAGTAAAAATGTGATAAAGATCAAAATTAACTTCAAACTCAAATTGAAATGATTCTATTTGCATGACAACTGCTTCCTCTCTATATAATTTTTAAAAACATGTGTGTAATGCATGTATATGTGTGTGTGTGTGTGTTTGACTTAGTAAAGTCCAAATTACTGCATAAAAAAGAATTACTGGTAGCAAAGACTAATGCAAAAGACTACCATGTAAATGGACAGCATGTTGCATTTTTCACTGGTAAATGGACATTACGAGTGTAAAATAACTTGTTCGACATTACAATGAGAGCCCGCATCTATCAAGATCATTGAACAAGCAAACAATGAACCATCTTGTGCGAAAAGCTTGAGAGAATGCTGACTGCTAACGTCACCGAGACCTCGACAGGTAATCCTCCCGTCATTTTATGGAATTTTCCAACTCGTGCCATGAAAATTCTGTTCATTAAACACTAGGGTAACAACAAACGGCCTCATGGCTCACAGGAAAATAACACTGATTTGAAAGTCACATCAAAGTGCCAGATTTAAAGTACCAGTAAGGCAAAACTTCAAGTGGCATCTATAATGGCAAGCAGCCACCTCTACACGTGCGGGACAAGTACTAGCCATTAAATGTACAAAACTCAAAAAGATCAGTTGTGGTTAACAGTAATTAAAACTGGTGAAAAATCTTCTGAGATCCACAAAGCGAGAGCCAAGGAGGTGGGCATATCACAGCGCGAGCGGTACCAGCCATTGCTACATCGAGAAGTCGGTACTCCATAATTTCAACTCAATGCAAAACGCCAGCATCCGAAAGCGCACAGCATGGACATAATGGAAGACAGTACAGCTGAAGCACGCTGAATGGCGTGGTAAAAACTTCGATGGACCACTAACGGTATACGCGTTAACTAACCAGTCCCCGCGCGAATACAACCGACGGCCCGCACAGGCGAGGGCCCGATCACCGCGTTGTCCTCTCTCCCTACTCCACACGCTACGGCGTGTTTTCAAGACGCCGCGCCAGCTGTAACACACAGGAAGCTAAGGGTAATTCATGCCACCTAGCGGAGCGCAAGCAAATGAAGAGGGAAGAAAAGGTAAAATGAAGCCGCCACGGCTAGGGCATTCTCTTCAAAAACGCGAGTGCGGCGCCTCCGTGGAGCACAACAGTCAACCCTCCCACATCGGCCGAGGATCGTATGTGATGTCATAATTACAACAGGAACCGACGACGCCGTCCTCTTCTCAATTTTGTGTTTGGGTCGTGAAGCGGAAGATTCTATAGTGATCCTTTCTTTAAACTTATTTTACATGTAAACGATACATTTCCGCACATGGGTTACTTATTAGAATTTTATCTACTAAATTAAAAGTAACTCCATGCTGGGCTGAGGTGAGTGGGACAGTAGCTGGTCAGTGAAATATAACTTACGGACTATAAGACACACCTTAATTTTAAGCATTTTTTTTCAATAACATTTTTATTATAGGACTGCAAAGCCAAATTAAAAAAAATACTTAGTTTGTATAACCGAACTGACCCTTAAAATCACTAAAAATCTTCACCTAAATTTTAGTTTTGTTCTTCATCCTCTTCGTCGTCAACGTTGTCCTCTTCATATACAGGGTGTTACAAAAAGGTACGGCCAAACATTCAGGAAACATTCCTCACACACAAAGAAAGAAAATATGTCATGTGGACATGTGTCTGGAAACGCTTACTTTCCATGTTAGAGCTCATGTTATTACTTCTCTTCAAATCACATTAATCATGGAATGGAAACACACAGCAACAGAACGTACCAGTGTGACTTCAAACACTTTGTTACAGGAAATGTTCAAAATGTTCTCTGTTAGCGAGGATACATGCATCCACCCTCCGTCGCATGGAATCCCTGATGCGCTGATGCAACCCTCGACAATGGCGTATTGTATCACAGCCGTCCACAATACGAGCACGAAGAGTCTCTACATTTGGTACCGGGGTTGCGTAGACAAGAGCTTTCAAATGCCCACATAAATGAAAGTCAAGAGGGTTGAAGTCAGGAGAGCGTGGAGGCCATGGAATTGGTCCGCCTCTACCAATCCATCGGTCACCGAATCTGTTGTTGAGAAGCGTACGAACACTTCGACTGAAATGTGCGGGAGCTCCATCGTGCTTGAACCACATGTTGTGTCGTACTTGAAAAGGCACATGTTCTAGCAGCACAGGTAGAGTATCTCATACGAAATCATGATAATGTGCTCCATTGAGCGTAGGTGGAAGAAACTAAAATGAGCTCTAACATGGAAATTAAGCGTTTCCGGACACATGTCCACGTAACATCTTTCCTTTATTTGTGTGTGAGGAATGTTTCCTGAAAGTTTGGCCGTACCTTTTTGTAACACCCTGTATAAGATGGTCTTCATTGCCAAGTGCGTTACTTACGCCGCTTTTCTTCAAAGATTTAACAATAACGCCTTCTCTCACTCTAGACCACGACTGTTTTGTCCACTGACACACTTATTTGATTGCAGGTCGTTTTAAAGCTCCCTTTGGCGTGAATTCATGTTGCGTTTCATCCGTCATCCAGTTGTTCCGTTCCACTCTCATATACACTTTAAATGGTTTATTTATCGAGACATCAAGAGTTTGCAATTCATGAAGTAAGCCCTCCCGGAATAACAGCAAGCTCTGTGTTTCTCAGTCTCTGTTTCTCTTTCACAAAGTTTTTCGAACGATACTAGACTGACCTAGTACAATAGAAGAACTCTTCTTGAATAAAGCACGCTTCCTCCTCTCCCACACTCTGTTAATCCATAATGTCATACCAGCCCCGTCCATGCAGCCCTTGTCATGTATGTCAACAACACCTGGCAGTATTTCAGAAGGTTTTGGCATTGTTTTGGCTTGAAAATGGTCATTGGATTAAGTTTAGTACCGTGAGCACAACATGAAAGGACAAGTGTAATGCATTTTCTCATGTCAACTTCTTTTTATACACTCCTGGAAATGGAAAAAAGAACACATTGACACCGGTGTGTCAGACCCACCATACTTGCTCCGGACACTGCGAGAGGGCTGTACAAGCAATGATCACACGCACGGCACAGCGGACACACCAGGAACCGCGGTGTTGGCCGTCGAATGGCGCTAGCTGCGCAGCATTTGTGCACCGCCGCCGTCAGTGTCAGCCAGTTTGCCGTGGCGTACGGAGCTCCATCGCAGTCTTTAACACTGGTAGCATGCCGCGACAGCGAGGACGTGAACCGTATGTGCAGTTGACGGACTTTGAGCGAGGGCGTATAGTGGGCATGCGGGAGGCCGGGTGGACGTACCGCCGAATTGCTCAACACGTGGGGCGTGAGGTCTCCACAGTACATCGATGTTGTCGCCAGTGGTCGGCGGAAGGTGCACGTGCCCGTCGACCTGGGACCGGACCGCAGCGACGCACGGATGCACGCCAAGACCGTAGGATCCTACGCAGTGCCGTAGGGGTCCGCACCGCCACTTCCCAGCAAATTAGGGACACTGTTGCTCCTGGGGTATCGGCGAGGACCATTCGCAACCGTCTCCATGAAGCTGGGCTACGGTCCCGCACACCGTTAGGCCGTCTTCCGCTCACGCCCCAACATCGTGCAGCCCGCCTCCAGTGGTGTCGCGACAGGCGTGAATGGAGGGACGAATGGAGACGTGTCGTCTTCAGCGATGAGAGTCGCTTCTGCCCTGGTGCCAATGATGGTCGTATGCGTGTTTGGCGCCGTGCAGGTGAGCGCCACAATCAGGACTGCATACGACCGAGGCACACAGGGCCAACACCCGGCATCATGGTGTGGGGAGCGATTTCCTACACTGGCCGTACACCACTGGTGATCGTCGAGGGGACACTGAATAGTGCACGGTACATCCAAACCGTCATCGAACCCATCGTTCTACCATTCCTAGACCGGCAAGGGAACTTGCTGTTCCAACAGGACAATGCACGTCCGCATGTATCCCGTGCCACCCAACGTGCTCTAGAAGGTGTAAGTCAACTACCCTGGCCAGCAAGATCTCCGGATCTGTCCCCCATTGAGCATGTTTGGGACTGGATGAAGCGTCGTCTCACGCGGTCTGCACGTCCAGCACGAACGCTGGTCCAACTGAGGCGCCAGGTGGAAATGGCATGGCAAGCCGTTCCACAGGACTACATCCAACATCTCTACGATCGTCTCCATGGGAGAATAGCAGCCTGCATTGCTGCGAAAGGTGGATATACACTGTACTAGTGCGGACATTGTGCATGCTCTGTTGCCTGTGTCTATGTGCCTGTGGTTCTGTCAGTGTGATCATGTGATGTATCTGACCCCAGGAATGTGTCAATAAAGTTTCCCCTTCCTGGGACAATGAATTCACGGTGTTCTTATTTCAATTTCCAGGAGTGTAGTTACAGTTTTAGCACCTTTCATGGCAATAGTTTTGTTACTCGGCACATCAAATGGCAGAGGAGTTTCGTCCATATTCGCTATGTGGCTTAGTTGCACACTAGTTTCCTTTCGATGTTCGACAATGGTTCAAATGGTTCAAATGGCTCTGGGTCTTAACATCTGAGGTCATCAGTCCCCTAGAACTTAGAACTACTTAAACTGGAACGTCCCCTTTCAACAATTATACATGACTGTGCTTAAACTGACACACAATATTTTTTAGCGCAACGCAATCTGACTTTCAGAAATCACTACAAAGGAATGGCCCTGACTAACATTAACCTGTACCTTTCACAAATCACTTAACTCACAAAAATCTTCGATACTCAAGCTACTGCAATACAGCGAGCGCCACTACTACCAGCTAAATAAAAGATTCAAACTACAGAAGGCACTAACTACTTATAGGCATAGTTAGCAATTGAAAGATGTTAATAGAGAACAAACAATGTAATTACCTTAACAGTCATAATATATATAGTAGTTCATGAGATCCAGTGTTACAAATTTCAAAACTCCGCCATCTCTCTCCCCACATCCACCACTGCTGGCGGCTCACCTCCAACTGCGCAACGCTACGCGCTGTTCACATCCAGCTGCTGCTGCCCAACACTACAATGGCAGACAACAATGCAAACTAGCCACAGACTGCACACAGCACAGCCAGTGATTTTCATACAGAGAGCGCTACGTGGCGGCGGCGTTACCAATATAAGAACCTAAACAGCCTACTTACATAGCCCCCATGCTCCCCACAAAAAATTTTACAAATTGTTTTGGGCACTGGGCAATACATATTTGTTAAAATTTTTCATAATCGTAATTACAATAACAAAAAAATCAAATGCACGCACTTATTGATACAATGTTGGACAAAAGCTAAAATTTTCTCACAGTCCATAAAGATAGTCCTGATCATTCATCATAATAGTAATTACAGTTTTTTTCACAAAGTCTCATTAGTAAAAGAAATTGCACACAGAAGTAGTGGACTTCCATGCAGTCTTGAAGAAGTAGTGTTGTCCTTCCAACGGAAAGACAGTGCTGACTCTTGACATGCAGACAGGTAATGGGCCACAACAGAGCAAACCCACAGCAGAGTCATTCGACGTTTAGAAGAATATTGGTAGGTAGGTCATCACAGAGTAGACCCACTGTAGTCCTGGTAGAGATTACGGTATTGGTGGGCCACCAGAGGTGCAGACCCACTGCAGTCCTTGTAGAAATAATGGTACTGGTGAGTCAGCAAAGGTGTAGACCGACTGTAGTCCTTGTAGAAATAATGGTACTGGTGAGTCAGCAAAGGTGTAGACCCACTGTAGTCCTTGTAGAAATAATGGTACTGGTGAGCCCACAAAGATGCAGACCCACTGTAGTCCTTGTAGAGATGGCCAGCAGCCATCTGTTGAGACTGTGCAGGTGCACAATCACCATTGACAAGTCTTGCGGATAATATAGCAAGTCCATAACCACCACCTGTGCACTCACAAATTTTTTTTTTGAAATTTCCTTTGAACCAGCAATGCTGTTATCCAGTCCGTTGCTGAATTATTAACACACGTGCAACCACTATCAGTCCCTACTTCTCACATATTGTCCATATACTATGACCAACAGAAATGTGTGCAGTGAAACGTAACTTACAAGTTACTTAATTTCATGAACTGGTGTCAATTACAATTTTATAACATAAGAATACAATAACAAAGGTACAAAATACATCATTAAAAACATAACAATACAGATAACATTTGTAGTACAAGCTTTACAAAAGAATCGAAATAACATATACATCAGTGTTACAGGAATTATGACATGAGTACATACATAAAAGATCAGAATAACTTTTGAAACATCAACTTTACACATAAGCATTAAAACAAAACAGATTAAATAATGTCTAAACATCTTTACAAAGTAAATAACATATTATGAATGCAAATTATATTTGAGGATAACAGTATTCCTCATCATAGTGAATGTAGCTTAGTATTAGAAGAAGAAAAAATTCTATGAAACTACACAGAGACAGGAAGAAAACAAATACACAAGGGTACACAAACACATAGTGGGATAACACAAAAGGAAAGGACAGGGTTTGTTTTACTGCAGTATTTTGCATGGAGATCTCCCTTGGTTCATCATTATTCCCAAAAGTCCTATCTATACCTGCTTTCTGTACTTTTTTCGTATAACTTCTCAATGCATTTCTTCCAATTCATTGCAACTCATTCTCTTATATAGTCTACCCCTTCTTAAGCTAACTTAAATCTACTGAGCTCAGATATATATACTAAGGGACGAGGCAATGCAGCAGGACAAAACAATTAACGCAAACAGCAATGAAAAAAATGCAGATTTGCAAAGCAAGTAGCATTATAGAAATTAGCAAAGCAATTGCAATATTACAACTAATATAAGGCAATGTGCAGCAAACAACAAAAATAAATCAGTAGTAAACTGGCTAAGAAGAGTAACACAAATTAAAATTCAGTAGCACTACGCCTGGCAAACAGCAGCAGCAAATGAAATAACTTATATCTAAACATGACATAGCTCAAGCAAAACAAAAAATATTACACTAAAGACAATAATGCAGACAAGGGAAATGTATATTCACATCTTAATGTCTATGTAATTAAAGTGGTGCACCACAAAAACTAATTCTACAAAAAATTACCAAGTACTTGAAAAGAAAATTATATATGCAGTTATTGTTATCAGTCCCTTCTTATTGTTCTTTCCATTCCAAGAGCTCCTTTTTCGAAGAATGTGGATCATAAAATAATTATTTAATAGATCTGTTGACAGAAAGTGTTCACATTAGCAAATGCATCTAAGTTTATTTTATAAAACTAATGCTGCAACACAGCTGGAAACCAGATATTAAACAAAATGAGCAATCTCTCAACTACAAAGACAATAGATGTAAAATGTTTCTAATCATTTCATTAGGCATTTTAGTAAATATCATAAATTACGAGCTCCACAGTATGCTTTCAACAAGGAAATGTCAATAGCGAGGATAATGGCCTCCCCTTTCTTTTTTTCTACCTGTGCCTCTGAAAAGGCACACACTATGGCTTGTTCTCCAGGCGTCTGACCAAGCTGGGTGCCCACGACACATTACGTGCAGGTGGTCACTTATCTGTCTTACGGAAATATTTACAACAGCAGTTTCCGCTACAGTGACAGTCTCAAATACAAAATTTCACGGGTCGAGAATTTGCATTGCAAATGTGTAGAAACAAAATCTTATAAATATAACAGTGTCCAAAAAATTTTTGCCGGCATTGTGATACATTCACGCATTTACACACATTTCATAACTCTTAAAGTACGATTCTTGGTTTCCAACATCCTTTTTCACAAATCAGAGTCCCTAACCACTACTCATTATTCCTTACCTTATTACCCATATACATATTCGTCGACATTTCTTCAATATTTCATCATAATAAATTCCTCATATAGCATCAGCTTATTGATCATAAACATAGCTCAACAGCATAATACACATCGTTGTCATAATAATAACATCATAACAGATCAATCACATCTCAAAATCGTCGTAGCTTTCTGAATATTTTAAAACCTACAAAAAATTCTCTGCTCGTTTCAAAAGTGTCATCTACCTCAAACGTACTTTAAAAATCGTGATCCCATACCAAATATATCATTCAAAGCTCTCATAATATCACAATGGGTCTGAAAAAATATGAACAGTTCACAAACTACCGACAAAATACAATTTCGTAAGTGTGAAGTTATCCAACGGTGTAATTACGTAAACATCTGTCACTGCCGTAGTAAAAAAGTTTGTCTCTCTCAGTTAAATGATCAGACAGCTATGTAATTTATGTGTTAGAGGAATGTGGTACCGATGTGTAAAGTTGTATAAGCAAATACCATATTAGCTAGGGCTCCTTGTGCTTGCCAAACACATGATACACAAAGTAAGCGTGTACCCCCCTGAGGATTAATGTAATTATACCCTCAGGTGGTACAGATTTCAAGAATGGAATGAAATGTATTGTGGAAAACCTTTGTATCGTTGTACTTCAAATATCTTTAAAAATAAATGATTTAAGTACAAAATTAATCACTCAAATACGTGTCCTGTAGCGCTGAATGTGCATCTTGCTGTAAGATAATGTCTGTGGAAGTGTCGTAGTTATTGTCCTCCGAAAGTTAAGTTCTGCAGAAGTCAATGTACTTACCTCATGATAAACAAAAGTGAAATGCTTTGCGTATAGATATCTTACATATTACGCTTATTGCCGTAATGAACAAAGTACTGTACTGTAACGTATTGTTGTACTACGGAAAAGGCTGTCTCATTGCAGCTATACCACAAATGTTACTACTAAAACATGTTTTACATTCCAGAATAATGCAGAAAAACTATGCATATATATTACAGAAACACTGCAAAAGCAACATTGTAAATTGTCACTCATTAGTAGCGTCGTGATAAAATCGTGTAGCTGTCACATAAACTAACCACTGTGTCGTCTGTTCACTATAACAATGCATTCGTAATTACTTTTCTAAGTTACCTATGTTCTTGACTGGGTAGTTAGTTACCTTTAAAACATAGTTGCATGTTAACAGTTTGTAAGTGTGACAAAGAGTACTAGTAATGTGAAGTGAAAAATTTTATAGCAAAGACTAATTTAAAAAGCAGATTATCTCTCAGTAAACAGTTTTACATGTGAAATGTGATGCAATCCTTTACTCTTCCTAGTGCGCAGAGTTTCAACTTCAAAGTAATTATCATGTTGTATACGTCGGTAAGGAATGCTAAAATTTTTCTCAAGGTTAGCGTCTATGTTATGTTTCGATGAGCCAGCTGGCGCACGTGGCTGCCTGCGGTGCGAGTCATTGTCTGTCTCTTTGTTGGCGCGCGTCGTTATTGGGATTAGGAGACCTAACTTCTACAAATTCACCTTGACGAGAAGGCCCTGCCCTGTTTGAAGCTCGCCAGTTCTGATGGAGTTCAGGTCTGTCATTTTGTCGGTAGTTTACATATTTTCTTGTTTGTCGGTCATGTGGTGGAGAATTTCTCCCGGAATCGTAACTGCACGCTGGACCGTTGCATCTAAAGTTATTCTGTCTCCCTTGATAATAATTATTTTGGTTCCCATATTGTCTGTTTCTCTGATTGTCTCTGTGATAGTCATTACCACGGAGAGGTGATCTTTCCCTGTAATTATTACTACTCTGCCAACGGTTGTCATACGGGTGGTGTCTGTTTTGGTCACGATTTACGTTGTAAGAATAGCCTTATCGTGTCCATTTATTATTTCAGTTATCGCGGAATTGTGACAGATGTGACCTGTAATTTTTGTACCCCTGTTTTCGCGTTCCGCAATTGTCAGTGTCAATTTCCAGTTCTTGTAACAGTCCCTGAAAAGCTTCAATGTCGTCTTTGCAACGTTCTGCTAAAATAATATGTCGTAAATGTTCAGGCAGTATGATTAAGCAAATGCGGATGAGTTCTGAGGGGCTGTATGGGTTTGAAAGATACTGATTCTTATACAACATGTCTTCAAAATATTTCATAAGACTGGAAAATTCAGATTGTTCGAAACGTTTCATCATTATGATGCTATGTGTTACTCGGTCTTGTGTAGCTTGAGACCAATACGCTGAGAGGAAGGCATGATAAAATTCTCCTTCACTGTGACAATCGTGAATGACCGATCGCATTTTTACAGCTGGTTCATTCTCCAAGTAGCCACACATAAATTCTAACCTGTGCTCCAATGACCAGTTGGGAGGAAAACAATGAGAAAATTGATGAAGCCATGCTTGTGGATGAATGTCGTTGTCAGAATTCTTAAGTGTTTTGAATTTACGTGTAGTAATGAACAGCTTATAGTCGAAATCATCGTGTCGGCGAGTCGCACATCGCTCATTGTTACTTCGTTTCGGCGGTTCCATCTCAAAATCCAATGCGCCTTGCCAATTTCTTTCATAATTTCCGAAGTGTCCTGTGTTATTATTTTGTGGTTGTTCCGTATTTCTATGTCCCTCTTCCATACTGGAGCACGAGTGGCCTCTGAAATATATAATTCTTGTATTACCTGCATCAACTGATCTTGTACTTCCCGGATTTCTTTTTTTTACTGTGTATTGATTTGATTTTGATTTTGTTTGAATTTTCTAATTTGTTCATACTCTTCTGTGTCAGTGAAGGCTACGGGTCTTGTGTCATTCAGAACATCATCTACCTTTGTAGATAAGTTAGTGACCTGATCCGAAAGTTCGGCTACTTTCTCCGATAGTGAACACATTTCCTCAGTGTGTTTTTCTGAACCAAGTTTCAGAGTGTCCATTTGTGTTGAAATCGAATCTACTGTGTCCTTTAAGTTTTCCTGAGTTTTTGCAAGTAGCGTAACCGAATTGTTAGATGCAACTGAGTCAATTTTAGCCTACAAGGTCTCATGATTTTCATGAACAATGGTCTGCAGTTCTTTTATGGCTGCTTCGTGATTCTGTAATGCATTTTCATGCCGCGAAAAAATAGGTTGAAAATGCTCACAAATTTGTGTTTTTACGTCATTACAGACTTTTTGACATTTCGATTCAATGTTATGAAACTCAGTAGTTAAATCTTCACGTGTTTGTTCAAGTGTGGTGTCTAACTTCCGAAGATTTTGTTCCATTGTGTCTAACTGTTGCTGTGTTTGTCTCTGGTGTTGTTCCATTGTGTCTAACTTTTGAAGCTTTTGCTGTGTTTGTCTCTGATTTTGTTCCATTGTGTCTAACTTTTGACTTTTGAAGATTTTGTTCCATTGTGTCTAACTGTTGCTGTGTTTGTTTCTGGTGTTGTTCCATTGTGTCTAACTTTTGAAGCCTTTGTCCCATTTGTCTCTGATTTTGTTCCATTTGTTGCATTAATTGCAATAATAATGTATTAGTGTCTGGAATCTGTTTCTCCTTGCTTTTTGGCAGTGCATTTTCACCGGCAACATTCACATTTTGACAAGCAGAAAATGTGTCTTGACTCATTTGAGAAAACGGTGAGGACCCAAAACCTAAGTCTACAGTATTTGCAATATTGTGTTCTGTCATTTCGGATTCCTGAGGCGAGCTGTTGCCGACCGATCGATCGATAATGCTTCTTTGTTCACTACCTGTTTCACTGTCTACACCATTATTTGCCGCCCGCTCCATTTCCCTATGCACAATTACCAAATTACTACTTCGAATGTCTGTTAATTCACTACACAGTGGTGCTGATAAGCTACGCTCGTCGTCACTATTATTTCTCAGTTTACTTTGAAGCCTAGTGTTACGTTTTTCACACACCATTATTGTCACACTATTTCACACGATAACACAGAAAAACACAGTTAGAAGAGCAACAATAAGAGATCACATTAACATAGCACTGAAAATAATATGTAGTTAATTGCAAGCGCAGCTGCGAAATACTTGGTGCAAATCTACATGCATGCCACAACTGTTTTACTGTACAACAATGAAAGACTGCAACTACAAAGGAGATTCTCTCTACAATTACGCACTAGCAATAAACAAAAGCTACACTACTTACACAAACTACAAGAAAAAATCAGAAGATTCCAGTGAGGTATCCTGGCAGGGTCGCCATATGAAACGTCCCCTTTCAACAATTATACATGACTGTGCTTAAACTGACACATAATATTTTTTAGCGCAACGCAATCTGACTTTCAGAAATCACTACAAAGGAATGGCCCTGACTAACATTAACCTGTACCTTTCACAAATCACTTACCTCACAAAAATCTTCGTTACTCAAGCTACTGCAATACAGCGAGCGCCACTACTGCCAGCTAAATAAAAGATTTACACTACAGAAGGCACTAACTACTGATAGGCATAGTTAGCAATTGAAAGATGTTAATAGAGAACAAACAATGTAATTACCTTAACAGTCATAATATATATAGTAGTTCATGAGATCCAGTGTTACAAATTTCAAAACTCCGCCATCTCTCTCCCCACATCCACCACTGCTGGCGGCTCACCTCCAACTGCGCAACGCTACGCGCTGTTCACATCCAGCTGCTGCTGCCCAACACTACAATGGCAGACAACAATGCAAACTAGCCACAGACTGCACACAGCACAGCCAGTGATTTTCTTACAGAGAGCGCTACGTGGCGGCGGCGTTACCAATATAAGAACCTAAACAGCCTACTTACAAAACCTAACTAACCTAAGGACATCACACACATCCATGCCCGAGGCAGGATTCGAACCTGCGACCGTAGCGGTCGCGCGGTTCCAGACTGTAGCGCCTAGAACCGCTGGGCCACACCTGTTCAATAGTAAAGAAATGGAAAGATAATATTTTCTCTTCATACACCTGAGGATTTTCTGAGGTATTTTGGTTTTGGTTCGCATGCTAAGCTCATGACGCTTCATAAACTGTAGCACCAACCCACTCCACATTAAAATCTGTTGTTCCACTATAGCGTTAGCTTACAAGCGTGTATTTGAATCATCTTAGTATTAATTTCAACGCCATTTTGACGGTGTCCTTGAATGCGTTTGAATACGTCATCTTCTAGTTTTCGACATTATGCATTCAGTCTTGTGATTGCACATTTGGTCTTCCTCATTTTTTCAGTGGTTCTCTACTATCTCTCCACGCGAATAGTTTTTTTCTGTTGGTGGAGGGCCAGAATGCCACTCAGCGGCTCTGTTTTCATGTTCTTCTGCATGTGCTATTAATTTCAATTTATAGTTCGCGACATATCAATACCTTTTTTTCTATTGCGGAACTAGCTGCTAAATTGTACTATTACCGATAGCAAAAATCACTTTCAATTCAAGTATAGTAGCACCGTAGACAGCAATGACGCATCATGGGCTAGACAGTGGTCTGGTTTTATGGTGACGGGGAAGGAGGGAGGTTGTGTTAGCAAGTTTGTGAAACCCCACAACTCAAGTTCGTCGTATCGGTGCACTGCTGCTGCCGGTTGAATTCATTGTTACCAGACAGAGATAGGTTTCCCGCGGCATCGAATATATGGACATTTTTAAGACTGGCGGGAATCAAACGTTGGACATTTTTATATTACTTTCGAGTATAAGACGCACCTGAATTTTAGAAGCAATTTTTCGAAGAAAAAATTTGCGTCTTATAACCCGTAAAACACGGTATTTGTGGAAAATTTTAACATAAACAGGAAAAAGGGTATCATGGCTGCCAAGTTTCATACCTACATTTTAGGAAGTTAACTTATTAAGCACGAATATGAAACCCCATTTTCATATTATCTTATTACAAATATCATTCTGGAACCATTTTATTTGTTTTAACGTACTTATTAAGTGGATAATTTGTATACTGCACTGTAGTAGATAATAACCGTGACCACTGCGGTAGTCCATTATCTCTGCCAGTCGTATAAGCTAAATTTTCTAAGCGATATATTTTCCGAAAAGAATTTGTCATTGCCGCCTTGAACTGTGATTTGCTCATTGCTACTATGGGCTACCGTGGTTACATAAACTACGAAGTGCAATTAAAATCTCAAAATAAAGTTAGATGTTATTGTGGCCTTAGTAACATACCAGGTAAGGAGCTAATACTATGTTCTAACCAATACAGCCGCGCGGGATTAGCCGAGCGGTCTCAGGCGCTCCAGTCATGGACTGTGCGGCTGGTACCGGCGGAGGTTCGAGTCCTCCCTCGGGCATGGGTGTGTGTGTTTGTCCTCAAGATAATTTAGGTTAAGTAGTGTGTAAGCTTAGGGGCTGATGACCGTAGCAGTTAAGTCCCATAAGATTTCACACACATTTGAACATTTTTTTTCTAACCAATACATTTCGCATTTATTTTCTTCTTTGTGTTTTATATTCGTGATTCTCATTGAACTTTTTTTCAACAGTAAGTAAATAGAAATATTACAGCCGAAAGTTAGAAATCACTAACAATACCAGTACGTCATAATTTTGATCTATAAAAATGCAAAAGTTTCGCATGGATCCCCTCTTACTACATTAAAGTTGTATCGTACCATTTGAGACACATTGTATTTGTTAGCATACGCTAGTTTCCTTTGGATAGTTTCAGAATATTAATCATCCTTGTAGGTACTGCAATTCGCTTGAATTTATCTTGAGGATCACGTTTTTTACAATCATATGATTTCTCCTATTCCTACGCCCTGAGCGTCTCAGCGTTTTGATCCGGACACACGTTTCACTATTAAGTAAACGTGCTGTTCATAAACATAGACGAAGAACTTCAGTAAAAGCTGTTTATTGTCATTAAATAAGAAGCAATTGTCGGAACGATAATAACAGTTCCGATAGACGATAACAGATTTCTGTCAACAATGACGATTTAATAACACCAAAACGATCGCTTGTTCCCGCTAAGAATCGAATGAACCAGAGCAGGCGAGAGAACGGCGGGGGACAGAACTCGATTACATACTGTTTACAATGTTGACTAGAGACAGGGGTAACTGTGAAATTGTTGTACCAATCTGTGAATGTGAATTTTAAAGTTAGTCTATTGTTATTTTTAAAAAAGGAGAGCTCGTCGACCAGGGTCGCAACAAAAACGTCTCTTACAGCAAGAAGGGAGCGTGTATATTCATTCTGCTCTCTGTCAGTAGGGATGGCGGTTATCGCCGAAATCGGTTTTCGGTTATAGTGGTACTTTTTCCACGCTCCAGTTCAACCTGACTGTTAAAACCACTCAAAATAACCCCTTTCTGAAAAAATCGGTTTTCAGTTTTATTATTCCTATTATTTCCCGTGATAAACGTATAAAACGAACAAAGATTGAAAAATTTTGACTCACTTTCGAGATACATAGATTCAAAATATTAATTTAAACATCCAAATAAAAAAACTTAGTCCGTCCACCGTTCGCTGCTTTTCTCGAAAAGTGATAAATGGTTGAATACTACAAAAAATCACCAGTATCCCCCTATTGACCCTAGTTTTCTGAAACTCGGCTAAAAAAGCTATGTAATTGCGAATCATACCACTATTTGGGCATAACTAGGTACTGTATATAGCTTGAATTTGTCTTGAGCATTATGTTTTTTGCAGTCACACGATTTCCGAGGCTGAAGAACTCTGTTTTTCGTGTTAATTTGTCCGTTTCAAGGAATAAAAGCAGATAAAGGCTCATTATGTAGACACAGGCAGCAGATCAGATATTTTCTGTTTTTATTGTATGCTGTGAATGAAGTTTTTAGTTTATTACTGTAACATAGTGGTAAGTACGATATCCTTATCTTTGCAGCTCGCTCATACAAAATCAACAAACCCAAATACAAATTGGAATTAAGTCAGCAGTTCAGGTTGAACAGTCAAAACGTATCAGAAGCAAACTGCTCTGATTACGGCTCGCGCCACTGCGGATTGCAGGAACTTAAATCCGCTCAAAGTCGGCAAAGTGCGCCAAACAGCCAGCTAATGGCGCCTCCGCTGCTCTTCATTCGTTCCCGATGTGCCCAAGAAATTACTTCCTCCTGGCCAACTTCCCATCTTTGAAAAATTGAAGGTTGAGGGCCACTCCACTCTATTGCCAACGAGACAGACGAGAAATGTCACAGACTTTAAGAAAAATCAGTGAAAAGACTGAAAACCTCCCCCTCTTTGCATACATAATGCACATTTTACCATCAGGAGATTGACATCTGACCGAAACAGGCCAGTCGCACTTGGTGAGGCGACACAGGCTCTTTGGCTAAAGCAAATGGTTAGAGTGAAAACGCAATTGACACTCCGACGATAGCACCTGGGTCTTTGAAGCAGCGAAGAAAGGCAAAAATGTGAGGCTCATATATTATGTGAGGCGGGCACAGCGTCCTCTGCACAGCACATGGACAGACAGTGTCTGTACACACACCAGTGCAGCGTAGCGGGCCAGAGCCGGGTTTCCGCGATGGAGGCGTGAAACGCCCCAGGGGGGAATTTGCTTGACCTAATCAGATTCGCCGACTGCTCCTCTGCCGAGAAAGAAAACTCAAAATGGTACCGGTGCCACCTGAAGCGCTAGCCAGACGCGAAGCATCCTGTCCCAGCACACATTTACAGGGCCCACAATTGCAAAATAGTGGCCGAAATGAACTGATAACGCATCGCGATATGTAACAGTAACGTCACAGTTGTGCTTCTTCACAGTCGTGAAATACTATACCCGCTACTTTTCAAAGGCTGTGAAATGAAAACAGGTGTGTGTGCAGGGCTGTGATTTGTCTTATGTAGCCACTGACATAATTTTCTGCATATTAGTGCGCGACTCCCACACGCGCTTGCCGGCCGGAGTGGCCGTGCTGTTCTAGGCGCTACAGTCTGGAAACGCGAGACCGCTACGGTAGCAGGTTCGAATCCTGCCTCGGGCATGGATGTGTGTGTTGTTCTTAGGTTAGTTAGGTTTAAGTAGTTCTAAGTTCTAGGGGACTGATGACCTGAGAAGTTGAGTCCCATAGTGCTCAGAGCCATTTGAACCATTTTTGAACCACACGCACTTGGCCTTTATTAGTATTGTAAGAATGCAATTAGCCAGGTAATGCTACAACTCTTTAACCGAGAGCTTTAATAAAACCATGGAAATCACTTCTAGGAATGTGTGAGAATTCTGTAATGAATAAAAACTCTGTACCCCAGGTTCCAAAGGGGGGAGCGGGTCAACGGGTAAGCTCCCCATCCCCCATTCCGTCACCCTAACCCTGCCCCCACTTGTGGACGCAGATCCTTACAGCGAGCTGTATATTTCCTACACGTATTGTCTCGAGCAATCACAACTGCGAGTGGGTTTCATACATTATGTACAATGATCAACCAGAAAATTATGACCACCTACCTAGTAGCAAGTACGTCCATCTCTGGCATGGGTAACAGCGGCGACGCGTCGTGGCATGGAAGCAGTGGTATTTTGATAGGTCGCTGAAGGGAGCTGGCCGGCCGGTGTGGCCGTGCGGTTCTAGGCGCTACAGTCTGGAACCGAGCGACCGCTACGATCGCAGGTTCGAATCCTGCCTCGGGCATGGATGTGTGTGATGTCCTTAGGTTAGTTAGGTTTAATTAGTTCTAAGTTCTAGGCGACTGATGACCTCAGAAGTTTTAAGTCGCATAGTGCTCAGAGCCATTTGAACCATTTTTGAAGGGACCTGCACCACATCTGCATACACAGGTCACCTAATTTCCTTGAATTCCAGGGATGGGATCGATCAGCTCTGACGCCACTTTCAATCACATGTCAGATGTGTTCAATCGCGTTCAGAACTGGCGAGCAGCGCGGGATTAGCCGAGCGGTCTGGGGCGCTGCAGTCATGGACTATGCGGCTGGTCCCAGCGGAGGTTCGAGCCCTCCCTCGGGCATGGATGTGTGTGTTTGTCCTTAGGATAATTTAGGTTAAGTAGTGTGTAAGCTTAAGGACTGATGACCTTAGCAGTTAAGTCCCACAAGATTTCACACAAATTTGAACATTTCAACTGGCGAGTTGGCGGAGAGGGGGTCAGCACATTAATTGGAACTCGTCACTGTGTTCCTCGAGCCACTCCATCACACTCCTGGCCTTGTGATATGGCGCATTATCTTATTGAAAAATGCCACTGCCGTTGGAAAACATGATCGTCACGAAGGAGTGTATGTGTTCTGCAACCAGTATACGATACTTTTTGGCTGTCATGGTGCCTTGCACAAGCTCCGCTGGACCCCTGGACGCTCACGTGATTGATCCCCAGAGCATAATGGAGGCGCCTCCAGCTCGTCTCCGTCCCGACGTACAGCTGAAAAGGAACTGTTGCTCTGGAAGGCGACGAATTCACGCCCTCCACTCGACATGATGAAGAACATTTCGGGAATAATCAAGCCGCTTTGCCAATGCGCCAACGCCCAGTGCCGATGGTCACGTGCCCATTTCAGTTGTAGTTGCCGAAGTCGTGGTCTTACCATTAGCATATGAATGGGTCGTCGGTTGCGGTGGCCTATCGTTAGGAGTGTTCGGTGCACTGTGTGTCCAGACACTAAAGTCTGATGTTGGTTCCGCCACAGTTCAACCTGTTTTACAAGTCAGCCCAGCCCACGACGTCCGACATTTGTAATGAGGGATAGCTGCCCAACCCCACGACTTCTGGACGCAGTTTCACCTTGGTTTCGCCACGTGTCGAAGACACTCACCACAGCAGTCCTCGAACACCAGACAAATCGTGCAGTTTCCGAAATACTCGAATCGAGCCTCCGCGCCATCACAACTGCCCTCGGCCAAACAGATCACGCGCCTTCCCCATTCTACGCATGGACAACACGCTGATACTACATGCACTGTGCGTGCGTCTCAAATGGTTCAAATGGCTCTGAGCACTATGGGACTCAACTGCTGTGGTCATAAGTCCCCTAGAACTTAGAACTACTTATACCTAACTAACCTAAGGACAGCACACAACACCCAGCCATCACGAGGCAGAGAAAATCCCTGACCCCGCCGGGAATCGAACCCGGGAACCCAGGCGTGGGAAGCGAGAACGCTACCGCACGACCACGAGATGCGGGCTCGTGCGTCTCACTAGCAGCCATTCCTCGCCAGGCAACGCTGCTATTGCCTGGACGGGTTTATATCGATAGTAGATCGATGTTCACAATGTTCTGGCTAATCAGTGTATTTGAGCCTACTTATCTACACTCCTGGAAATGGAAAAAAGAACACATTGACACCGGTGTGTCAGACCCACCATACTTGCTCCGGACACTGCGAGAGGGCTGTACAAGCAATGATCACACGCACGGCACAGCGGACACACCAGGAACCGCGGTGTTGGCCGTCGAATGGCGCTAGCTGCGCAGCATTTGTGCACCGCCGCCGTCAGTGTCAGCCAGTTTGCCGTGGCATACGGAGCTCCATCGCAGTCTTTAACACTGGTAGCATGCCGCGACAGCGTGGACGTGAACCGTATGTGCAGTTGAAGGACTTTGAGCGAGGGCGTATACTGGGCATGCGGGAGGCCGGGTGGACGTACCGCCGAATTGCTCAACACGTGGGGCGTGAGGTCTCCACAGTACATCGATGTTGTCGCCAGTGGTCGGCGGAAGGTGCACGTGCCCGTCGACCTGGGACCGGACCGCAGCGACGCACGGATGCACGCCAAGACCGTAGGATCCTACGCAGTGCCGTAGGGGACCGCACCGCCACTTCCCAGCAAATTAGGGACACTGTTGCTCCTGGGGTATCGGCGAGGACCATTCGCAACCGTCTCCATGAAGCTGGGCTACGGTCCCGCACACCGTTAGGCCGTCTTCCGCTCACGCCCCAACATCGTGCAGCCCGCCTCCAGTGGTGTCGCGACAGGCGTGAATGGAGGGAAGAATGGAGACGTGTCGTCTTCAGCGATGAGAGTCGCTTCTGCCTTGGTGCCAATGATGGTCGTATGCGTGTTTGGCGCCGTGCAGGTGAGCGCCACAATCAGGACTGCATACGACCGAGGCACACAGGGCCAACACCCGGCATCATGGTGTGGGGAGCGATCTCCTACACTGGCCGTACACCACTGGTGATTGTCGAGGGGACACTGAATAGTGCACGGTACATCCAAACCGTCATCGAACCCATCGTTCTACCATTCCTAGACCGGCAAGGGAACTTGCTGTTCCTACAGGACAATGCACGTCCGCATGTATCCCGTGCCACCCAACGTGCTCTAGAAGGTGTAAGTCAACTACCCTGGCCAGCAAGATCTCCGGATCTGTCCCCCATTGAGCATGTTTGGGACTGGATGAAGCGTCGTCTCACGCGGTCTGCAGGTCCAGCACGAACGCTGGTCCAACTGAGGCGCCAGGTGGAAATGGCATGGCAAGCCGTTCCACAGGACTACATCCAGCATCTCTACGATCGTCTCCATGGGAGAATAGCAGCCTGCATTGCTGCGAAAGGTGGATATACACTGTACTAGTGCCGACATTGTGCATGCTCTGTTGCCTGTGTCTATGTGCCTGTGGTTCTGTCAGTGTGATCATGTGATGTATCTGACCCCAGGAATGTGTCAATAAAGTTTCCCCTTCCTGGGACAATGAATTCACGGTGTTCTTATTTCAATTTCCAGGAGTGTAACATTAGACATCTGATATTGTATAACAATGCAGAGTGCCAATGTCGCTCGCTAAGCTCTAGACCTCTCATTGTCAGTGGAGTCTTACTGGATGAGAACACGAAACCTGATATAACGCCAAGAAGCCATCCCCAGTGCTTGTCTAGGGCTAGGAACGTGTCACACTCTGTCGAACTTGTCGCGTCTTCCTAGTCAGCACAGAATTCTGTTTTTTACAGTCGACTACCCGAACAGCTGCTCTTACAACACCATCACTGGCGAAGAGAGGATGCCGAGGTAATGAATCAAGGAAACATTTACGTTTCTGCATGTGAACAATCTTAAGGTTTGTCTGCAGTTTACAGAGTCTCCTCCGTCTTTTACGCCTCATTTAGTCAGCCATATCGGTCAAATATTTGTTCTTCTTTTGCCGTTGCCAGCTCAGTGCGTCGGTCTCTACACATGCCATTATATCCTCTAGGAGTTTTGAGCTATGTTCAGTAACCTTCTCCTCGCAAAAATAACGTGTTATTTTACTTCCCGTTCTTTGATGTAGTCTTGGTTAGTGTACTAGGAAATAAATTGTCTATATTTCTGTTGGTTGTTTATTCAAGCTGTTTAATACATCTTCTATATGAAAGTACAAAAGTGTATTTTTCGACTTGTCCATAAGAATGTACTACTGATTTTCTGAGAAGCAAACAAGGAATCATTATTTACAAGGTTACAGTTTCGATGGATACATGTTTCCAAGAATTTATAAAGGGAGGATGGTTGGGGTTCGTTCCATATACACTATGTGACCAAAAGTATCCGGACACCTGGCTGAAAATAACTTACAAGTTTGTGGCTCTCTCCACCGGTATTGCTGGAATTCAACATCGTGTTGGCCCACCCTTAGCCTTAATGACAGCTTCCACTCTCACAGGCATACGTTCAATCAGGTGCTGGAAGGTTTCTTGGGCAATCGAGGCCCATTCTTCACGGAGTGCTGCACTGAGGAGAGGTATCGATGTCGGCCGGTGAGACCTGGCACAAAGTCGGCGTTCCAAAACATCCCAAAGGTGTTCTATAGGATGCATGTCATGACTCTGTGCAGGCCAGTCCATTACAGGGATGTTATTGTCGTATAACCAATCCGCCACAGGCCGTGAATTACGAACAGTGCTCGATCGTGTTGAAAGATGCAGTCGCCATCCCCGATTGCTCTTCAACAGTGGGAGGCAAGAAGGTGCTTAAAACATCAATGTACGCCTGTGCTGTCATAGTGCCACGCAAAACAACAAAGGGTGCAAGCCCCCTCCATGAAAAACACGACCACTCCATAACATAACGGCCTCCGAATTTTACTGTTGGCACTACACACCGTGGCAGATGACGTTCACCGGGCATTCGCCTTACCCACACCCTGCCATCGGATCGCCACATTGTGTACCATGATTCTTCACTCCACACAACGTTTTTCCACTGTTCAATCGTCCAATGTTTACGCTCCTTACACCAAGCGAGGCAGCGTTTGGCATTTACCGGCGTGATGTGTGGCTTGTGAGCAACGGCTCGATCGTGAAATCCATGTTTTCTCACCACCCACCTAACTGTCATAGTACTTGCAGCGGATCCTGATGCAGTTTGGAATTCCTGTGTGATGGTCTGGATTGATGTCTGCCTATTACACTTTACGACCCTCTTCAGCTGTCGGCGGTCTCTGTCAGTCAACAGACGAGGTCGGCCTGTACGCTTTTGTGTTGTACGTTTCCCTTCACATTTCCACTTCACTATCACATCGGAAACAGTGGATCTAGGGATGTTTAGAAGTGTGGAAATCTCACGTACAGACGTATGACACAAGTGACACCCAATCACCTGACCACGTTCGAAATCCGTGAGTTCCGCGGAGCACCCCAGTCTGCCCTCTCGCGCTGTCTAATGACTACAGAGTTCGCTGATATGGAGTACCTGGTAGTAGTTGGCAGTACAATGCACCTAATATGAAAAATTTATGTTTTGGGTGTGTCCAGACACTTTTAATCACAGAGTGTACGACGAGCTCACTAGAAAAGGACCACAAGATCGGCTAATGCAAAGCTGGGAAGAAAAAGGCCGTTTCCTTTTGAAAGGAGTCGTGTCGGCATTCAATGTAACATATGGGAAACCACGGAAAACCCAAATGTCAATGGACAGACAGTGTTTCGTATCCCACTGCTTGCGTGAGTTCAGTGCCTCAACCACTCCACCACCGCCTCCGTCGGAAATGCTCACGAAACAAAGTTAAAATTTAATAATGTCTCTGAAAGGCATCCGTTTTCAAGACTAAGTCTATATCAACTTAAATTACTGTGTTTTTCTGTTATATCATATCCAGATTTTTATATACTTTTTAGTTACAGTGCTTTTTAATTTTTTTCTGGTGTGTCGCGAAGTAGTGTAAGTAGGCTGTTTATGTTTTCTTATCAGCAACGTTACGTAGCGCTCGGTATGAAAATCACTGGCTGTGCTGTGTGCAGTCTGTGGCTAGTTTGCATTGTTGTCTGCCATTGTAGTGTTGGGCAGCGGCAGCTGGATGTGAACAGCGCGTAGCGTTGCGCAGTTGGAGGTGAGCCGCCAGCAGTGGTGGATGTTGGGAGAGAAATGGCGGAGTTTTGATATTTGTTATACTGGATATTATGAACTGCTATATATATTATGACTATTAAGGTAAATGCATTGTTTGTTCTCTATTAAAATCTTTCATTTGCTAACTATCCCTATCAGTAGTTAGTGACTTCCGTAGTTTGAATCTTTTATTTAGCTGGCAGTAGTGGCGCTCGCTGTATTGCAGTAGTTCGAGTAACGAAGATTTTTGGTGAGGTAAGTGATTTGTGAAAGGTACAGGTTAATGTTAGTCAGGGCCATTCCTTTGTAGGGATTTCTGGAAGTCAGATTGTGTTGCGCTAAAAAAAAAATATTGTGTGTCAGCACAGTCTTGTATAAATGTTCAAAAGGGGACGTTTCAGTAGATAGATGTCTTCTTTTCCATGAAACGGTGTTTCGTTTTAGTCTGGGATGACAAATCAGTAAGGTAAAAAAAGTGTTTTTCAATAATCCTCTCATACATTTTCTAGTGTCTGCATATACGACATTTAGAAGGCGTTGTACTTTGACTTCTAAACAGTTCCGCAGTTCCAGCAACTGTTTATCCTACGATGACGCGTCGAGTCTGTTGTCTGCTAACCGGACACGAGTTGTTTACTAAACATAACACGATGGTTTTTAACGAAACCACAACGATTTCACGTGGCCCACAAAGACGGTGATGAATTTACGTTTTTCAGAATTGGTAATTTCCAAGAAGCGTTGCCTATCGTACGGGCGAGCTCCGAACGACATATATCGAACTAGGACATACATCGAACACACGGCTGTCGTGGTGGGAGAGGACATACATCGAACACACGGCTGTCGTGACGGGAGACATGGAAACTTTAGTATGTTGTGCAGGGAACATCGTGTAACGTTTAGCGCTGCGAATAGAAATGAGTGAAGCCGTTGTAGTCTCGAGTCCCGATACTCTTACCTGGCGAAACTTAATTCCTCCATTGTGTAGTGTGAAGCATTGTTTGGGTTCTGTTATGAAAATGTATAGCTACCAAACGACTATTTCAGGAATTGTGTGATTTGTCATGGAGACAGCTCTGTGAAATTTCGCAATAAAGACGCTAAATCTGAATTCGCGCTTCAGTTCTACTGGACGAGGTGTCAGAAAGGACATCCATAACGAAAAACACATGGTTCGAAAATTTTAGGTTGACCGCCGGAAAGAGCAGTATTGGGTAAGACGCCGTCCCCTACAAGCGACCGCTCCCGAAACTAAGCTATCGACAAATACCGTTCGTGACTGCTACGGGTTCTGTCAAGAAGTTACGAATAAAGTGTTCCTATCGGTGTACAGACAAATCGCTTGTGGTCACTCGGAAATAAAAGAAACGACAACCACTAAAAAACGAAACTGAACACATTTGGATCTTCGGAAGCATTGAATGGTAATCACGGAAATGCTTCATAGTTCGAGTGTATTCGATGGGGGAAGAAAACTTCACTTTCTCTTATAAAGCACTTCATTTTGCCAGGGACTAAAGTTATAACAGACTGCTTCAAGTCCTAGAACACCCTGAAAAAAGAAGGATTCCAACGTGAATTTGGAAATCATTCTGTGCAATTTGTCTCGATCTGTCCACACACATAATCTAGAGTGCTTGTGGAAATCTGTCAAATCGTCGTGCCGAAAGGGAGACAGGGACGAACTGTACCTCTTCCATAATTTGTGGTTGCGTGGGAAAATTCAACCTTCTGAGACCCTCTCAATATTCCTGAGACATACGTAGAGTGCATCCTGGATTGCTTCCGGTGGCGAATACAACCCGCGGAGCAGTCAATGAAGAAGACGTGGCTGAAGAGTAAAGTAAGTGGAATTACTAATTTCCTTTATAATTAACGTTAACTCAGGAAACGTTCGTCTTTTGTCATCGCTCCAATAAGCACAATAAACAATATTCATATTTGCCGCCACGAGAATCGTGCCATAGATAGGAGCCCGCATGTTCGATAGGCAACGCTTCTTGGAAATTACCTCAGAATTTTATTTCAGATTCGTTTTTTGAAACGAATGCTACATTGTCATTGTCAGATTTATCTGAGGCTTTCCGTCATGACTTTATGCAGCAGTCGCACCTGAGGAATGTCAGGTTGTTACATAAACGTTGGTGATCATTGCATAGATATCGTTAACAAACTACGATATGAAAACATTTAAAACATCTTATGAGACCAAAGATATTAGCTTGAAAATATTCTACTCTAAGGATGTGATACAGTGCAGTAGTAAGAAAATTCAGAATCAATCTCACTTCATCAGATCATGACGATAGTACTTTACTAGGCTTGCTCCTATTCGAGGTATTCCATTATCTTCCTAAGATCCACAGATTAACAAGGACATCAAACTACGTTGCAGCTTGGGATTTTTCACAATAACAGACGTAGCCGAAGTGAAAAAAGTTATATTTACCAGATAAAAATCATATGACTGAATGACTATCGAACCCATGACCCTTTTTTTTTATTCCACCTTCGGATCCGCAGACTGGCACTACTCCACGATCACCAAAACACGCAACAAAAACGGAAATATACATACACAGTCGACTGACATTTATTCATAACATACATAACATGACTTCTTGAGCTACCCTGATATCTAACTTAACAGAATAATTAGCAGATATTATCGAAGTCAAAAATTTGGTAGGCTTTTCTCTGTTATAACTTGTGGTAATCTCAGGAGACAATCTATTAATCGTACACTGCAATCGTACCATTGTAGTTCGCGCGGTTGGGCGGCGCGCGCAGTGCTCTCTAGCGCCAAGCCGCCCGTCAGTTCACATCAGTTCCGGTAGATGGCAGCAAACTCTTGCCAGTTCGCTAAGCTGCCCACATCGTCCGCTAGATGGGACGTGAAACTAGTTCTCCGCTCCCTACTTCTCCGCACGAACAATCGACTTCGCATTCTGGTGTATCGTTAGTATCGACTTGCATTAATAATCTCGACATTTTTAAACCTGCTCCGGTAGCCGCTTGACTTGAAAACACAAATCAATTGCACGGGCCGTACAAAAACTTCATTTGAATGTGTGGAGGTTAAAAACAGGAAGCTAATTATCTAAAACTTATATTCTATAGAAAAAGATTTCATGTGGACATACAAGTTTTGTATTAGACGTTAACGAAATTGTCGGTAACTAACTAACATACGTCAGTAAATTGATCATGTTTTGTCATCTAATTTACGTCCTCTCACAAATATTCTAATTTCGTATCACGTTCAGAAGCATTCAAATGTATTATTCAATGCAGCTGTTCGAAGACTGGAGATAAAACTTAGCCATACCATGCGAGTCTGTCCAACTGCAAAGAGAAAAAATACGTCTGTAGACAATGGAGTCTTAGAGGGGGTACGTACTGATAATTTATCACGCAACAGTTTTTTGCAATTTTACATAACGCTCTATTCAAAATAATAACGTTCATGCTAATAACGTTCATACTAAGCCAGTCAGAAGTATACGAACTTCCACGGTAGCCGAATAACTCCACGTAGCCGCAAAAAAATATGCTTCATTGCGATTAAAGTGAATGTATAAGTTGGCCGATACGGGAATGTCCAATTAAAATCGAAAGAACCTTGTGGGAAGTTATTCTAACAGCTTTCACTGAATCTGAAATCAAATTTGCGAATACAGAAAAGTTAAGGGGTTTCAAGAAGTCATTAGTCGGAGCAGTGCAAAGGTAATGTCGAAAGAGTTGACAGCAAAGCACGTGCCGATATTCTCAACTGCGCTTTCCGGGTATATTTCACCACCGAAGACCGTACGATAGTTCCTACGTTCGAACGCTGAGGATGCATATGTAAAATGTACAGAAATTAATGTCCACTGAGATGAAAGGTAACTAACATCTGCAGACAGTTCCTGCGTTCGGACGCTGCACGTATACATATATAAAATTAATAGTAATTAATGTCCACTGAAATGAAAAATAACTAACATCTGCAGATGGTTGCAAGGCCATCGGAGTCGATGAATTTTCTGTTAGACTTAATATTCAAAATCCATTAAAAATGGTCCCAACACCTGTTGTTTACCGCATTTCCATGTATCTGCTGCACTTTCCATGTATTGAATAGCATGTCAAGTCCTCAGTTTTGAGAACAGTACTAGCACCGGCGTGTAAGAGGGGTACAGAAAAATGTAGATGCTCCTTGATAATCACTATTAATGGAACAAAATGTCCGCTCCCGGTAGCTGAGTGGTCAGCGCGACAGAATGCCAATCCTAAGGGTCCGGGTTCGATTCCCGTCCTAATCATCATCATTTCATCCCCATCGCCTCGCAAGTCGCCAAACTGGCGTCAAATCGAAAGACGGTCTACCCGAGGGGAGGCCCTAGTCACACGACATTTACCGTGGAACAAAATGACGTACCGTTAGTTTACACTACTTGCACGGTGGGAAGATTGTTTTATGTGTTCAAAGTGACCCCGTTAGCAGCCAAACAACGTCGATGCCGCTGAACTGTTGACAGAACTACGGCTGTCAGTGTTTCCGTACGATAACTACACAGGACGCCTCGATCGTTTCTCATAGCTCGTTCAGTATAGCGAGCCTCTGTTGATAAACTTCATTTTTCCCGGTTCCCCATAGGCAAAAGTCAAGAGTTGCAAGGTCTGGAGTTATTCAACAGCTTCTCTTCGACCTATCCATCGTCCAGGTAGACTTTCATCCAAGAAAGCTCTGACATCTCTGTGGTAGTGAGGCGGAGTGCCACCTTGTTGTAGGTGAGATCTTTCATTTCCAAACGCTTGTCGGATGGCAGGTGAAATCGATGTTTGCAGGAAATGAAGAATGGACAAATCAAACCGCGCGATGACAGGCCACACCAAACATCAACACCTTGTAGATTAACATGTTTGTCCACGTGAACGTGAGGATTTTCAGGGGCTCAGTACATGCAATTGTGGCGTTTTAAGTACCATTCAGTTTGAATTGTGTCTCGTCAGACCAGATAATCATCCCTGCAAACCGTTCATCCTCGCGAAGCATGCCTTCAAACCACTCAGAGTAGTCCATCCATCGATCTGGATCGTCCTCGTTCATAGCGCGCAGCGATCTTGGAATGTACACTTTCCACTTTAACATCCTTCAGAATTCGTCATATGCTTGATCAGCATACCCAGCTTCACAGATTTTTGAGGTGACCGTGTAAAATGTTGCAACACAACAGCGCTGGAAGCTGCACCTGTTGATGTTTTTGCTCAGCCAGACCTTTCCTTACGTACGTCCTGAGCAGTACCGTCAGCTTCAAATTTATCCCGAATACAATAAATTGTTGCACATGTTGGTGGCTATGTTCCGCACACATTAGGTCAGTGCCGTTGTACCTCCGTCATGGTTTCGTACTTCCAATACCCCTTCAATACGGCCTTGCGTTGCTCAAATAATGATCTTACTTCATTCATTGTTGCACTGTCATCTGCTGGAAAACGCGCGCCGAGATATGTCTCGAAAAAAATGGACTACGCTGCCGCGCAAAATTGCAACGATATGTTATTTCGTTCCAAAGATATTAACTATCAAAGAGTGTCTGCATTTTCCTGAACCCCTGTGTATATCGTGGGAGCCAGTATTCCCTAGGGATTTTTTTTTTACATACTTTAAAGACGTCCGCAGCTCGTGGTCTTGCAGTTGCGTTCTCCCTTCCCGCGCACGGGGCCCCAGGTTCGATTCTCGACGGGGTCAGGGATTTTCCCTGCCTCGAGATGACTGGGTGTTGTTGTGTCGTCTTCATCATCGTTATTCATCCCCATTACGCTCGGAGGAAGGCAATGGCAAACCACCTCCGCTACGACCTTGCCTAGCCGGCGGCGCGGGTCTCCTGCATCGTCACCTACGCTCCTCGGAGTATGGAACCTCATCATCTCACTTTGAACACTCTCCTAGACTATAATCAGCGGTCGTTGAAACTCATATCGCTCTTTCTATTCACGAAATCCATACAACTGCAGGTAAGTCAGATGTAAGAATATCCCTTCTTTATTGACCATTGACTAGTGGTAATCAAACGGTTTTGTGCAAGAACTGATACTGGAGTTCCGTGACGGCATCTCGAGCCGCAAAAATAATGATCTTATTATTAATTCGTAACCTACACAAATTAGTACGTTATGGGTCCTCAGTATACTATTCTAGTGAGGGCGTGACCAGATGGCGGTCGGCCACCAAGTACTTATCACTAAAATTCGGCACCATTTGGAATACTTCGTGACGACTATTCCGTTTCAAATTCTTGCCAACTTCAGCGACACCAAAGATGTCACACTGTGAAGGTCTGGCAAATTGTTTTTGTGTTGTCGGTATGAGTGGTTGATTAGGTGATTAATAACACGATTATATTTAAATGTATAATACAGTATTAGACACAATCACAAATGTTTGCCATAGTTAACGCTTTCAAATGTAATTTTCTTCTATTCATTATGTTGGATTACAACAGCCTTAATTTAGTTTTATATTCCTTGCTGCAAATACAGGATGATGGAGAAAGTCAAACGTATCAATTTGACGTAAGCGACCCTGGTCCGAAAACGACCGAGTCAAAAGTTTGTAAAGTTATAATCATTCTGATAGAATACATCTGTTGTTACTAAGATCCTAGAGCTATGACCAAATACTAATCTCTGCTACTGTGAAACACATCTTTTCTACTGAACAAGCGCTCATATTCTTAAGGTGCCTTTTTAGAGACATGTTTACTAGACGATTTTGTCTTACTTTGGTCCATACTACTTCTTCCCAAAATATGAAAAGCAAAGAGCTTCCAGCAGCGTGGTCTCAGGCGCCTTGCCACGGTTCGCGCGGCTCCCCCCGTCGGAGGTTCGAGTCCTCCCTCGGGCATGGGTGTGTGTGTTGTTCTTAGCATAAGTTAGTTTAAGTAGTGTGTAAGTTTAGGGAACCATGACCTCAGCAGTTTGGTCCCTTACGAATTCATACACATTTGAACATATGAACTGGAATATGTATTCCACTGTTAGAGGCACGAAATCGATTTTCGTTTATATTCTTCGACTTGGTGGTTTCCGGACCAGCGTCCCTTAAGTCAAACCGGTACATGTACCGTTCTCCAACATCTCTGAAAGTTTCTAACATCGTCACGCAATCACCCTGTATGTACCGCATTTGAAAACGACCTTCTTCATAGTGTGCATTCACGAATCCATCTCACTTGAGTTTGAAATTTATACCATAGCATCAGGTTGGTACGAGCTGCGCACGCCATTATTGGAAGACAAACAATAAAACATTACCCCTCTCACAACCTCTAAACCCGCAGTGGCCGCGCTACTTCCGCTATACTCCGGAGGTCAACCAAAGTCAATTAAAATCAACAACATCTTAAAATATTAGCGTCTCTGTAAGCCTTTTTGTTTGTCACTGAGCAGGGAAGGTACTCTCGTAAAAAGCTAACAACGTTAGTTGGCGTTCTTGGAGTCGGCTGTTAGTTGCTACAGGGTGTTTCAAAAATGACCGGTATATTTGAAACGGCAATAAAAACTAAACGAGCAGCGATAGAAATACACCGTTTGTTGCAATATGCTTGGGACAACTGTACATTTTCAGGCGGACAAACTTTCGAAATTACAGTAGTTACAATTTTCAACAACAGATGGCGCTGCAAGTGATGTGAAAGATATAGAAGACAACGCAGTCTGTGGGTGCGCCATTCTGTACGTCGTCTTTCTGCTGTAAGCGTGTGCTGTTCACAACGTGCAAGTGTGCTGTAAACATGGTTTATTCCTTAGAACAGAGGATTTTTCTGGTGTTGGAATTCCACCGCCTAGAACACAGTGTTGTTGCAACAAGACGAAGTTTTCAACGGAGGTTTAATGTAACCAAAGGACCGAAAAGCGATACAATAAAGGATCTGTTTGAAAAATTTCAACGGACTGGGAACGTGACGGATGAACGTGCTGGAAAGGTAGGGCGACCGCGTACGGCAACCACAGAGGGCAACGCGCAGCTTGTGCAGCAGGTGATCCAACAGCGGCCTCGGGTTTCCGTTCGCCGTGTTGCAGCTGCGGTCCAAATGACGCCAACGTCCACGTATCGTCTCATGCGCCAGAGTTTACACCTCTATCCATACAAAATTCAAACGCGGCAACCCCTCAGCGACGCTACCATTGCTGCACGAGAGACATTCGCTAACGATATAGTGCACAGGATTGATGACGGCGATATGCATGTGGGCAGCATTTGGTGTACTGACGAAGCTTATTTTTACCTGGACGGCTTCGTCAATAAACGGAACTGGCGCATATGGGGAACCGAAAAGCCCCATGTTGCAGTCCCATCGTCCCTGCATCCTCAAAAAGTACTGGTCTGGGCCGCCATTTCTTCCAAAGGAATCATTGGCCCATTTTTCAGATCCGAAACGATTACTGCATCACGCTATCTGGACATTCTTCGTGAATTTGTGGCGGTACAAACTGCCTTAGACGACACTGCGAACACCTCGTGGTTTATGCAAGATGGTGCTCGGCCACATCGCACGGCCGACGTCTTTAATTTCCTGAATGAATATTTCGATGATCGTGTGATTGCTTTGGGCTATCCGAAACATACAGGAGGCGCCGTGGATTGGCCTCCCTATTCGCCAGACATGAACCCCTGTGACTTCTTTCTGTGGGGACACTTGAAAGACCAGGTGTACCACCATAATCCAGAAACAATTGAACAGCTGAAGCAGTACATCTCATCTGCATGTGAAGCCATTCCGCCAGACACGTTGTCAAAGGTTTCGGGTAATTTCATTCAGAGACTACGCCATATTATTGCTACGCATGGTGGATATGTGGAAAATATCGTACTATAGAGTTTCCCAGACCGCAGCGCCATCTGTTGTTGACAATTGTAACTACTGTAATTTCGAAAGTTTGTCTGCCTGAAAATGTACTGTTGTCCCAAGCATATTGCAACAAACGGTCTATTTCTATCGCTGCTCGTTTAGTTTTTATTGCCGTTTCAAATATATCGGTCATTTTTGAAACACCCTGTAGCTGTGCAGTCTGTTATTATAAAACACGACTGAGAACCAGAACAGCAGTAATACTGGATTCTGCAGCACAGTTTGATGAAACATATGCACTTTCGGAATCGTCAATATCATCGTCACCGGCGTCCGCAAGAGGGGCCAGTATTTCTAGAAATTACTGTCTTTGATTCTTCTGAACCACATGCAATAGACAACGTAGTCGCTTGAGTAAACACTGCATTGTTTTGTTGTCAGGTTGTTCATGGTAAATTAAATAGTTCTCTTGTCGAGGCGAGCCGGCCGCGGTGGTCTAGCGGTTCTGGCGCTGCAGTCCGGAACCGCGGGACTGCTACGGTCGCAGGTTCGAATCCTGCCTCGGGCATGGGTGTGTGTGATGTCCTTAGGTTGATTAGGTTTAAGTAGTTCTAAGTTCTAGGGGACTTATGACCTAAGATGTTGAGTCCCATAGTGCTCAGAGCCATTTTTTTCTTGTCGAGGCGTCGGTTTCGGCATTGTTTTGCAGTCTACATCTACATCTACATCTACGTATATACTCCGCTAGCCACCAAGCGGTGTGTGGCGGAGGGCACCATTCGCGTCAAAGTCCTATGCCCCCCCCCCCCCCCCCCCCCCTGTTCCACTCGCGGATCACGCGACGGAAAAACGACTGTCTGAACGCTTCAGTACGAGCTCTTATTTCCCTTATCTTTGAATGATGATCATTACGTGATTTGAAAGTTGGTGGTAATAATATATGCTCTACATCCTCGGTGAAGATTTGAATTCGGAATTCAGTGAGCAGCCCCTTCTGTTTAGCGCGTCGTCTATCTGCAAGTGTGTCCGACTTCAAACTTTCTATGAGATTTGTAAGGCTCTCGTGATGGCTAAATGTACCAGTCACGAATCTTGCCGCTCTTCTTTGGACCTTCTCAATCTCTTGAATCAGACCCAACTGGTAAGGGTCCCATACAGACGAACAATACTCCAAGACTGGACGAAGTAACGTATTGTAAGTTATTTCCTTTGTTGAAGGACTGCATCGCTTCAGGGTTCTACCAATAAACCGCAATCTAGAGTTTGCGTTACCCGTTACTTGTGTAATCTGATCATTCCATTTGAGATCATTTCGAATAGTCACACCCAGACACTTGACTGATGTTACCGCTTTCAAAGACTTGGCATTTATTTTGTACTCGTACATTAATGGGGATTTTCGCCTTGTTATACGCAGTAGGTTACACTTACTAATATTGAGAGATAACCGCCAGTCATTACACCACGCATTTATTTTCTGCAAATCCTCATCGATTTGTTCACAACTTTCGTGTGATACTACTTTACTGTAGACTACAGCACCATCGGCAAACAGTCTAAGGCCGCCGTCAATACCATCAACCAGATCGTTTATGTAAATCGTAAAAAGCAGAGGACCTATTACGCTGCCCTGGGGCACACCTGAAGTTACTCTTGTTTCTGTTGAAGTTACCCAGTTCAGGACGACATACTGCTCCCTGTCTGTTAGAAAACTTTCTATCCAAGCGCATATGTCATTGGATAGACCATCTTGGGGGGATGAGAAACTTCACAGGTCATTGCCGAATTAGAGTACCCGTTCTTCTGCGTGTCGTCTCCTTCCACAGCCCTTAATCAGCTCCAGGAAGGGATGTTTCCAAAACCCCAGCACAGCACGAACGTGGCTGCATTATACCTGCCCGACAGGACCAGCTTCTTCGCTTGCGCACATCTTAATCTCGCCAGTAAGTCTGCACGTGACCCGTCAAGATTTGTCGAGACTCCATTCACTTTTACGCGGTACAGCAGTAGTTCCCAGCCTGGAAATACGCTGAGGTGACAAAAAGTCGCGGGATACCTCCGAATATCGTGACGGCCCTCCTTTTGCCCGGAGTTGTGCAGAAACTCGACGTGGCGTGGACTCAACAAAATCGTTGAAAGTCCGCTGCAGAAGTACCGGGCCATGCTGCCTCTATAGCTGTTCACAGCTTGCGAAAGTCTAGCCGGTGCGCCGGCCGCTGTGGCCGAGCGGTTCTAGACGCTTCAGTCCGGAACCGAGCTGCTACTACGGTCGCAGGTTCGAATCCTGCCTCGGGCATGTATGTGTGTGATGTACTTAAGTTAGTTAGGTTTAAGTAGTTCTAAGTCTAGGGGACTGATGACCTCAAATGTGCTTAGAGCCATTTGAACCATTTTTGTTGCCGGTGCACGAACTGACCTCCCGATCACGCCCCATAAATGTTGATGGGACTCATGTCGGGTGATCTACGTAAACACCGCCGCGCTCGATCGTTAAGTGAAGACCGTCGGTCGCTGCCTTCTACGTGGTGAGAGACTGAGCCTGAAATTTGGTATTCTCGGAACACGATTGACACTGCGAATCTCAGAATACTGAATTCCCTAACGATTCTCGAAATGGAATATAACATGCGTCTAGCGCGAACTACCATTCCCAGTTCAGATTCTGTTAATTCCCGGTGTGCGGTCGTAATCACGTCGGACGACTTTTACATGAATCACCCGGGTACAAATGATCTGCCGTTTCATGGCTTGTGTACGCGATACTACCGCCATCTGTATATGTTGTAAGACGTGTATATTATTATTGTTTATTGTCAAATCACAATTTATAAAAGATGTTTATGTAGCCAGCCGAAGTGGCCGTGCGGTTCTAGGCGCTGCAGTCTGGAACCGCGAGACCGCTACGGTCGCAGGTTCGACTCCTGCCTCGGGCATGGATGTGTGTGATGTCCTTAGGTTAGTTAGGTTTAACTAGTTCTAATTTCTAGGGGACTAATGACCTCAGAAGTTGAGTCCCATAGTGCTCAGAGCCATTTGAACCATTTGAAAAGATGTTTATATTTTATTAATAGGATTAAGTAGGAATAATTAATATTTATCCTGTTGGAAATAATTGCGGTAGCAGGGAATGTCTGCACCAAAGTATTGTTGACAAGAGATACCGCAAATTGTTCTAATTTTAAAAAGGGCGGGAGAGACCGCGTATGGATACATTTTAAGAAAAGAGCGGGAAAGACCGCGCATTGATACATTTTGTAATGGTAGCAGGGACTGTCTGCACCAGAAAGCATTGTTGGCAGGAGAGACTGCACTTTAGCGTTCGTAGGAAGTCAGTAGTAAGCGAGAAGTGAAGCGAGTCGGTAGCAGGTCTGAAGCGAGAGGTTGGGAGGAGCGGTGTGCCTGCCAGCCACCAGCTATGATTTACAAGAGATTATAAACGGATGTACAGAGACATCAGCTAACTATTATAATAAGAGGAACTAATATTATTGAATTAATTTTTTGAGAAACTCAAGACTACTGAAGGTATGTTTGCGCATTGCTAGTTGTAAGATTATTGTAAAAAGTAAGTCCCATTTGAACGTTTGTAAAATCATTTCATTCAGAATATAATTAACTTTTGCCAGCAATATTGCATTTCTAATTATAACGCATCCCAAAAACCATCAACGTAAAACTTTACAAAATTTTATTGTTGTCAAGAAAAAGTTTAACTATGAATTACGTAACTTCAGTGAAATTAATTAAAGAATAACGTCAGCTTTGCTATTAAAGAATAACGTCAGCTTTGGTAATAAATACAGCCACTTATTATGAAAGCCCACCAGCAGCTAATAGAGTATAGTAAAACAGAGTAAGTATATTCATGTCGCAGTTCGATGCAGCAGTCAGATGGGGATCCAGTAACAGTAAAAAAGGTAAGCAACAGTTATGGGTTATTGCAGATAACGACTGAGGGCCACGACACATTCTATGTTTCGTCGAAATAATCAGAAAATCACTTTTAATAAGCAGCAATTAAATTTGTATGAGAAGATAGAGAAAGAGAATAAATTTCAAAGGGAAGATTTCATTTGTTATTATTAAGCAAGAGATAGAAATCCTAAGGAAAGGTTTCATAGGTTATTGTAAAAGGGAAGGTTTTCAGGAAAAAAAAGAGGTATAGAGGAGACGGGAAGGTTTCAATGTACTTATCGCTATCCCATGTTTGCCACTTCAGTGTATTTAGCCCCTGAAGGGTAAAATGTAATTTTTGAAAGGGGAAAAACAAAAAATTCCAATTATGTTTCGGTCACTAAACTAGATTATTGTTTAAAGATCATTACTATTACGTTTATGGTAAGAACCGGAATACTGAATACATCAGTTGAAAGAAGTTTCTGAAATAGTAGCATTAATGTGTGACACAATGTGGTGGAGGTTACAGCTTGCGAAACTCTTCTTCCTCACAAAGTTCTCACACTCCACACGTACTTTGTAACTTGCATAGGATGGTAAAATTGAGACAGATACATCACAAATGCTTAAATGTCTCATGAAAATGCCTTCTCCAAGTTGTAGGTAGTTCCTGCAATATATCCGAAATTACTTCATTCTTCACTTCGCAACAGTACACGAACTGATTGGCTGCACAACAGTGTAACGATATACCGGCTATAACAATGCAGTAGGGCCTACACGTATTATTATTATTATTTTTATTCTTGGCAGTGGTCAGACAAAGCACAGACAACCTCGAATCTTCCAATTCCTGCTAGTTCATAAGTATCGTGTCCGGCAATCAAGTGATTTACAATCAATAGGCGTTAGTACAGTTCAAACATTGTAATTTAGTTGCTTTTAAATGAGGATGCAGGGCATGGGTGAAGCAAATGTCGCTAGGGAGTGTACTGTTGCAGAGGCGGCACGTTTTACTCTTTAAAGAAAAATTATTAAAAATAAGCAATACTAGTTGTCTCACTGACACATTAGTTCGTTGTTTAATACAACACCTGCAGTAACTAGACATATCTCTCCTCAGTCTAAAAATGGAGACATTCAACGAAACGTCTTTTTCGTTCCAAAGTTTAGTTAGGCGCTAATGTTAATGACGATGGGAGGAAGGATGGAGGGGAGGAGGTGGTGGAGGGGGCGGGGGGGGGGGTACGTGCTAATATCTGATCAAAAGCAATGGTCTCAGGAAGGTAGAGAACCACTGCACTGCGGTAGAGTGACTGCAGTAGAGTACGAAGAACACATTATTGTAGGTATATTCACCCATACAACATCTGTGGGCCGAAATAGAGAATCGAAGGTAGAAAACAAATGGTGAACCTTCTTAAACTATAGTGGGTGGAATCCTGCACGGTATCAAGACATAGAGTTATGAATTCTGTAATCCAGCAGTGTCCATGTCTACACAATAACGTACCAGACCTAGGAGATGAAGGCCGCCTTGGCTGAGTCTTAGGCAGTTAAGTGTAGGGTCTATCGATTTGATGGTTGTTTCTGAAGATTTCCTATATCCATATTAACCACTCCACTCTTCATTTTTTGTTTTGTCATTGTTATTTCATTCCTCATGTCCCACATGGACGGAGGACGGGCTGTCAGCCAATCGAATCAAACAGCATAACGAGAATGAGAAAAAAGAAAATATTAAAGCTGTTTTCTATTTTAAATTAAAAATCGAAAACGGACGGCTAAAAAACGAAAATATATATACGTCAAAAACACTTGCAGAATAGCGAAATTCTTGTGCGGAAAAATAAAAGAAAACACTGGAGCACTGTACTTCCACTTAAAATCCGAAGGACTTGCACTTGGTCAGAAGTATTTCGGGAGGAGAGAATATATTCCATAGGGTTGAGGGGTGTGAGTATAAAAGATAGGGTCAGTTAGGTGGAAAACTGTGGAGATGAAGGTAGGGGTTGTGGTGGATAGTGGGAAAAGAAATGGTGGGAAAGATAGAGGGTGAGGAACAGTGTGACCTGTGGGTTGGGTAATGGTAAGAAGAGGAAAGGGGTCGGGGTGCAATGAGAGGGAAAATGCGAAAGGAGCCTTGATGTGGAGTGGGATAGTTGAGGAAGAGCTGAGGTTGGTAGGAGGCATAAATATCGAGGTGCGTTTCATTGTCTGGGAGAGGGAATTGGCTGAAACTTCGTTGGGATAGGATATGGACTATGTGCAGATGTAGGGGGAGGATCCGTGCGGAGAAGGGAACCGGATGAGGAAAACGAGACGGAATTTCATGGCGTTCAAGGAATTGGAGGGACTTATGGAAATTCGGTGGAGCAGATATCTTTGCAACGTTTACGCAGCAAAGGAGGAGTCGGATCAGAGTATTGTAGTTACAGGGAATAGGGGGAGGGGTGTATTCCCCAATTTTGGCTAATTTGTAGTTTTATTAGCTTTAATCTACTGTGGCCTGTTTGTTGGATGGTTAGTAGGTGAGGCTCCACATTAGCTGCCAGTCCAGGGCTGTAGTCCAAGATACTTTAGTACGTTAGTTAACTGGATAGGACGGTCGCCAAAGGTAAGTAACAGTCACGGAGACGGAAGGTATGGGCAGTTCGTCCAATAATTATTGCCTGGGTTTTGGCTCCTCGTTTGTTCTATATATAGATGAACTGATGTTCCCTGCTCTCTTCTATTTGTATATACGTGCTAATCTCAGGAACTACTGTAAGGTTGTTGATACGATTTCGACCAATAGACAAACGTATTCGCGAGAAAGTTTCGTGTATATAGTTTATACACATTTCATGGAAATCGGGTGAACTATGCTGAAAAAGTCCACTGCGACTGTGAAGATTGCACTGCCATCTACCGGAACAGCCTCTGCAACTATAGACAGCAGCGAAGCTTGAGCTGAATCGAGTCGGGCCTGGTGGTCCAGCGCGTGCCTGAAAACCGAAAGGTCGTGGGATCGAATCCCAGGTGGATCGCGAAATTTACACTGTTTTTTAACCTAGAAATCACCTCCCAATGACGTGGAGATTCACCAGAAACGAAATGTGTTTCAGATTCCACGTAAAATTGTAGACTCCGTTTTCCCGGTAGAACAACGTGGCGTCCTATTGATAGACTTGGATCAGGACAATGAGCTCCAAGAAATCATTATTACCATAATCCGTAAATACAGTAAACATAGATGTTCTCCTTCTATACATGTTTTAAATTATATGCCACCGCCTTTTCAGCTGGTACATGAAGGCTAATCTCAGGAATTACTGCAGAGATCTACATCTACATCTCCGTGGTTACTCTGCAATTCACACTTAAGTGTCTGGCAGAGGGTTCATCGATCCATTTTCATACTACTTCTCCACTTTCGAATGGCGCGTAAGAAAAAGCAACACCTAAATCTTTCCGTTCGACCTCTGATTTCTCTTATTTTATTATGATGATCATTTCTCCATACGTAGGTTGGTGTCAACAAAATATTTTCGCATTCGGAAGAGAAAGGTGGTGATCGAAATTTCGTAAATAGATCTCGCCGCAAAGAAACCCGGCCGGCCGCGGTGGCCGTGCGGTTCTGGCGCTGCAGTCCAGAACCGCGGGACTGCTACGGTCGCAGGTTCGAATCCTGCCTCGGGCATGGGTGTGTGTGATGTCCTTAGGTTAGTTAGGTTTAAGTAGTTCTAAGTTCTAGGGGACTTATGACCTAAGATGTTGAGTCCCATAGTGCTCAGAGCCATTTGAACCATTTTTGAATGAAATCCGCCTTTGTTTCAATGACTGCCACCCCACCTCGCGTATCATTTCAGTGACACTCTCACTCCTATTGCGCGATAACACGAAACGGGCTGCCCTTTCTTGCACTTTTTCGATGTCCTCCGTCAATCCTTCCGTCAATCCCATCGCGCAGCAATATTCCAGCAGAGGACGGACAAGTGTAATGTTAGACTGTCTCTTTAGTGGGTTTTTCGCATCTTGTGAGTGTTCAGCCAACAGCGCAGTCTTTGTTTCGCCTTCTCCACAATATTATCTATGTGGTCTTCCCAATTTAAGTTGTTACGTAATTGTAATTCCTAGGTATTTAGTAGAATCGACAGCCTTTAGATTTGTGCGATTTATCATATACCCAAAATTTATCGGATTTCTTTTAGTACCCATGTGATGACCTCGCACTTGGCTTTGTTTAGTGCCAATTGCCACTTTTCGCACCATACAGAAATTCTTTCTAGATCATTTTATAATTGGAACTGATCGTCTGATCGTTTTACTAGACGGTAAACTACAGTGTCATCTGCAAACAATCTAAGGGGGCTGCTCAGATTATCACCTAGATCATTTATATAAATCAGGAACAGCAGAGGGCCTATGACACTACCTTGCGGAACGCCAGATATCACTTCTGTTCTACTCGATGATATACCGTCTATCACTACAAACTATGATCTCTCTGAGAGGAAATGACGAATCCAGTCACACAATTGAGCGATACTCCATATGCACGCAATTTGATTAATCTCCTTGTGAGGAACGGTATCAAAACCCTTCTGGAAATCTAGGAATATTAAATCGATCTGTGATCCCTTGTCGACAGCACTCATTACTTCATCTACACCTACATCTACATCTACATCTACATCTACATGATTACTCTGCAATTCACATTTAAGTGCTTGGCAGAGCGTTCATCGAACCACAATCATACTATCTCGCTACCATTCCACTCCCGAACAGTGCGCGGGAAAAACGAACACCTAAACCTTTCTGCTCGAGCTCTGATTTCTCTTATTTTATTTTGATGATCATTCCTACCTATGTAGGTTGGGCTCAACAAAATATTTTCGCATTCGGAAGAGAAAGTTGGTGACTGAAATTTCGTAAATAGATCTCGCCGCGACGAAAAACGTCTTTGCTTTAATGACTTCCATCCCAACTCGCGTATCATATCGACCACACTCTCTCCCCTATTACGTGATAATACAAAACGAGCTGCCCTTTTTTGCACCCTTTCGATGTCCTCCGTCAATCCCATCTGGTAAGGATCCCACACCGCGCAGCAATATTCTAACAGAGGACGAACGAGTGTAGTGTAAGCTGTCTCTTTAGTGGACTTATTGCATCTTCTAAGTGTCCTGCCAATGAAACGCAACCTTTGGCTCACCTTCTCCACAATATTATCTATGTGGTCTTTCCAACTGAAGTTGTCCGTAATTTTAACACTCAGGTACTTAGATGAATTGACAGCCTTGAAAATAATACTATTTATCTAGTAATCGAATTCCAACGGATTTCTTTTGGAACTCATGTGGATCACCTCACACTTTTCGTTATTTAGCGCCAACTGCCACCTGGCACACCATACAGCAATCTTTTCTAAATCGCTTTGCAACTGATACTTGTTTTCGGATGACCTTACTAGACGGTAAATTACAGCATCATCTGCGAACAACCTAATAGAACTGCTCAGATTGTCACCCACGTCATTTATATAGATCAGGAACAGCAGAGGTCCCAGGACGCTTCCCTGGGGAACACCTGATATCACTTCAGTTTTACTCGATGATTTATTTGCCGTCTATTACTACGAACTGCGACCTTCCTGACAGGAAATCCAGTCGCACAACTGAGACGATACCCCATAGGCCCGCAGCTTTATTAGAAGTCGCTTGTGAGGAACGGTGTCAAAAGCTTTCCGGAAATCTAGAATTACGGAATCAACTTGAGATCCCCTGTCGATAGCGGCCATTACTTCGTGCGAATAAAGAGCTAGCTGCGTTGCACAAGAACGATGTTTTCTGAAATCATGCTGATTGCGTGTCAATAGATCGTTCCCTTCGAGATCATTCATAATGTTTGAATACAGTATATGCTCCAAAAACCTACTGTAAACCGACGTCAATGATGTAGGTCTGTAGTTCGATGGATTACTCCTACTACCCTTCTTAAACAGTGGTGCGACCTGCGTAATTTTCCAATCTGTAGGTACAGATCTATCTGTGAGCGAGCGGTTGTATATGATTGCTAAGTAGGGAGCTATTGTATCAGCGTAATCTGAAAGGAACCTAATCGGTATACAATCTGCACCTGAAGACTTGCCCGTATCAAGCGATTACTTCTAAGAAACACATGCTAGTAGCTGTTCGTGTTTGAAATTCTGGAATATTCCATTCGTCTTCCCTGGTGAAGGAATTTCGGAAAACTGCGTTCAATAACTCCGCTTTAGCGGCACAGTCGTCGGTAACAGCACCATCGGCACTGCGCAGCGAAGGTATTGACTGCGTCTTGCCGCTTGTGTACTTTACATACGACCAGAATTTCTTCGGATTTTCTACCAAATTTCGAGACAATGTTTCGTTGTGGAACCTATTTAAGGCATCTCGCATTGAAGTCCGTGCCAAATTTCGCGCGTCTGTAAATTTTAGCCAATCTTCGGTATTTCGCCTTCTTCTGAACTTCGTATGCTTTTTCCGTTGCCTCTGCAACAGCGTTCGGACCTGTTTTGTGTACCATGGGGGATCAGTTCCATCTCTTACCAATTTATGAGGTATGAATCTCTCAATTGCTGTTGCTACTATAGCTTTGAATTTGAGCCACATCTCGTCTACATTTGCATAGTTAGTTCTGAAGGAATTGAGATTGTCTCTTAGGAAGGCTTCCAGTGATACTTTATGCGCTTTTTTAAATAAAATTATTTTGCGTTTGTTTCTGGTGGATTTGGAAGAAAAGGTATTGAGCCTAGCTACAACAACCTTGTGATCACTAATCCCTGTATCAGTCATGATGCTCTCTATTAGCTCTGGATTGTTTGTGGCTAAGAGGTCAAGTGTGTTTTCGCAACCATTTACAATTCGCGTGGGTTCGTGGACTAACTGCTCGAAATAATTTTCGGAGAAAGCATTTAGGACAATCTCGGAAGATGTTTCCTGCCTACCACCGGTTTTGAACAAGTATTTTTGCCAACTTATCGAGGGTAGGTTGAAGTCCCCACCAACTATAATCGTATTAGTGGGGTATTTATTTGTTACGAGACTCAAATTTTCTCTGAACTGTTCAGCAACTATGTCATCGGAGTCTGGAGATCGGTAGAAGGATCCAATTATTAACTTAGTTCGGCTGTTAAGTATAACCTCCACCCATACCAATTCGCACGGAGTATCTACTTCGATTTCACTACAAGATAAACCACTACTGACAGACACAAATACTCCACCACCAATTCTGCCTAATCTATCTTTCCTACCGTCTGGGATTTCGTAAAAATTTCTGCAGAACTTATTTCAGGATTTAGTCAGCTTTCTGTACGTATAACGATTTCGGCTTCTGTGCTTTCTATTAGCGCTTGAAGCTCAGGGACTTTCCCAGCACAACTACAACAATTTACAACTACAATTCCGAATGTTCCTTGATCCAAGCACGTCCTGTATTTGCCATGCACCCTTTGAGATTGCAGCCCACCCTGTACTTTCCCGAGGCCTTCTAACCTAAAAAACCGCCCAGTCCACGCCACACAGCCTCCGCTACCCGTGTAGCCGCCAGCTGAGTATAGTGAACTCCTGACCTATTCAGCGGAACCCGAAAATGGGAATAAAGAGCTAGCTGTGTTGCACAAGAACGATATTTTCTGAATCCGTGTTGGTTATGCATCAATAAGTCATTTTCTTCAAGGTGATTCATAATGTTCGAGTACAGTATATACCCCAAAATCCTACTGCAAATTGAGATCAGTGCTGTGGGTCTGTAATTCAGTATTTCCTTTCTGAATATTGTTGTGACCTGTGCTACTTTCCAGTCTTTAGGAACAGACCTTTCGTCAAGTGAGCGGTTGTATACGATTGCTAAGAAAGGCGCTGTTGTGTCTGCATACTCTGTAAGGAACCTGATTGGTTTACCATCTGGGCCGGAGGACTTGCATTTCTTAAGTGATTTGAGTTGTCTCGCAATACTAAGATATCTACTTTTATTTTGATAATGTTTTCACTAATAGGCACATTGATTCAGGAGGAAGGTACGTATTTATGATTTATAAATAATTTGCGTTAATTGGCTGAACTATGATGGATTAGAGTCCTCTGCCACCTTTTTCTGTCTGTATGTGAAGCCCACCTCGGGGAAGATCAGTTTGGATTCCGTAGAAATGTTGGAACACGGTGAGACAATACTGACCTTACGACTTATCTTAGAAGAAAGATTAAGGAAAGTCAAACCTACGTTTCTAGCGTTTGTAGACTTAGAGAAAGCTTTTGACAATGTTGACTTGAATACTCTCTTTCAAATTCTAAAGGTGGCAGGGGTAAAATACAGGGAGCGAAAGGCTATTTACAATTTGTACAGAAACCAGATGGCAATTATAAGAGTCGAGGGGCACAAAAGGGAAGCAGTGGTTGGGAAGGGAGTGAGACAGGGTTGTAGCCTATCCCCGATGTTATTCAATCTGTATATTGAGCAAGCAATAAAGGAAACAAAAGAAAAGTTTGGAGTAGGTATTAAAATTCATGGAGAAGAAATAAAAACTTTGAGGTTCGCCGATGACATTATAATTCTGTCAGAGACAGCAAAGGACTTGGAAGAGCAGTTGAACGGAATGGACAGTGTCTTGAGAGGAGGATATAAGACGAACATCAACAAAAGCGAAACGAGGATAATGGAATGTAGTCGAATTAAGTCTGGTGATGCTGAGGGAATTAGATTAGAGAATGAGACACAAGTAGTAAATGTGTTTTGCTATTTGGGGAGCAAAATAACTGATGATGGTCGAAGTAGAGAGGATATAAAATGTAGACTGGCAATGGCAAAGAAAGCGTTTCTGAATTAGAGAAATTTGTTAACATCGAGTATAGATTTAAGTGTGAGAAAGTCGTTTCTGAAAGTATTTGTATGGAGTGTAGCCATGTATGGAAGTGAAACATAGACGACAAATAGTTTGGACAAGAAGAGAATAGAAGCTTTCGAAATGTGGTGCTACAGAAGAATGCTGAAGATTAGATGGGAAGATCACATAACTAATGAGAAGGTATAGAATAGAATTGGCGTGACGAGGAGTTTGAGTTTGTGGCACAACTTGACCAGAAGAAGGGATCAGTTGGTAGGACATGTTCTGAGGCATCAGGGGATCACAAATTTAGCATTGGAGGGCAGTGTGGAGGGTAAAAACCGTAGAGGGAGACCAAGAGATGAATACACTGAGCAGATTCAGAAGGATGTAGGTTGCAGTAAGTACTGGGAGATGAAGAAGCTTGCACACGATAGAGTAGCATGGAGAACTACATCAAACCAGTCTCAGGACTGAAGACCACAACAACAACAACAACATGTGAAGGCTGCTGTCAGGAACTAGTGTGGGCATTTTTATACCCATGGCGTGCTGGCGCGACCGCCCCTCAGACAAGCGAGCGGCGTTGCCGAGGCGCGGCGCCTTTGATATGCGGCTCGCATTGTCAGTGGGCAGTCCGCTCACGCGCTTTGGCACTGCAGTACGCCGGCAAGCGGCGCGTGCTGCAAGAATCGTTTAATTTATATGAATTCCATGACATTCAGTTACCTGATTTTTAATATAACTCTACGCAATGCCCTGTAAACAAAATTACCTCTACAGCAGACAAATTTTCCGTTCGCAGACACTTGATGTTGGACTGTGCGCATAATAATTACGTAGCCCGTAGATGCGCAGTCGGCAGGGCACGTTGGTGGAGATTGCGGTCAGGTGCTGTAAGGGATATGCCGAGCGCTGGGGGTGAGTGCCCTTCTTAACTGAAATCTACGCTGATTTTTAAGTGGAGTACATCCACGCCCACACTTGCATGGTAACAACTGAAAAAGATCTGTCACCTCTACTTTGGTTGGTATCCGAAAAGAATTCCGCTGGAAATACAACAAAAGCACCGTGAAACGTCTCTGTAAAGTCGTTTCATAAGACGCTTGTCGAATTCGGTACAACTTAATCCCTTTACTACCCGATTTTAGCTCAATTCATGAACTCTTCCAGAAAGACTGAGCACTCACATAAGGCCTATTGAATAGTATATGTGTGTTTTAATGTGGGGTTTCGGTTTTGTTTTGTGGGAAACGCTGAGTTGGTCATCGTCTGCTGGGAGCAGACGATGTTGCTTCTCGTTCGAACGAGAGCACGGGATGACCAACTTAGGTTCAAAAAATGGCTCTGAGCACTATGGGACTTAACTTATGTGGTCATCAGTCCCCTAGAACTTAGAACTACTTAAACCTAACTAACCTAAGGACATCACACACATCCACGCTCGAGGCAGGACACGAACCTGCAGCCGAAGCGGTCACGCGGTTCCAAACTGAAGCGCCTAGAACCGCACGGCCACACCGGCCGGCTGACCAATTTAGGTTCCCAATACCTGAACATAGAGGTTTACCCATCTTAGTCGAAGGCTGTGTCGAAGGCTGTTTTTGTGTGTGAGGTTGGTGACGGAGGGCTACCCCTCCGGTAGCTTCCGCTGCACGGTTAGCTAGGTAACCTCGAAAGAGAAAGCGGCACTCTTCGTTGAACGCTTGGTGAGTACGGATCGTGGTTCTAAAGGGGGGTTTCAGGTGATAGGAAGCAGGTTGAGCTAGAACTTCGTTATGTTTATCTGTTGAAATACTTAAGAACTTCAGCTTAACTGAAGAGTGTGAAGCGAGTTATTTTTCCGAATGTGCCATAATTATACTGCTTTCAATAGGTGATTTTTGGGTGTTTGAGTTAAAAGTGTGGAAATTACTTTGTTCATTTTGAACAACGATGAAGTAGAATTTCAAACGGTAAATCAGATTAGGAAAAGCTGGTTAGGATTACTTCAACCGTACGTGAGTGTAATGCTGTGTCGAAGCGAGTATGATTTTTAATCTTATATTTTATGGAAGGTGCTTTTGTCTTTGTGTGTCGATTTTGTGCCACGTGTTTGGTAATCAGTGACCCTTCTGGTCCACCACGGCATCGCAATAGGCTTTATTTTAACAGTTTGCTTGTTTAATGAGCTATAATCTCGACAAGAATATCTGTTCTTTCGTGCACTTTCTACAAAGCAGCACAACAGTTTGATTCGGAATACACCACGTGCTCTAGTTCCGCCGTTTGCAACCAGCAGACGCAGTTAGTATGTTGAATAACTATCGCACAACCTCGTGCATTGGTCAAACCTCTGTCCAGAATAGTGCATGCGTAGAATCGTAATGCGAATCTCACTGAGATATTTTTATGGTGTGAATGCAAAGGAGATGATAGTATCATTGTCTCCCGCCCCGGTTTTCTGTTTTTCTTCTTACTGTAATTAAATTGTGCTCTGTTACATTCTCACGTAATTCTTACTTAAATATTTCTAGTCAGACATCAGTTACGTGTAGTTAGGACGTGTAAGCAAATACTTAGATACAATAAATAATCTACGTGAAAGATAAATTCTGTGGTGTTGATCTTACCCACTTACTCCGATTTCCAATCCCGAATTAATCAAGTTGCTTCATGCACGACATGGAGTGCTGTTTATCTGGCTACTTAAAGAAATTTGCATACTTGTAATTAAATTATTTAAGTAATTAAACTAATAATTTTCCAGCTCCGTTTTTTTCTAAATGGTTAGGATGGGCTTGGGCTGGTGGGACACTGAATTTCTGAATTTTTATCATTATTTGTGTGAGAGAAGCAGCTAGAAGTGCGAGATAACGTATATGTGTCGAGGAGAAACGTCGTAAAGATAGTAATACGTTACAAGCGATTTATTTTCGCCTGCCTTGTTAACTTGCCAACGGCCTTGCCGCGGTGGTAACTCCCGTCAGATAACCGAATTTAAGCGCTGTTGGGCCTGGCTAGCAATTGGATGGGTGACAGTCAGGTCTGCCGAGCGCTATTGGCAAGCGTGGTGCACGCAGCCCTTGTGAGGCTAATTGAGAGAGCTCCTTGATTGAGAAGTAGCGGCTCCGCTCACGGATAATGGCAGGGTGAGCGGTGAGCTGACCACAAGCCCCCTGTATCCGCATCCAGTGACGCCTGTGGAGCTGAGGATGACTCGGCTGCCCGTCTGTACCGTTGCGCCTTCAAGGCCTGTTCAGACTGAATTTAGTTTAGAATTACCCAAGAGACTCATGGATTCAGCAGTAGAGGGTAGGAGGAGTCGGGGCAGACAGAGGAGAAGATACCTGGATTCGGTTAAGAATGATTTTGAAGTAATAGATTTAACATCAGAAGAGGCACCAATGTTAGCATTGAATAGGGGATCATGGAGGAACTGTATAAGGGGGGCTATGCTCCAGACTGAACGCTGAAAGGCATAATCAGTCTTAAATGATGATGATGATGATGATGATGATTTGTTAATCACTTGTAACTTTCGGAGAAGCGTCAAGAGTGGAGAACTTCGAGTAAAACCAACAGTTCTCCTGTTGCGATGTTAAAATTTGCTTCTTTTCCCAAAACAGCGGAGTTTACACAATGACATATCAACAAAATGTTGTGAAGACGCAATTTGCAAAAGAATTATGAAACAGTGGTTCATTAAGTGAGGAACTAAGGAAAACTAAGACCAACAGCCTATGAAAAAGGACATTCTCGGCACAAAAATAAACGTGTAATGTCTCACTTATTTTGTTCCAAAACCCACAGCATTTCTCATTTTACCAGCTATCGATGGCCTTTAAAATTATATTCTTTAATTGAAAAAGTCTGCATTTAAGGATAGCATGGTAGATAAAGAACTTTTCCATAATAACCATATGGCAAAATACGCTCCCCCTTCTATGATATGATTTGCCAAAATCTGATTTCGATATCTCAAACCGATGTATGAGGAATGTTGTGGATATTTCATTCTGGCTTTATCGTTAGCGCAAGCGATCGCAAATGGCCGTCGTACATCAGATCGATTTCCTAGAGATTGGTGACAGATAGAGACATCCATCCAAGTCTAAGGAAAACTTCAATATGTTATCCAAATTTCATACACAGTAGCATATTATGTAATATGCACCAAACGCAATATCTCAGCGACCCCTGTTTTTGATGGCAAACTTTTTCAAATATCTCTCAGCGGCTTGCAAATATATACAATTATCACAATAACTATGACCATTAACGACACTATAAGTAACGCAAAAATCAATTTTTTTTACCGAATAGTTTCTCTAAATGGTGATGCTATGGGAATTAGATTAGGAAATGAGACACTTAAAGTAGTAGATCAGTTTTGCTAATTGGGGAGCAAAATAATTGATGACGGTCGAAGTAGCGAGGATATAAAATGTAGACTGCCAATGGCAAGGACAGCCTTTCTGAAGAAGAGAAATTTGTTAACATCGAGTATAGTTTTAAATGTCATGAAGTCCTTTCTCATAGTATTTGTATGGAGTGTAGCCCTATACGGAAGTGAAACATTGAGGAGAAATAGTTTAGAAAAGAAGGGAATAAAAGCTTTCGAAATGTGGTGGTACAGAAGAATGCTGAAGATTAGATGTGTAGATCACGTAACTAATGAGGAGGTACTGAACAGAATTGGGGAGACGACAAATTTGTGGCACAACTTGTCTAGAGGAAGGAATCGTTTGATAGAACATATTCTGAGGCATTAAAGGATTGCCAATTTAGTACTGGAGGGCAGCGTGGAGGGTAAAAACCGTAGAGGGAGACCAACAGATGAATACACTAAGCAGATTCAGAAGGATGTAGGTTGCAGTAGGTACTTGGAGATGAAGAGGCTTGCACAGGATAGAGTAGCATGGAGAGCTGCATGAAACCAGTCTTTGGACTGAAGACCACAACAACAACAACAACAATGTACATTTGTGGACCCAATTTTAAGTGAAGTTATCTTCTACAGGGTGTTACACAAAGGTACGGCCAAACTTTCAGGAAACATTCCTCACACACAAAGAAAGAAAATATGTTATGTGGACATGTGTCCGGAAACGCTTACTTTCCATGTTAGAGCTCATTTTATTACTTCTCTTCAAATCACATTAATCATGGAATGGAAACACACAGCAACAGAACGTACCAGCGTGACTTCAAACACTTCGTTACAGGAAATGTTCAAAATGTCCTCCGTTAGCGAGGATACATGCATTCACCCTCCGTCGCATGGATCCCTGATGCGCTGATGCAGCCCTGGAGAATGGCGTATTGTATCACAGCCGTCCACAATACGAGCACGAAGAGTCTCTACATTTGGTACCGGGGTTGCGTAGACAAGAGCTTTCAAATGCCCCCATAAAGTCAAGAGGATTGATGTCAGGAGAGCGTGGAGGCCATGGAATTGGTCCGCCTCTACCAATCCATCGGTCACCGAATCTGTTGTTGAGAAGCGTACGAACACTTCGACTGAAATGTGCGGGAGCTCCATCGTGCATGAACCACATGTTGTGTCGTACTTGTAAAGGCACATGTTCTAGCAGCACAGGTAGAGTATCCCGTATGCAATCATGATAACGTGCACCATTGAGCGTAGGTAGAAGAACATGGGGCCCAATCAAGACATCACCAACCATGCCTGCCCAAACGTTCACAGAAAACCTGTGTTGATGACGTGATTGCACAATTGCGTGCGGATTCCCGTCAGCCCACACATGTTGATTGTGAAAATTTACAATTTGATCACGTTGGAATGAAGCCTCATCCGTAAAGAGAACATTTGCACTGAAACGGGGATCGACACATTGTTGGATGAACCATTCGCAGAAGTGTATCCGTGGAGGCCAATCAGCTGCTGATAGTGCCTGCACACGCTATACATGGTACGGAAACAACTGGTTCTCCCGTAGCACTCTCCATACAGTGACGTGGTCAACGTTACCTTGTACAGCAGCAACTTCTCTGACGCTGACATTAAGGTTATCGTCAACTGCACGAAGAATTGCCTCGTCCATTGCAGGTGTCCTCGTCGTTCTAGGTCTTCCCCAGTCGCGAGTCATAGGCTGGAATTTTCCGTGCTCCTTAAGACGCCGATCAATTGCTTCGAACGTCTTCCTGTCGGACACCTTCGTTCTGGAAATCTGTCTCGATACAAACGTACCGCGCCACTGCTATTGCCCCGTGCTAATCCATACGTCAAATGGACATCTGCCAACTCCGCAATTGTAAACATTACACTGACTGCAAAACCACGTTCGTGATGAACACTAACCTGTTGATGCTACGTACTGATGTGCTTGATGCTAGTACTGTAGAGCAATGAGTCGCATGTCAACACAAGTACCGAAGTCAACATTACCTTCCTTCAATTGTCCAACTGGCGGTGAATCGAGGAAGTGCAGTACATACTGACGAAACTAAAATGAGCTCTAACATGGAAATTGTTTCCGGACACATGTCCACATAACATCTTTTCTTTATTTGTGTGTGAGAAATGTTTCCTGAAACTTTGGCCGTACCTTTTTGTAACACCCTGTATACATGACAATTAACTACAATTAAATTCAAGTTCAGTTTAATTTTTTTCGAAGGTAATGCCTGAATTGCCCTGACTGATAACGGTCCGATCGAAAGGTTTGCCAGTGTAATTAGGTGTGATGGGTGTTACTTGACTATATTCCTTGCGCAAATGGAATAAAAAAAGAAGATTTGCATCTTTCCAAACAGCAGAGAATGATGAGCAAGTGAAATCCAAGCCCAGCAAACTGATTTTTTTTTATAAAAGATATAAAAGAACAATATACCCTAGTATTTCCCTTCGTGAGTTCCTTCCTCTCCACCGCAGAGCCGCCAGTTTTCATTTAGAGGAGGGGAGGGGGAGAAGGGAGAGGGCGAGGGAGGGGATCGGGTGGCGGAGGTAGTGATCGATTTCCTGAAAATTTCTTTAAATAGATAAATAAACTATATTCCATACACTGCCTAGATTCCGCTAAACTGTTTATACAATATTCCACACATTGTCTAGATTGTTTGAACAGTATTCCATACACAGCAATCGATTTCCAGACAAGTTCCTTAGCTAAAAAAACTATATTTCATACACTGCAATAAATAACTGAACAGTATTTTATACATCATCTAAATTGTTTAAATAATGTTCCATACACTACAATCGAATTCCCTGCAAATGACCGATCAATTGAGTCTTTTTCCTGTAAATTTCCAGGAGGGAGGGTGGGAGGGGAGGGGGTTTACCAAAGGGGGAGAGGTTAATTAATTGATCAATTTAATTAAATTGTCAGTCATACTGATAAGAGTGAGAGGGGCTATTCCAATAACTCAGACCTGAAAGTTTACCTGTAGCAGTGATAGCGTAGGTTTCCTGATGAGTGGTAGGGGGCGGGGGAACAACAGGCTAAGGACCTTTCAATCAAAGGAGAAAAATAGATTAATGACATGTGGATCAAAGGAGAACAGTAGGTTTGCTCCTGAGTACATAGCTGCCCCTGATGTAGGCAACCCACACTAAAAAGTGAGCCACAAAGGGCTTTGGTCCACTACTTACAAATTTAGAAAAATTGGCTGATTTATTCAAGAGAGAGCGCTTCATAAATTGACCGTCAGTAATGCATTGGTTTATCTTTGACCCTTACGCAAGCAGTTTTTTTGGCTTGGCGTTGGTTGACAGAGCTGGTGGATGTCCTCCTGAGCCAAATTCTATCCAACTGGCGAGTTAGATCGTCAGTCTCCCGAGCTGGTTGGAACACACTCCCCATAAAGCTTCAAAGGTTCTCAGTTGCAGAGGGATCCGACGACCTTGCTGGCCAAGGTAGGGTTTGGCAAGCACGAAGCCATGCACTAAAAACTCTCGCCATGTGTGAATGGGCATTATCTTGCTGAAATGTAAGCCCAGGATAGCTTTCGATGAATGGAAACAAAACAGGGCTTGGAATATCGTGGATGTACCGCTGTGGTGTAAGGTTCCACGGATGACAATCGAAGTGGTCCTGCTATGAAAAGAAATGGCATCCCAGAACATCACTTCTAGTTGTTGGGCCGTATGGTGGGCGACAGACAGGCTGGTACCCCGCCACTGTAAAGGGTGTCACCAGACACGTCTTCACTCTTCATCGTGGCACAGTTCGAAGCGGGAATCATCACTGAGGACAATTCTATTCCAGTCAATGAGATTCCAGGCCAAAGACATATCTGGAGACGCCCCAGGCAGCTCCAGACTGTCGCATAATTGGCAGCGTCCCCCAAGCTCGGAAGTTTGACGATCTAACTTGTCAATTGGACAGAATTTGGCACAATATCCATAGAAGGACAGCCAACAACTCTGTCAATCAATGCCAAGCCGAACAACTGCTTGTATGAGGGCCAGAGGTGGACCAACGAGTTACTGACTACCCAAATTTGTGAAGCACTTTCTTTGGAATATGTCACCCAATTTTTCTGAAATCGCAATAACTTTTTTGTCTGTAATGTGACATCACATCTACGGATTTTCGTCCCATTCGGATAATTCCTTCGTGGTGTGTATTTTTGCGTCTGCGTCAAATTCCACACAACTGAATATCCACAAACTTATTGGCAGACTCAACTGTCCAAGAAACAAAATATTCGAGATCGACAATCTCAGACTGATATAACTGCCGCAAACCATTCTGAGATATCACTGTTCCTTTCCGAGGCAATGGGTGGGAGCACTCTCACGGTTTTTACAAAAGGCAACATGCCCATCCTAGTATTTGTTTCATAACGCAATTGTGCCCAAAGAGAGTTCTCATGTCTTTAAAAACCAAGCAACTAATTGTTTTCTATCTTGATGCTTCTTTCCACCTTTAGAAAGGCAAATCTTCCGTGCTCATTGGGTTTCTAACGGACAAATAAATTCAGATGTCAGGATGTTGGTGCCATTAGTACAATAACAAAGGAAACTCGGTGACCGCAGATGATCAGACGTGGCACCTTCATATTATCCTCTTCTTGTAATCTGAATGGAAGCAAGTGGCAGGCTTTTGAACAAGAGCGTTTTCAGTTAACGAGCCCCATGATATTCCTTATACTCACACAAATATTCTAAATACGACGAATTATAACTATGATATTTTTAGTTGCAGAGATGGAATGAACCGTGAATTTACTTTCAAAACCTTTTCTTAAGAATTTGCTTTATTTACAGCGATTCATCAAGAACATTAACATATTTAATCACACTATGTGAGCGTGGAAGTAGTTGCCAGTGGGTAATTGATGGAAAACAAATCAAATTTCTTTCAACAAATGGAAATTTTATTCCGAAAAGTCTTTTCTTTTTTTTTTTAGAGACAAATTTAAAATTATAATCAGAAAGCACCTTGTAAATATCAAGTTACAATTTATTCAGAGGCAGAAAGAACAAATTTTTGACTGTATGAGCTTTCGGGCTGAAACTTTTCCGCTCCCTTTTGACATGGCCGTAGTCACGACCGCTCACAACAACCTCTGAAAGACTACACTCGTGCAAATCTGCAACACACCAGATTAATTTAAACTGAAAATTTTTACAACTCACACAAGCACATAAACTATGCAACCCGTAGGAGGGATGGAAATGGTACAAAACACTAACATTAAAAGATTAACTTGCCACCGAAGGTGCAACTTGATTTTAAAAAAAGGTCTTACGGTGGAAGGGTGGCAACTTTATCCTCTGCAAACTTCATCTCTGAATAACTACTGTAACCTACATCTATTTTATCCTGCTTGCTCTATTTGCGTCTTGTTCTCCCTGTACTCCCTCCTCCTCCTCCTCCTCCTCCTCCCCCCCCCCCCCCACACACACACACATACTTCCCTTGAACACTGAACTGATGAGTCCTTCCTTCTTTTAGTCAAGCTAAACCACACATTTCTTTCCTCACAATTATGTTCAGTACTTACTTGTTAGTTAAGCGATCTACCCATCTAATGTTCAGCCAGCTTCTGTGGCACGACATTTCAAAGGGTTCTATTCTTTTCTTGTTGAACTGCTTATCGCCCACGTCTCACTTCCATACATGGCTACGCTCCAGACAAATACCCTCAGAAAACAGTTCCCAACATAAACTTGTATTATATGTTAGCAAATGTCTCCTCATCAGAAGCGATTCTCTTGCCATTTCCAGTTTAAATCTTACATCCTCTCTACTTTGGCCATCATAAGTTGTTTTACAGCCCAATTAGTAAGACTCTTCTACTATTTTAAGTGTCTCATTTCCTAATCTATTTACTCAGCATCGTTTGATTTAATTCGACAACATTCCTGAGCACTTGTTTTGCGATGTTCATCTTATATTCTCTTTTCAACACAACGTCCGCTCCGTTTATCCGTTTTCCGAAGTCCTCTTCTGTATCTTACAGAATTACAGTGTGACTTGAAGGAATGTCGTCTATGCCAGTAGTCTTGTTTCGACTAATTTCTTTCAGTGCCCCGTCAAATCCTTCTCACAATATCATATCTCCCATCGCATCTTCATCTACTTCGTCGTCTCTTTCAATAATATCGCCTTCAAGTCCATTTCCCTTGTATAGCTCCTCCACATACTTCTTTCGCCTTTCAGTTTTCCCTTTCTTGCTTAGTACTGGGTTTCCATCTGAGCTTCTGATGTTCATGTAGCTACTTCTCTTTTCTCTAAAGATTTGTTTAATGTTCCCACAGGCGGTATCTATTTTTCCCCTAGTTATACAAGCTTGAATAGACTTGCATTTGTCCCTTAGCCCTCCCTGCTTAGCCATTTTGCAATTTCTGCCAGTATCATTTTTAGACGTGTGTATTCACTGTCGCCTACTTCAGTTGCTGCATCTTAATACTTTCTCCTTTATTTTTTAAACTCAACATCTCTTGCGGTATCCAAGGATTTCTACTAGGCCTTGTCTTCTTATATTAAACAACTAAAAATCCGCCTCGATAGCGAAAAAAGCACCTAGTGTTTTTCGCAATCGAGGCGGGTTTTTAGTTTTTTAATATATTAACCAACGATTGCTGACGCGCTGCGATGTTGAAGGTTCTTGTCTTTTTACCTATTTGATCCTCTGTTGCCTTCACTATTTCATCTCTCAAAGCTACCGATTTGTCTTATACTGCTCTCCTTGCCCCTGTTTTGGTCAATCGTTGCCTAATTCTCTCTTTAAAACTCTCGTCAACCACTGATCCTTTCAATTTATGTACATCCCATATATCATTAGTGTTGCAGACGGTGCTAATCTGTTGGGAGTTAAAAATCATGAATTCTAATTGACTTGCAGACGATCTTACGACTGAAAGTTACGCAACAAGACCAGGAGCCTAATCTAATAATACGAGTAGTGGCGCCAAATAGGAATTGCAATATTCCTGCGGTGGTAACCAGTGTCTCATGCCAAAACAAGCCACAGACATAGACGCAGGCAAACATATATCACGTAAACATATGGACAATCTCATATGAGAAGGGCAATGTAAAACATCTTGAGTCCGAAGAACATAATACACTCCTGGAAATGGAAAAACGAACACATTGACACCGGTGTGTCAGACCCACCATACTTGCTCCGGACACTGCGAGAGGGCTGTACAAGCAATGATCACACGCACGGCACAGCGGACACACCAGGAACCGCGGTGTTGGCCGTCGAATGGCGCTAGCTGCGCAGCATTTGTGCACCGCCGCCGTCAGTGTCAGCCAGTTTGCCGTGGCATACGGAGCTCCATCGCAGTCTTTAACACTGGTAGCATGCCGCGACAGCGTGGACGTGAACCGTATGTGCAGTTGACGGACTTTGAGCGAGGGCGTATAGTGGGCATGCGGGAGGCCGGGTGGACGTACCACCGAATTGCTCAACACGTGGGGCGTGAGGTCTCGACAGTACATCGATGTTGTCGCCAGTGGTCGGCGGAAGGTGCACGTGCCCGTCGACCTGGGACCGGACCGCAGCGACGCACGGATGCACGCCAAGACCGTAGGATCCTACGCAGTGCCGTAGGGGACCGCACCGCCACTTCCCAGCAAATTAGGGACACTGTTGCTCCTGGGGTATCGGCGAGGACCATTCGCAACCGTCTCCATGAAGCTGGGCTACGGTCCCGCACACCGTTAGGCCGTCTTCCGCTCACGCCCCAACATCGTGCAGCCCGCCTCCAGTGGTGTCGCGACAGGCGTGAATGGAGGGACGAATGGAGACGTGTCGTCTTCAGCGATGAGAGTCGCTTCTGCCTTGGTGCCAATGATGGTCGTATGCGTGTTTGGCGCCGTGCAGGTGAGCGCCACAATCAGGACTGCATACGACCGAGGCACACAGGGACAACACCCGGCATCATGGTGTGGGGAGCGATCTCCTACACTGGCCGTACACCACTGGTGATCGTCGAGGGGACACTGAATAGTGCACGGTACATCCAAACCGTCATCGAACCCATCGTTCTACCATTCCTAGACCGGCAAGGGAACTTGCTGTTCCAACAGGACAATGCACGTCCGCATGTATCCCGTGCCACCCAACGTGCTCTAGCAGGTGTAAGTCAAGTACCCTGGCCAGCAAGAACTCCGGATCTGTCCCCCATTGAGCATGTTTGGGACTGGATGAAGCGTCGTCTCACGCGGTCTGCACGTCCAGCACGAACGCTGGTCCAACTGAGGCGCCAGGTGGAAATGGCATGGCAAGCCGTTCCACAGGACTACATCCAGCATCTCTACGATCGTCTCCATGGGAGAATAGCAGCCTGCATTGCTGCGAAAGGTGGATATACACTGTACTAGTGCCGACATTGTGCATGCTCTGTTGCCTGTGTCTATGTGCCTGTGGTTCTGTCAGTGTGATCATGTGATGTATCTGACCCCAGGAATGTGTCAATAAAGTTTCCCCTTCCTGGGACAATGAATTCACGGTGTTCTTATTTCAATTTCCAGGAGTGTAGTTTGTGCCTTGTTCCCACCGTTTCCTTTTTTTCACATTTTGTCCCTAACCAACATTCTATAATAACCACAGAGTGTTTTGTTGTATTGTATGAATTGTTTTGCGCTTGTGTTAATTCTCGAAAAAAATTGTGAGAAAAGCGACTGACTGTTACTGAAGAGAGGGAATCGTGAGGTGTATCAGATGCGGTAGAGCCCAGAAATTACACCAGAAATTATATTGGCGGCAAGGATGAAACTACATCAGCAACATATTTGTTTCCGTCGGTACAGGACGTACTACTGTGCTGCCTCTCAGTGTAAAGCGTCCGCTGTTACGAACTGCCGAATGCGATCCCTGCAGACATATGTCGTGCTGGAAACAAAGACGCCGCATGTGAGGTTTCATCATTGGCACCAATGTTATCTGTGTTGACGTCTTAGACCATAGGTAACAATCATGGACAGCACATGAGGACATTATACTGAAACTAATACCTGATTCACATGACGAAGTGCAGCAACGGAGTTTGTGCCATTGCGCGCTATGAGTTGATAGGCGCAGTTTTTCTCTTTTATAGCTAAAATCAATCTTTGATTTTAACAATTGAACGAGTTGTTGTATTACTATTACACATGCAATAGTACAGTCAATCTAACTTCTCTGGAATTCCTAACATTAACGCGATGGTTATCGTTTTTACAAGTGGCTAGGTGAAACGTATTGACGGTTCCTTATACAAAGCGACAAAATTACTCTTCTTCAGTGAATACCTGTTTTTGTTTCACTGTGAGACTTTTGGATCAAGACTTCCACAGGAGCAGAAGACAAAATGCACTGCCCGACAAAAAAGTGAAAACACCCAGAACTCACTGTCGGATGTCAGTGTAATTTCATAGGTGTGCTTTGGCGGTTATGTAAGAGATTAAAGTTGCAATTCTCTGCTACACACAAGGACACCAGATTGTATTAGCGTTGTTCATACTTAGTGTTGTCCGTGTTATTGTTATTCGTGTTTAGTGCCCTTACCAGGACTGGTAGGGTATATAAGAGGTGTGAACAGCGTCAAATGTTACGTGATCAGCGAGAAGGACACGAAGATACTCCGCACTCGTGTGAGATAGTCTTATAACCACCTGACACAATGGGCCTCCCTGTGAGTGTCCATTTGGTCGGCCGGTCGAATGACACAATAAGTAGATTTTTGGATCATTTGGAATGACATTGGCCCAATGTTGGACTGCATGGGAGCTTGAGGGCAGGCATACTCGTCGTCAAACTTTGACCACCACAAATAAGGACCACCGTACTGTGTACCAAGAGGCTGTAACACCTTCAGGTCTGCGTCTGCCATCCAAGGTCAAGTAATGGACTCCCTGGAAACATTGTGTGTCGTGGTGCACCATTGGTTGGAGACTATCAAAAGGTGGACTAGGGAACTACCATCCCTTATGGAAGCTGCATTCGGCGTGATGTCTTAAGCAGGAAGCATGGACTGTTGATGAATGGCGTTGCATTGTGTTCATTGACAAAAAATGTTTCGGCACTACTGTGGATGACCATCGTCGGCAAGTATGGTGTCAGCTGGGGGTGAGGTGCCATTCTTACAGAGTTTTGGAGAGGCACAGAGGTGTTACTCCTGTCGACAGTTTTCATGTGCTGCCCTCTCATATGACTTCAGGTAGTGATCGAGAGCAGAGGCCTACGAGGGAACATAGCCACGACTGCCAGTGAGCCTCGACACGCACTGCCCATCAGCCGGTGGAACCGCACCGACGCCTGCGGGCTCTAAGGAACACTGCCAGCAGCCCTATTCTGCATCGTTCAGACGCTCTGCCGATCGCTTCGGTAGGTGAGTGCATCGATCGGTAGAGTTATCGCAACCGAGCCTCTGTGCAATTCCGTAAGCCGTTCGGTAGCGAGTTGGTACAGCTGCCGAGGCATCGATGTGGACCCATGCTGTGTTGCCGTCTCTCCTCGCGTCAGCCAAACAAAGGCAAGTGACGACAGCTGCAGGCATGCTCACCTGATGACTGCGCACCCGGCATGGCACACTGCAATGCACACAGCCCCACACTTGAAGCAGCCGACTGTACAACTATCAGACACGGTATTCTCATTATTTTTTTAGAAAAGTGTGTTTACTGTGAATAATATTGCTCATACAAAATATCAGTGGAAATTATAGTAGAAAATGAGAAGTTAGTACATTCCCATCACAGTGACACTGAAATGGCTTCCAGTGTTGCCATTGTATGTCTGTTGTTTATGTGTGCTATATTTGAAACAAATCAGGATGCAGTAGGACACTTCATTATGGACCAGTTTTGTCAAGTATGTCTAGCCTTTCTCTGAATAACTACCTGTGATAAAAATTTGGTGACTGGTAAGGATTATAGAACTGATTTAGTCATTTCAGGACATGTTAAACAAATACACTTTCAGGTGCAAAGGAAGCTCTTTGATGGTCTGTCATGTAAGGCCACTTTTCCTCAACCAATTTATGGACCCTCTTCCTGCTCAGTCAGTACCTCACCACTAAATTGCTCTTGGGATTTCAAAAAGGTTTGTCTTGTCCTGCAGATTACTTTGGAAAATCGCATGGCGCCGCATTCCTTCGAGTTGCTTGCTCGCCTTCGTTGCTCTTGCCATCTTCTTAACTGTTCCATGTCCTCTTCCATGATTCTCGACTGAAATGCATAAATAATAACATTTATGAACTCACTTTCCACTTTTATCTGCCGCAGTGATTCACCAATAAAACATAATCACTATATCCAAAACCAAAATCACTTAATATTTGTAAAATAACAAATTGTGTCCGCAGCAAAGCTCACTGAACCAAATGAACTGTCTTATCTACACCTCACCACCTGTCAGCATAGTAGACGAAAAATCGGCAGGCAGACCGATCGGTAACAGTCCTCATAGCATACAGAATAGCAACTTCAGCTACCGAACCGAAAATGACATCACTACCGAGGCTAACCTATGGGACCAAACAGTATGGACGATACAGAATAGGGCTGTAGAGCACGATGCGGTTCGGCTGTTTGTAAAGTCGCGCACTCAACAGGCACTACACTGTTGGGGGTGCAAAACGAAATCGCTGTGTCCTGTTTGTAAGCAGTCTTTTATTTCGCACATTATTTACCAATATAGTATTTCACTTCCGGTCTTATATGAAATTAGGTGATGTCTGTAACATCAGGAACAAGATGATTCCTTAATTCTTCTCAGTTACTTGTAATTAGTAAATCAAGCCATTGTAACATGCATGTAAAAAAACTCTACATGTTACGATGCTGTGAAAATAGTTAATTGTACTATACGTCGTCCTACTGATACTCCCTTTGTCAGAGAAGTTCGAGGATAAGTTTTTTTTTAATTTCCGTGTTTCAATATTAAACAGGAACATATGTTGTTTCTATGTTACCTGCTATGTGCGAGTCCTTGAAATGACCTTAGCAATGTTTCTGTGTAAACTCACTAGGTGGCAGGGCTGTGATTAGCAACACAATGTTTGGGATCTTGGCGCATTAGTTACGGTGACACAAAGGATGCTGATTGTGTGCAATGAGTGAAATCCAGTTCTACGTTAAGCTCGGGAAAAGCTCTAGTGAAACGTGGACAATGATTAAGCAAGCATATGCAGGTGAGGCAATTTTAAGGACACGTGTTTTCGAGTGGCACGAAAGGTTTCGCGAAGGCAGAGATTCAGTGCAAGACGATTCCAGAGCTGATCTCCCGTCTCCAGCACATACCGATGCAAACGTGGAGCGTGTGAGGCAGTTATTCCAAGAAGACCGTCATGTAACTGCGCATGCGATATCAGAAGAACTTAATTTCAATCTTGATGTGCGTCATAAGTTTTTGCGCGAAGGTTTATGGAAACGGAAACTTAATGCAAAACTGGTCCCTCACATGCTGACAGACGAACACAAAGAGGAAAGACAAAGAATTTCTGCTGAACTACTAGATGGAGCCACACGTGGTCCAACATGTCTGTCAAAGATTATTGCTGGGGATGAAACTTGGTGTTACCAGTATGATCCTCTCACGAAGCGTCAAAGTGCTGATGGCGGAAGCTTGGATCACTAGCCTCGAAAAGAGTCAAACGACAACCTTTGAGATCAAAGACAAAGTTGACCGCATTCTTTGATAGTAAAGGATTAGTTCACTCCGAGTATATTTCTACGGGTGAAACAGTGAACCAGACTCTTTAGATGGAAATCCTGAAACGTTTGCAATGAGCAATTCCACGCCGCCGCCATGATTTGTGGCATTCTCAGGACTAGTTCGTACTGAATGACAATGCAAGACGCCATACCGCTTTATTTGTTACCGAGTGTCTGGCCAGACATTCTGTTATTGCCATCAAACATCGCCCGTAATCGACCGACCGACGTCTCGCCTTGCGATTTTTTCTTGTTTCCACGAGCGAAGAGGCGATCGCAAGGAAAGTTTCGTCAAGATATCGCAGACATCCAACGGGCTGTGACAAACGAACTTATCAGCATCGCATTTGAAAGTTTCCGCCCGGCGGAGTGGCCGCGCGGTTTTAGGCGCAATGTCACGGATTACGCGACCTCTCCCCCCGGAAATTCGAGTCCTCCCTTGGGCATGGGTGTGTGTGTTGTTCTTAGCATGAGCCGGCCGAAGTGGCCGAGCGGTTAAAGGCGCTACAGTCTGGAACCGCACGACCGCTACGGTCGCAGGTTCGAATCCTGCCTCGGGCATGGATGTGTGTGATGTCCTTAGGTTAGTTAGGTTTAAGTAGTTCTAAGTTCTAGGGGACTTATGACCACAGCAGTTGAGTCCCATAGTGCTCAGAGCCATTTGAACCAATCTTAGCATGAGTTAGTTTAAGTTGGTTTAAGTAGTGTGTGAGTCTAGGGACCGATGATCTCAGCAGTCTGGTCCCTTAGGAATTCACACACATTTGAACATTTTTGAAATTTCCTTGCTTGCTTCCAAGAGCTCCAGAAATGTAGACAACTATGTATAGATAGCCAAGAGGAGTACTTCAATAGGAGCTAGGACCATTACATGGTAAATGCAGTTTTCTATTTTTTTTTAAAGTGTCCTGGAACTTTTCTAAAAATGGGAGTATTATCGAATTTCTGCAGTACTGTATGAGGAAATGGCAATTATTAGGTTGGCGCATAAGTTCGTAGCGTCTTCGTTTTGCATGTTGGTATTCCGATTAGCAGTGGGTTCATTTATCGATTGCCATTCTTTATTTGTAGTTCATCGTTTTTTTACATACTGTCCTTTTGTCATCTGGAGATAGTGAGTGGAACTGTGGACGCTAGAAAATAGAGTGCACAGTGAAGAAATGAGAACATTTCCGACATATTATTCTGTTTGATTCAGTAGAGGGATGACAGCAGCGGAGGCAGCCAGAAACATTTGCGCCGTGTATGGGGATAATGGAATTGGACAGAGCACGGCAATGAAATGGATTTCTCGTTTACAGGAGGATCGTTTTGACATTAGTGACTCTCCAAGTTCAGGAAGACGTTGCGGTATTGATGAAGATCGTTTAAACGCGTTAATCGACAATGATCCACGTCGGTGTATTCCAGAACTGGTAAATGTGATGAGTGATCATTCAATCATCGTGCGCCGTTTGCATACAATGGGGAAGGTTCAAAAATCGAGTGTATGAGTAGCGCGTACTCTAATCCAAAATCTCAAAGATCAGTGGGTGACCATAAGTGCATCTCTGCTTTCTCATCATTATTCGGCCCGTGAACAACACCGACCATTCCTATCCTGTGTCGTTACTGGTGACGTGGAATGGTGTCTTTATGCTAAGATAAGGATAAGAAAGGAATGATTGAGCCCAAACAAAGCAACAGCTCTCCGTTCAAAGACCTGTGCGCATCCACAAAAGATAGCGTTAGGCATCTGGTGGAAGAGCGACGGTGTGGTGTTTTACGAATTGCTTCCCCAAAGTGTAACCATCACTGCTGACATTTACTTCAACAACTGAGACGTTTTGCAAACGTAATCCAAGAACAGCGACCAGGAAGTGATACTATTCCACGATAACGGCCGCCCGCAATCTCCTAAACTAACAAAAACCGCTATACAGGAGTTGGATTGGAAGTCAGTCAGCACGCACCCTATTCATCTGCTTTTGCGCTGTCAGATTTTCTCCGTTTCCGTTCTCTATTGAACAACCTTCAAGGAACTTTCTGGATGAAAATGCGCTCCGAACAATTCTTCGCCTCAAAACTACTTGATTTCTACAGCCGTGCCATCGAAAGTTACCCCAGTGTTGACAGACTGTTGTAAATAGTGAAGGAGAAAATGTTATTGATAACTAAAGTCTCTGTTATGCGTATCTGCTGTATGTATTAAATTTGTGGAAAAACGCTACGAACTTAAGCACCAACCCATTATTTAGAAGAGTTTATTAACACAGGTAGATGTTAGTTGGTTTTATCATGACGATATCTCACAGGGCATGAAGTTAATCTTTTTCTCAGCAGGTACACCTTTCCGAAGGCGTGTCACGCTTCATACTTCGGCACGCATCTTCTTAAAAATCAACAGTTTGACTTAACTACTTCAGGAAATAATACTAATCTTTGTAATGTGCAAGATAGTATGGACCCGTTCATTAAAAAGCTTACAGTTTGGGAAATATGTTTAAAGTCCAATCAAGTAGAGTGCTAAGATAACCTTCAAGAGACCCCAGGAGAAATTCATCTTTCTTCGGACAAAAAGTCAAGAAAATAATTAAAAAAACATGTGATGTGTCTCGGAAAAACTTTCAGAGACTATGTCCCTGCTCTGTTTGGTAATAACAATTAGATTCTAAACCTCTTGGAGGAGACAGTTTTGGAATTCACGAATTGCTAATTAAAAGCAGAAATTTTTGAGAACTTCCAGTGGCTTTAAGTTACACAGACATTATAAATCTTTGTTATGTATAAGTTCCAGGTTAACTTTAAAGGCCGAACTCCCAATGCTATCAAGTAAAGTGGTAACAATTTTGTTACTGTCTCGTTCACATATTTATCCGAAAAGGCTTTTCCTGCTTATTCTTACATAAAAAATAAATACAGGCACAAACTTCTCACCGAAAGTAATTTTAAACAGACTTTAACTTCTGCGGTTCCTGACTTCAGAGTTATTTGCCACGTATAGCAGGTGGATCTTCCTCACCAAATTCCGTAAGGGGTTTAGCCAGTTAATTCCATGATGAACACTTGTTGGTCAATAGAAAAGTATAAAAAAAAATTAATATTGCTTACTAGACCTACCTATTGCGGAAAATCTTTCATCAACCTTTTTGATGTAATACAAATAAAATGCAAACCGTACAGAAGGGTTAGGGTCATTAAGTTATTTGCTTGGAATTCGGTTATTTGGACGTTACAGTAAGTACATTTTTTATATAATGCTGGGGTTCGCAAGTACTAGATTTTTGTGGAAGGGTGTCACAGGTCGAAAAAGGTATGCTCTTAGATAACCCTAATAATATCTACATGAAATCACAGCTGTACTATACAGCCAATAAATTATCTATTGGGTGCAAATATACTCATAAAATTAAAAGCTAAAGTAATGGAGCAACACAAAATACAAACAAAAACTCGGACGAAGTTTACTGAAAACTTTATTTCTTCAAGTAAATAAATAATATTCTTCTTCTTGTATGCTATAATGACTTTCTGGATGAATTTATTCATGAAAAAAAACAAGACGTTAGAGATTTATGGGTAACGAAAATAGGATGCTATGGAAATGTATCTGAAGCTTAAAATGGTATTGCAGTGCACCATAAGCAGGTCATTCACATTTTCCATAGATATTCCATTACATTTGTCTGTAACAACAAGCCCACCTGAACCAACTACGCTCTCGCTAGAGGCACTATAGTCAAGTGCACACAGAATTTTTTCGTACCACTTGTGACAGTTCGGGATAAGTTGTTGCTCTTCCTTTCCGCCAGTTCAGAGGTGACTGTCCCTCATCTGGCTTTTTCGTCAACAGATACATGGTAACTTCATGGTCCTCCTCCGCCACGACTGAAAGACGATCTCTGCACGTTTTGAAGGCGTCGATGCAGAAGGTTCATCCTCCATATGACATTCCATTGAAGTGTTTCTATGTGAACCTTTTCATTAGATGTCATTTCAAGTAATCTCATCTCAGTATCACTGGCACATCAATTTACGGCGCAGTTAGTAAATTCCCTCCGGTGTAAATAGAGTGAGCAGCTGAATGCATTCATATCAGCCACTGTTTACATATTTTTCAAATTTTATGTTGAACTTGTTCTGCTAATTGTTCAGATGCTCTTATGAAAGTCCATTAAGGTTTGCTACATCTCTGAGTCCCATACTCAGGTTTACAATGCCTCTGCCATATTCCAATGCACCTGTCCTCTCCTTTCCCTCCTGGAATAATAAAAAGAATGAATGTGTGTGTGTTCAGTTACAATTCTACATGCGCAACCGTGGGAGTGGTGGCAGTCTGCTACTGTGACAGTATGGCCAACTTTAGAACGATGCGTGGTGGGTAGCAAACAGGTTTCTGTTTTGCCTGGTCGAGCCTTCTGTGTAGATGCACACAGTACACTTGGTCTTCTCTGGCCCACTTCCGTTGCAGGAATAAACCCCCGCTTTGTGAAGGAAGCTCGTGACAGTCCGTTGGTAGTTTGGTAGATCCGTTGCTCGAAAGAGCTCCTCCTCACTAGTATAGTTAATGTTTGATTTATGTAATTTTTCTGTGTTGAATACTTTGAAATTTAGGTGACTTCGTAGGCTGTTGTTTGAGTCAACTAGTCACTTGAACACGTGGAGGTGTGTTGAATGGGTAACGATTCAGTTCAGTCAGCTTCTCATTTTTCTAACCACGCATTATATGATACTACTGGGACTTTGTCACTGAGTTTTCAACCCGTTTAATTCCGTTCCTTCCACTCTTCGGTACTTGCTTTGCTCACTAGCACCACGCGTTAGTTTTCATGTTTAAAGCCTTCATCTTTCACATCTTTTTACATTTGCGATAAATTCAGTGCAATTCTAATCCGTTTATCCTGAACTTCTTATTTGTTCAGTATTTAGTTTTGTTTCGTTACCACCACATGGTCTTGCTCTGGCTTAAGGCCTTTTGTCCTGTGGCTTCCGTAACCTCCCTTTTACGCACAGTAAGTAAATTAAATGTATTTGGGGTGTGGGTCATAAGGACACACCGAAATCACAATAGTAAACCGTTGTAGTTGCCATACACTTCTTTGTTCAATTATAAAGCATTATAAAATCACAATAATAAAGGCAATTGGCTTATAAAGCCAGATCACTTGGATAAATGACGAACAAATTTCTTTAACTAGAACAAGACCCATAATTGAATGTAACTAGTTAAACTAAGATAAACTTCATTAGTTAGATGGAACTAATATCCATACGATTCCTATCAGAACTCTAATTACTTCCAATCAGCTAAAGAATACATTCAGTGCCAGAACACAGATCTTGTAAGATTTGGTTAGCCAACTTTCCTAAATAAAACACTATTCCTAAAAGCTTCATAACAATAAAACTCACATGAATTTGACCAAACAAATTTTCAAGTTTGCTTAACTCAGCTGATTAATCAACAATGCTGTTAAAATCATTACTACTAGAACATGAGCATAAGCCCCTAAAATGAGGCTGCTTCAATACTGCGTGTGAATTAGTGATAGACGCGATCACACCAAAGGATTTTAATCAATACAAGAGATCCACGAGACAGCAAATGGAATAGAAATGTACTCAATTTTACACTGCAGTTGAACTTCAGACACCATAACTCTTCACGGGAAGGATGGAATCACAAGACAGTAACAACATAACCCGAGATGTAAAAGTGGGGGGGGGGGGGGGGCAGGGCCTTAAATGTCACTCTGCCACCGTGGTACTCTGCTCCCAGTTTGCTCGCGTCGACCACTGCCAATTATCCGCAACACGAAACACATCAGCGGCGGACAATATTCTGAGGCATGAGATACACAATCTTGTCTAGAGAACAGGTGATCAATACTTTCGATGAAATCAGCCTCCGTGAGTTTCTTGGCCAGTCACGGCCCTTAAAATTTGATTAACCAATTCGCAAAAAGACCACTAAAATAATATCCTAAAGTTAAAATGACAAAAATTATTTCGGCACACATTTAAACGCCAAACTACAATAATGAACTACAAGGTAGAATGGAAGAAATATCTCGGCATGGCTTGGAACGCCAGACACCAAATTACGCCCTACTCGTTGCACTTCTAGCTACGTATTTAGCCATGCTTCAGGTCGGTTTGTTGGACGTAGCCACTCTTCCTTCACTGCCGTCAAATATCAAGCCACGACACCGAGTTGCTTGACAAACAACAACTAGAACAATTCCAAATAGTTTTTAGTACACTGGCATGTTCAGTTAAGATGCACGCAACCCACCGAACCAATTCGATTACTCCAATTCTTTCGGCCTGTGTAGCTTGTAACAGACTCGAAGGAACTTGTCCTTCCCCTCTAGGAAAACCAAATCACCGTGGGCAATGGATCGGCGTTGCACGATTCAACACGCCGTAGCGGCTGGCCACGCTCCTTCGTCGTGCCGACTCGGCCTCTCCGCGTGCTGCCTACGTCCACAGTCCCACGTCACTGCACCTCACACCGCGGATCCCCACACAAGAGACTCAGCGGAACGCACGTGCTGCAGTTAAATTCCCGCCACCAAAGATATGAAGAAGAGCAATCAACATCGAAGTCGACTCAAAGATGAAAATGAGAATCGATGACAACTGGCGCCAGAAACGCACCAGTTCGGTATTTTTAGTTCGTGTCTTGATCTTCGTTTCTATATTCCATCGATAACTTTACAAATTCACTCCGTTTGTTAAAATCTAGGCGCAGCATCTTTTTGCTAGCCATTTTCGGTCACTGTGTAGGACCTTTGTTCGTTTCTTTTCTCCTCTGTGTAACTCTCATCAACTGCATGTGCTTGTTAAGTGCGTGTATGGTTATCCCATCTTTTGATTATTCGCGCTCCATAAACCACGAATTTAGCGAACCATGAATTTAGCAGCGGACTCGTAACCAAGATTTAAGATTTATCAAGAATGTATATATAATTTATGCTCACAAGTGCTGTAATTAATACATCGAAGTCAATAAATGTCGACTATACTCGCAAAAATATTCAGACTTTCCATTAGTGAAATTCATCCCAAGCCCCATACACCTCAGAACCAGGGCGCGTCCTACAGCACTTCCTTGTTTTCATTGAATTATGAATTATTTAGATTAGCTCGAGGTTACACAGGTTGAATCTAACATTCACAAATGTATGACGTTAACTACCAAACCAGAGCCAAGACTGTTCAGGATGCAACCGCAGTCTTCAAACGAGCAAATTCACGCGAAGTACGCGAGTTTTCGGTAGTAGCTGCGATCACCTCGTTTCTCTGTTTAATATTTCAATCCTTTACTACTAACGTAGCAGCCTATTACTGTAAATAATACAATATGCCTGCATGGAGGATAAAAATGTTGTAGCAAACCTATATAACATTGCATTTAGCTTTAAGTGTAGCAAATCTTTACCGTGCTGCGGCTCAAACATCCTCTCTCCCAATTGTGTAAAGTTGCTTCGGATGACGCACCTGCGCCACTACGAAAAAACGCAGGCAAATGTACTGGCTTTATTTCCATTTGAGCGCTTAAGAGATTTCGAGTTCGTGCATTCAGCAGTGCTATTTACTACAAATCATGGACAATCTTGAGTCACCTCGTTTTCTTTAAATTCGATCTCTTATCCAGCTCTAGGTATTTAAAAATACAACAAACAATTTAAATTTTATTCGTTTACACGTCCAACGTTTTACTTATGTGGGAGTAGTAACTGAAGCGTCGGGCCACTGTCAGTTTCCATAGCCTTGGTAGCCACTTGAAATACTTCGAGAAACTGGCAACCACCGGGTACTGCCAGTTCTCAAACAAACGTGTTCTTCCGAAGTCTCGTAAAACGTCAGTATTTTATTCATGTTGCATAAACACTGATTTTAGCTTGAGATACAGAGTATTCCAGCGAGTGTCAACATGCTGCTTTTGGGAAAACGGCAGCCGCGGGTCTGCCATACGGCCACTCCTTTATAAATAAGTTACGACATTCTTCGTAGCTTCCAGCGATGCGTGAACAGTGGGACAATATTCCTGCAACCATTTATCCTCAAGTGTGTGTCGTAGATCACTGCTAAGGGAACGGATGTTTCATGGAAGACGACAACAGTTCTCAAATGGTTTTTTGGCATTTGACCCCTGATCAATAACGACCTAACCCTCGACGGATGGCTTCTAAATATCCCTAAATTGCCCATGTTCGTTTGAATTTCGGCCCGTATATTTGTACACTTTTCTCTACAACAGACGGGAACTCTGCTACAAACTGGGCCCGACTTTACCACTGCAACTCTCTGGAGACTGAATGCCTAGAAAGAGTCAATAATGCGTTTTGCGCGTCTGCCGATGTGTCAGCTGTACATGCGCATGCACCATCCTCCATATCCTGTAACTCTTGGGGAACCATAGCCACCCGGTATTCGCCTGTATTTTTTTTAACTTCGAAAAATTGCTGATGTGTGAACATTACAAGCAAGTTTCTTGCACTTGCAGTGGGGTATATAATAAGTGTGTAACAAGTGATTGAACTTTAATCCTCCGAAAGCTAATTGAGAGATGGGATACACATAGCGACCACAGCAGGAGCATATTAAAAAACATGGACGATCAGAATTTCAATGTTAACTCGTATTAAGACATCCACTAGGCCAAAGACAGCTCCATTACCTGTTATTTTCTCATTTCTTTTAGTCAGGTGCAGAGTCGTCATTGGGGAGAGAAATAGCTTGGTGAAATTACAATGAAATGAAGGTGCATACAGACGTTGATATAAGTCAACGGGGCACCTGAAAATGTTTGCCTCGAATGAGACTTGAACCCGGGATCTTCTGTTTGAATGGCAGATGCTCTATCCATCTGAGCCACGGAGGACACAGAGGACAGTGCGACTGCAGGGACTTATCTCTGTCACGCCTCCCGTGAGACCCACATTCACAACTTATTGTCCCGCACTATATTCATAGTCCCCCTGCCCATTATGCTCATTACTCGCGGCTTTACTGCCGATTCCCGTAAGAGTTCGGGCACTGTTTGTGCATCATCCGCACAGAAGAAGATGGTCAAATGGCCGGTGAGCCTTTTATATATATATAGCTAGGTGCCTGCGGACCATGACAGTATTAAGTATAATGCAACGAATGATATATATTACACAGAAACAATAATCGGTCTTCGAAATAAGAAATTTAGATTGCAAAGTTCGATGTGTAAAAGCGTAAATGTGTATAAAGTGGCGTGCTATGGTACGCATGAGAGGTGGCATGAGCCCCCTCTCATATTTCTATCTTACGATTCTCCTCTGTAATTGCATGCGGTGGAAAGTTGCTATTCCTTCACACGCGGACTTCCCACGCAGCTTCTCTCGTCACCCGGGTGGTCCGGTGACAGGCGGGCTGTGATGACTTTGAAAGGGTAAGCCGACAGGTGTGAGAGAGTCGAGTGAATGCTTTCCAGACGCCGACATTGTCAAGAGGCACGCCCGCAGGGGCCTCAAGTAGCGGCTGGGCTAGAGGTTCCGTTACTTCGCAGAAACTTAGCGAAAACACTTTCTGGTGGGCTACCAGCGAGGCGTGGGAATGACTTGTGTACCCAGGCAGTTGTGGCGGGCAAATTCCCGCGCTTTCTGCAAAATCGTAACTGTGATTGGCTTGCTCAGGGCATAGCTCCGTGACGTAGTAAAATCGGCGCAGAAATTGGCGCCAAGAATCTCCATTGGTGGAATGGTAGTGTTCCGGCAATGGAGTGGAATTTTCCGCCGGTTTTTGAGTTGCTGATTGGAACGGTTAACCACGGCCACTGTTGTGGGGGCGGGAATGTTCTGTGTTCGGTTTTGTATGGATGCTCTTGTGGGTAGTCGGCTCTCGCCTTTTGGTCGAGGACGTCGAAGCATCCAGCCATCGCCTCCAGTACGCCAGATCGTGTTCTGGCAGTTCAGAAGACAGTTTGGTAAGGTATGTCCGCAGCACCGGCAGACAGGGATTTTCCTAGGTGATAATCAGAGCTCAGCAGAGCGCGCCTGTTCGTCTTTTTCTAACTTTGTTCTGTCTTGGGTAGCAGCAATTAATGTTGGGTTGGCTATGTGTTTTCTCTAAGATTTGAGTTGCAAGGAATTGGCTGCACATACCACTTCGTCATAATCCTCACAATCTAGTTTAGGGACAACTTCACATTCACAGCGTTTGTTTGAGTATCCAATTTGAGCCAATTTGATGTATTGTAAATGTTTCATGTGTTTTTGTTTATTATTTTGTGTTTAGTCTTAATGAATCATATTGTTATTTTGGACAGAACTTTCATTCTGTTAAGCGGTAGAGCAACCCTATCATTCCTCACTATGTCAATGAAACCTTCGTTTATTTAACTTATTTATCAAATTAAATTATTGCAGGTGCCAAACTCTCTTCTACTCTACTGGCAGGGTTGATTAGAGTCAGTTCGTGTATTTTTTTAAATCCTTGTGCAACAGCAAAAATCGGAGTTAGAATAGGGGGGGGGGGCTTAGAGCATCATTTACATATGTAGATTCTAGAAGAATTTAGTGTTAAATACACTGCTTGCCCCGGCACCTCGCACGCAATTGACGCGTCACCGGACCAAATGCCACCCAGCGTAGTTTAATAGCTGACAGACAAGTGAACTTTGTATACATCATTAGCAAAGGAACATGGACTAATTGTCTCTAAACGTAAATGAACTTCGATGATATTATCAATGTAACCAAAATTACAGAGAACAGGGAAATACATCCCTACATGAGGACAATCGCGAGACAAAAGGTAATAAGCAGGCGTCTTTACGTGCCTCAGCTAGTTTGAAAAAGATAAAACACGAAATTACATAAACAATGCTAATCATTTGTGACGATGAAGATTACAGTTTGATCTCTGACATTGCGGATGTGTTAGCTTGTTAGAGGTACTATGCTCCTATTTCTACCAGAGTCTGTGCAAGATCTCGAAAACCTTCTCCTGCAACTGCTCTGAATGGCCGTAGATCTCCTGCATAGATCATTACACTGTTCACCAGGCCAATGGATTTTGTTGATGCCGGAAGGCTACTAATGCTACTCATATGACCAATAGGAGAAGCTTTTCTGGTATTCAAATATCACAACTGCCATCATGGAAAACTAATAACTTACGACAGCCACTACCCGCTGCAAACCTACAGCTTTATTTTAATTACCTGCAACTATGCTATCTCCCAATCTCTTCGGGCAAGTGGAGGTTGCCTCCTCCAGTTTCAGGGAAACTTCTTTTTCTCTTCCTCAGATTTTCTAATCCTTGGGCTGTGGGAGAACCTCTGCTGTTCTATATATTTTTTCGGATATAACAATGTAATACCCAAAAGCGCTATGAAGAAAACCAAAACAACAGCGAATTGGTTACCGTCTGATCACTTCAGTGTCTCGCGCTGGACTGTCTGTGTACGGTTACATTCCCCCGTTCTGAGCACTGTGTGTTCCCCTGTTGCACCGTCTGCCGTTAACTCTCGGACTGGCCGGCTACCCGAACGAGCCGCCGGCCTGGAAGCCGCACGCCGACTCGATACGGTTCAGCTCGACTACCCGCGGTGCCAGGTAGGGCTGTTTGTAAAATATTGATATTTTTCCAAAACATATCGGCGATATTCCTTTATCAGATATGTCGATATACTGACATCGAAATGGTAATATCCAGTGCTGAGATTTTTTTATTTTATATTATACACTCCTAGAAATTGAAATAAGAACACCGTGAATTCATTGTCCCAGGAAGGGGAAACTTTATTGACACATTCCTGGGGTCAGATACATCACATGATCACACTGACAGAACCACAGGCACATAGACACAGGCAACAGAGCATGCACAATGTCGGCACTAGTACAGTGTATATCCACATTTCGCAGCAATGCAGGCTGCTATTCTCCCATGGAGACGATCGTAGAGATGCTGGATGTAGTCCTGTGGAACGGCTTGCCATGCCATTTCCACCTGGCGCCTCAGTTGGACCAGCGTTCGTGCTGGACGTGCAGACCGCGTGAGACGACGCTTCATCCAGTCCCAAACATGCTCAATGGGGGACAGATCCGGAGATCTTGCTGGCCAGGGTAGTTGACTTACACCTTCTAGAGCACGTTGGTTGGCACGGGATACATGCGGACGTGCATTGTCCTGTTGGAACAGCAAGTTCCCTTGCCGGTCTAGGAATGGTAGAACGATGGGTTCGATGACGGTTTGGATGTACCGTGCACTATTCAGTGTCCCCTCGACGATCACCAGTGGTGTACGGCAAGTGTAGGAGATCTCTCCTCACACCATGATGCCGGGTGTTGGCCCTGTGTGCCTCGGTCGTATGCAGTCCTGATTGTGGCGCTCACCTGCACGGCGCCAAACACGCATACGACCATCATTGGCACCAAGGCAGAAGCGACTCTCATTGCTGAAGACGACACGTCTCCATTCGTCCCTCCATTCACGCCTGTCGCGACACCACTGGAGGCGGGCTGCACAATGTTGGGGCGTGAGCGGAAGACGGCCTAACGGTGTGCGGGACCGTAGCCCAGCTTCATGGAGACGGTTGCGAATGGTCCTCGCCGATACCCCAGGAGCAACAGTGTCCCTAATTTGCTGGGAAGTGGCGGTGCGGTCCCCTCCGGCACTGCGTAGGATCCTACGGTCTTGGCGTGCATCCGTGCGTCGCTGCGGTCCGGTCCCAGGTCGACGGGCACGCGCACCTTCCGCCGACCACTGGCGACAACATCGATGTACTGTGGAGACCTCACGCCCCACGTGTTGAGCAATTCGGCAGTACGTCCACCCGGCCTCCCGCATGCCCACTATACGCCCTCGCTCAAAGTCCGTCAACTGCACATACGGTTCACGTCCACGCTGTCGCGGCATGCTACCAGTGTTAAAAGACTGCGATGGAGCTCCGTATGCCACGGCAAACTGGCTGACACTGACGGCGGCGGTGCACAAATGCTGCGCAGCTAGCGCCATTCGACGGCCAACACCGCGGTTCCTGGTGTGTCCGCTGTGCCGTGCGTGTGATCATTGCTTGTACAGCCCTCTCGCAGTGTCCGGAGCAAGTATGGTGGGTCTGACACACCGGTGTCAATGTGTTCTTTTTTCCATTTCCAGGAGTGTATGAAACTGGTCTTTTGAAATTGTGATAGAACATAATTTTACTTTCACTGTGTGAAGTTGTCTTACTACTTTTTGAGCTCCCATCATGTCCAGTCTTTCTCCTTCACCGTGTGAAGCAAGTATATATAGGTAGCACAAAGAAGACGGCCAACTTAAAAGAAAAAAAGAAAAATTGCACTGGCCGGTGGCAGTGTGAATGGAATAACAAGATTTCCGATGTGGGGAAACGGCACAGCATTTGCGTTAAAAAATAATTTTTAACGCAACTACTTTGTGTTTCTTTACATACGCATTATTCAAAAACAGTTGCTGAAAAGAAGACCGTAATATAAATGACATGATTGGTTTTTGCGATGGGCGGAGACGTGGGAGAGGATATGCTGACGTAATCGGCGCTCGGTGCTATCAGCAGAAACTGCAACGCGTAACTTCACCACGCAATTTTGACACTGGAACTGCTAGGTCGCTGGCATTTGCTGAAATGCAAAAACAGGGAAGTCGTCACGAGGTGTTCCAGATAAATCTGAAACGTGACGAAACCGAACGACGGACCCATCGGACATCTTTTATTGTGCCACTTATGTGCAGTTACCATTGTTCAAAGTTGTTATCGCCAAGCGTGAACGTGCATCGTTTTCCTTTCAGTTCTTGCTCTAAGGTGAATAAGCAGGCAGCTAGCTTGTTGATGTACAGAATATCTAATAAAAAATCAATACTCAAACATACAGATCTAAAATTGACAGTATATATACAATGTATGGTCGATATATTTATAGGCCGGTAGGTCGATATTTCATTCGTGGACATACCGATACTTTTCCGACATATCGAGGGCTGATGAAGACATTTTTTAAATATCTATATATCGGATTCCTGGTATTTTTTAAAAATATCAACAGTCGTAGTGCCAGCAACAGAACAGTGCAGTTGGCCGCAGGCGGGCTCGGCCGGGTAAATGTGACGGGGTGCGCGGCTCTGGTTGATGAAACTCTGAAGGCAGGACGGTACGTTGCGCATATCCTGCGTCCTTGTGTTTTTTGTCTCATGTGGCAGCATCGTGATGCCATTTTCCAACATGACAATGCTCGTCCACACGTTGTACATGTCTCTATGAACTGTCAGCGTGATGGTGAGGTACTGCATTGGCCAGTTAGATCCTCAGATCGATCTCTGATAGAACTTGTATCCGATCAGCTCGCCCACGAAGTCAAGAACGACTTACAACAATTGTGGGTCAGTTTTCCCCAGAAGAGGACACAACGACTTTATCACACCCTTCCCATCCGAATCAGCTCATGCGTCCAGGCCAAAGGCGATGCAACGTCATACTGATAAGTGGGATCATACCGTCAAGTGGTTCTTTGTAAATTTGACTCGATTTTGAAATCACTGAAATAACACCACATACCCTCTCTACCTAAAAAGTTTCGTTTCCTATTTACTTTACGGGTGCTTTACTGTTTTCGTCGGGCAGTGTATCAGTTTGGCAGGTAATGCTTGTTTTCTGACAATTCCTCAACAAGACGTGCGAAATATTTAATTCGCTTTTAAAGGAAATGAAATTCATTTCTGTACATAATGTCCGGTTTTTCCGCAATATAGCTGTTTCTACGAGGGCGTGCTGCAAAGTAATACCTCCGAATGTTTTATAAAACTTTTTCAATAAAACAAACGTTATTAACATTCTACTTCTTTATTCTTCATGTCTGCAAATATGTAGCACTCTGCCGGTAGAGGGCTCCGAATTATAACGTATAATATGCCGGTATCTGAGAAACAGCGCCGGCTGCTGTGGCCGAGTGGTTCTAGGCTCTTCAGACTGTAACCGCGCGCCCCCTACGGTGGCAGGTTCGAATCCTGCCTCGGGCATGGATGTGTGTGATGTCCTTATGTTACTTAGGTTTAAGTAGTTCTAAGTCTAGGGGACTGATGACCTCAGATGTTAAGTCCCATAGTGCTCAGAGCTTTCTGAACCATTTTTGATCACAACGTTGATGTTCTTTCGGGCCACACGTGCAACTTCCGCAATATAAAAATCGCATCTCCCCGGCGGGGAATCGAACCCCGGTCTCCCGCGTGACAGGCGGGGATACTAACCACTATAGTACCGAGGAACACGCAATCGGTCTCTACAGTGCACGCAGATTTATGATTCTCTCGTAGGTGGTACATCTCAAATCTAGCGTCCAGATGCTTTCAGAGTCAGCTGCTACGAAATAAAAGTATGCGCCAGGTGAGGCTCGAACTCACAACCCCGGCATTGCTCACGGCTACTGCCTTACAAGTACCGTACGCTAATCAATTGCGCCACTGGGGCTACAGCAGAGTGCTTTCAGTTAGCGGTATTCACTTTGCTGCCAATCTGTTGTGGCTGCAGACCCGTCATACGATCGTCACCTGCGGCCATACTGCGACTTTAGCACCTGTCTACGAATGCTCCATACGATTCTTGTTTCATATGCTACACTTACAAGCATATCAACCGCTTTCATCGCCGAAAAAAATGCAGAAAAACGTGCTGTAATCAAGTCTCATATTCGAAGAGTTCGTCCACTCACCCATCACCTCTCCTTCAGCATGACAACGCTAGACCACACGGGAGCGCAGCGACATCTGCAACAATCCGACGACTTGGGTTCGCTGTCATAGATGTTATGACATATTTTGTTTCGAGTCAGAGTTGTAATAACAGGCCCTCACTAATTTATCTTTGACTTGTAATCAGAACATATCGATGTTTACACCGCTACCTGCGTTATGTTTCTTTATTAATCTTTCTTTGACATGATCTTTTGTTATATTATCTTAAGATCTATTTTTATTTTACTAAGACTGTAGTCGTGACCTTAGCAGTTCACTCAACGTTTGTATTTCTACCGATTTTATCAATATTTCGCGGCCATTGGCTATCACTGGCGTAGTACTGAAGACGGTGTGCGGAGATCATGCTATTTATACGGCGGCAGCCGCAAGTCTTGTCGCAGCTGAGCTTTACTCCTTCCCAGGGCGGTTCCTGCTCCGTGCTCCATGCTCCTGCGCCGCTCGAGTTGAATTTAGAGGACAAAAAAGCGGCTGGGGAAACCAGAAGAACTAGGCAACCTCTGAATAAAGCCACATTTTTAAGCTCCCTGATATGCAGTCATTTTAGTTACTGCTTCAAAATCTAGAAAGTGTGGACACGTGAGATGTTCGTTGGAAACCAAAATTAGAAAAGAATATGTTAGTTGTACATGTGCTAAGCAACTGATGAATACTTAAAATTGACACAAGCACGAACAGAGGAAAGGAAATCCAGCAAAAGAGTAATAATAATAATAATAATAATAATAATAATAATTAAAGTTACACAGCTACGTCTAGTGGTCCAGCGTCATCACATCACTTCAACGAAGAGTGTACTTCTTCTTCACTTATCTATATGCTTTTCATTTTAGCCTGTGGTGACGTATTGTGTAAACATCTCCATGTAGAAATTTTGAAATGAAGAATCTCGGCCACAGTTTTGTCAGCTTTCGTGACTGAACCTATACGATCAGCGAGCGACTCGATCGATAGTTTCATATTGTCAAGATACTGTATACATTCTGATGTCCACAGTTTGAAATTAGTAACTATTAAATAAAACGAAAGTCCGTCCGAACAGGCTTTGAATGGCCCAACGGTACCGACCGGTCGCCGCGTCGTCCTCAGCCCACAGGCGTCACTGGACGCGGATATGGAGGGACATCTGGCCAGCACACCGCTCTCCCGGCAGTATGTCAGTTTACGAGACTGGGGCCGCCAGTTCTCAATCAGGTAACTCCTCACTTTGCCTTACAAGGCCTGAATGCACCCCACTTGCCAACAGCACTCGGCAGACCAGATGGTCACCCATCCAAGTGCTAGCCCAGCCTGTCAGCACTTTACTTCGGTAATCTGACGGGAACCGGTGTTACCACTGCGGCAAGGTCGTTGGCAGCTGTTAAATACTTTCTAATTATTGAATATCTGTCATGGTAGCTTAGGTAAAGTTCCATCCATACTGTACATATTTATTAAGTCACGTAAGTTATTACACTATACAAATATGTTGCTCTCATGCCTGTTGAAAATAGAAGAGTCGTGCTCCTTTCTCTGCTGAGACAATCCGCACCCAATAAATGATGACATATCCACTCACTGTAGAGGGTGCTTGCATTTAATTATATCAACGACCGTATGTTAAACTAATGATTATATTTAAATGGAGGCTGTCACAATATAATTAGAAGCAATTTTCGTGTAGTACGATCCACAACTTCTATAAATATTTAAAAGGATTTCATCTTTCTTCCAGCTGTTAGAAGTTTATTTTGCGACTGTAATTTCGGCATTAAGCCATTTTCAAGCATGTACAAACAACAATGTGCAATTGTGCATACTACATTGTTATCTCTGCCTAACATAAACCTTTACCCCAAAAGCTTGTAAGTACGATATATAAACTAAACTCCGCCAGAACAGGCCACGAAGGCCCAACGGTACCGACCGGCCACCGTGTCGTCCACAGCCCACAGGGGTCACTGGATGCGGATATGGAGGGGCATGTGGTCAGCACACTGCTCTCCCGGCCGTATGTCAGTTTACGAGACCGGAGCCGCTACTTCTCAATCAACTGCTAATAACTCCTCAGTTTTCCTCACAAGTGCTGAATGCATCCCGTTTGCAACAGCGCTCGGCTGACTAGAAGGTCACCCATCCAAGTACTAGCACAGCCCGACAGCGCTTAACTTAGGTGATCTGACGGGAACCGGTATTACCACTGATAACAGTACTGTGTATGAAACTAATATATATATATATATATATATATATATATATATATATATATATATATATATATAGTACTGGTTGTACTTACTCTTCACCCCACTGTAAATTGTTCTCATTAGGTTGTATTATGTTTTGTAGATGCTTGAAAGTGGTTTCATGCCGTAATTGCAACCGCAATAGAAAATTCTAACAGCAGAAAGCAAGATGAAATCCTTTAAATGACTGAAAACACCATGGCTATGCTTTGCTTTCACTTTCATCTCATCCCCCTGGCATCATTATAAAAGTTATGTTGTTTGGCAACAAACTTCGTTTTATGGTCACTACACCATCGTGGAGCTATTCCATGCAGTCATTTTGACTTCGAGTCATGGGTCCTCCATTTTTATACCCTCGTTACTAATCGTCACGCAGCACAGAATGAATATTCATTAGGTGCAAATAAGACACTGATTTTTATTATGTGCCGCTAACCATGTAAGATTTTGAAACCTTGTGCTGTACATATTCGTAAAACTTCGCTTCATCAACTACCAGCTGAAGTACATTGTCCTTTGGGGCTACACAACACACGACAAAAAATCATGTTAATCACCCCTTAGGCACACCCAACGTCTGACAGCAGTCGTTCCTAGAATGTAGTTCACTTTTAACACCTACGTTTACCCCAATGAATTTGCTACCATCGGCCAACAAATGTTCGCTACGCAGCTGCTGTAAATATACAGGGTGATTCAAAAAGAATACCACAACTTTAAAAATGTGTATTTAATGAAAGAAACATAATATAACCTTCTGTTATACATCATTACAAAGAGTATTTAAAAAAGTTTTTTTTCACTCAAAAACAAGTTCAGAGATGTTCAATATGGCCCCCTCCAGACACTCGAGCAATATCATCCCGATACTCCAACTCGTTCCACACTCTCTGTAGCATATCAGGCGTAACAGTTTGGATAGCTGCTGTTATTTCTCGTTTCAAATCATCAATGGTGGCTGGGAGAGGTGGCCGAAACACCATATCCTTAACAACCCCCATAAGAAAAAATCGCTGGGGGTAAGATCAGGGCTTCTTGGAGGCCAGTGATGAAGTGCTCTGTCACGGGCTGCCTGGCGGCCGATCCATCGCCTCGGGTAGTTGACGTTCAGGTAGTTACGGACAGATAAGTGCCAATGTGGTGGCGCTCCATCCTGCTGAAATATGAATTATTGTGCTTCTTGTTCGAGCTGAGGGAACAGCCAATTCTCTAACATCTCCAGATACTGTAGTCCAATTACAGTAGCACCTTCGAAGAAAAAGGGACCAAAAACGGCTGAAATGGCACAGAAAACGTTCACCTTAGGCGAGTCACGTTCATACTGAGTTGTTTCCCGCGGATTCTCGTCGATTCACTTCTGCCGTACTCAGTAACACAAAAAGCTTTCTGTTGAGCGGTCGCCATCTTAGCAACAACTGACGCTGACGCCTAGTCAACAGCGCCTCAAGCGAAAAAATGTACAACTAAATGAAACTTTATAGCTCCCTTAATTCGCCGACAGATAGTGCTTAGCTCTGCCTTTTGTCGTTGCAGAGTTTTAAATTCCTAAAGTTGTGGTATTCTTTTTGAATCACCCTGTACATTTACTGTTCAGTGGCAGCCTCTAAACGCACCAAGACACAAACTTACTGCAATGAAGGGCTTGGTTCAAAGCTAGGGCTCATTTATAGTTCTATTTACTGGCGTCGTAAGGCAAGTTCGAATTTTGGCACTAAATGTGAACCCCGCAAAAAGACAACTGTTTGAAGAAAATTCATAAAATGAAGAGGGAAGGTTAGAATTTGAGTCCGTTGATGTGGAGGCCGTTTCGCTAAGTACATATTTAACAAACGTGTTCATCGTTGCCGATCTCATAAGCGCTGCGAGATTGACAAGTGATCCCCAAAAAAGATAAACAAGATGGGAACTGCTAGAGCAGCTAACGACTCCCTCCGTACCCGACTATAATTATCTTATTTGTTGGACGTATCGTCTTTAAATCAGGAGCCTTAGATATAATCGCACAGTATTCCTCTAAAGCAGCCTACGCCTTAATAGTCATCGTTACAGGTCATAAATGTGAAACGCCCATCGATGTAAATAAGTGCACTTCGTTGGAGAGTGGAGTGAGTAAGATACTGAATTTTTATGATGTCGAGAAAATGCACAAGATAATCTTTACGTAGCGCAAGAAGCGCACGGTAGTTGACGTGTTTATCGTAAGCAGTGGCTGAGAAAAGAGATCACCGCATGGTCCTCGATTCTCATAATGTGAATTTCTGATGAAGCTCCAGATAACTGCGACAGGTACCTACTCGGTACCTACGCAGTAGGTGCACCACTGACAAAGTTGGGTATCAGCTCTTGAATTTACACTACTGGCCATTAAAATTGCTACACCACGAAGAAATGCAGATGATAAGCAGGTATTCATTGGACAAATATATTATACTAGAACTGACATGTGATTACATTTTCACGCAATTTGGGTGCATAGATCCTGAGAAATCAGTACCTCTGGCCGTAATAACGGCCTTGATACGCCTGGGCATTGAGTCAAACAGAGCTTGGATGGCGTGTACAGGTACAGCTGCCCATGTAGCTTCATCACGATACCATAGTTCATCAAGAGTAGTGACTGGCCTAATGTGACGAGGCAGTTGCTCGGCCACCATTGACCAGACGTTTTCAGTTGGTGAGAGATCTGTAGAATGTGCTGGCCAGGGCAGCAGTCGAACATTTTCTGTATCCAGAAAGGCCCGTACAGGACCTGCAACATGCGGTCGTGCATTATCCTGCTGAAATATAGGGTTTCACAAGGATCGAATGAAGGGTAGCGCCACGGGTCGTAACACATCTGAAATGTAACGTCCGCTGTCCAAAGTGCCGTCAATGTGAACAAGAGATGACCGCGACGTGTAACCAATGGCACCCCATACTGTCACGTCAGTATGGGGATGACGAATACACGCTTCCAATGTGCGTTCACCGCGGTGTCACCAAACAAGGATGCGACCATCATGATGCAGTAAACAGAACTTGGATTCATCCGAAAAGATGACGTTTTGCCATTCGTGCACCCAAGTTCGTCGTTGAGTACACCATCGCAGACGCTCCTGTCTGTGATGCAGCGTCAAGGGTAACCGCAGCCATGGTCTCCGAGCTGATAGTCCATGCTGCTACAAACGTCGTCGAACAGTTCGTGCAGATGGTTGTTGTCTTGCAAACCTTCCCATCTGTTGACTCAGGGATCGAGACGTGGCTGCGTGATCCGTTACATCCATGCGTATAAGATGCCTGTCATCTCGACTGCTAGTGATACGAGGCCGTTGGGATGAAGCACTGCGTTCCGTATCACCCTCCTGAAACCACCTTTATCAAAGTCGGAAACGTGATGGTACGAATCTCTCCTCCTTACACGAGGCATCACAACAACGTTTCAACAGGCAACACCGATCAACTGCTGTTTGAGTATGAGAAATCGGTTGGAAACTTTCCTCATGTCAGCACGTTGTGGGTGTCGCCACCGGAGCCAACCTTGTGTGAATGCTCTGGAAAGCTAATCATCTGCATATCACAGCATCTTCTTTCTGACGGTTAAATTTCGCGTCTGTAGCACGTCATCTTCGTGGTACAGCAATTTTAATGGCCAGTAGTGTACTAATCTAGAGCAACATCCCTTGTACTCTAAATACTATCTTGAAACTGTATCAACTTTAGAACTATCTTTGTGTCTGTGCCTTCACCTATTGTTCTCGTAATTGTAACTCCGTAGTTTGTTTTTACTAGTACCTTGACTTATTACCCTTAACTGTAGTATTACTTAATTTTAGTTTGTTTATTTTTAACACTTTTTGCCAGAGAAGTCTCTATCTTACATGTAGTAGGAGCACTGTAATTGTTATTCGTTTCCTGATTGTATTACTCACTCACTGTCTTGATTTAAACAACCAAAAGATAATTCGCAGTCACTGATACTTGTGTACTTTCTAATTTAATTGTTAGCTTTCTGCGTTAATCTTTTTCTCTGCTAACAGCATCGGCCTTGAATATCATCTGCTTCTCTCCTCCCAACCTGACCTGAACTGTATACTTCTCTAACTACTTTTCATCCTTTAATACGAAGGGTAAATTGTTTTTACAGTCGTCACTGTTCTCAGCCATATTCCCTCACAACGAATACTCTTCGCCCCCCCCCCCCCCCCCCCCACTCCTCCGTACGCGAGCCGACCTCCGCGTTTTGTGCTAGGGAAGTAGCCGGCCTTGAACTGGTCGCTTTCTCCAACCCCCTGCCCGACTGTGGGTTCCTTCCTCTCCGTCCCGGTCCGCTCGCATACCGCAATACACTTGCTGTGCCTGAGTCCAGAACAGCCGCTGCCCCTGCTTGAGCATTATACAGGAAGTGATTGGCCACGACTGTACTCTACGACTCGTGCATGCAAGCGTGCACTTGACTGACAAGGCTCGGAAACCAAATTTATATTTAAAAGTTTGTACACAGACTCATCTCACATTTCTAACCACGCCTGCGTCGGCGTGTGATTGTGTTTCTCTTGGTTTTGCACACAACAGCGCTTCCAGTCTTGGGGAGAGGAGTTAAGACCTTAGTCATCGCTTACCTCAGCAATTAGTTGACGTCTTTAGTGTATGTGTTTCAGTGTTGTCTAACAAACAGAGGTTAAAATGAATGAAACCATTAATGTTTGGAACGTTTTAAATATTGTGACATCCAAGTTAAGAAGGCGTTTCTCACTGGTGTCGGTGTAGGATAGGATGATCACATTTTCACAATGTTTTTGGTCGATCTGATTATATTCATTTCGCTCCTCAACTGGAGGTACGTTGGATATGATAGTGGATCAAGAAAACGGCTTTGTAGACTATAACGCGATTAATATGTTTGAGCCGTGGCGCCATTAAGTTAGTAGTCTGAAGTTAGTAGTCTGTTCTGTCTGTCGCCACTAGTTCAAGGGTGGTATCGACTATCCCTCTTGAGGCCCCATTGCCAATATCTATGAGGAAAAGTTGGTATCTGTGGGTTGTGTCCTTAGAAGGTCTTTGCTTGCATGCCACAGGGTATGTCACTATCAATTGCCACCTAGAATAACTCCGAAAGTATGATAGCTGAAAAGTTTGTGGGACAAATGTTGCATGGGAAAATGGGTGCCATAATATGTCGTTGGTTTTTTGTTGTTAGGTGCGGGTCAACTTTGTTTTTTTTTTAATGGGATGCTATAGTTTGGTATTATTTTCTGATAATGGATATCGATACGAATCCAGTGATGTGTAACAGTAAAGTCTTTGAAGGTCAACGAAGGTCACAAAGGTGGCATGAACGTCCATTTACAGAAGGTGCCAACGTGAGCCATAACTTGCAGACAAACAGATCTTGCACTTTCGATAACCTTCCGTGTTTAAACTTTGAACTGCCCTCTTCATGATACCAAGTAGGGTCCTATCCTAATAGTGCTAAAAACCGAGTTTCCCAGTTATGAAGAAATGCTGATTTGTTTCCATTGAAATGTGCCTAAATTCAGTTTTAAATCATATAAAAGATGCTAGTTAAATCATTTGTTTCACCGATAAAAAGAGAGGCACATAATATTTAACGAATGAAAAGTTTTAATTTGCTATGAACTGCTTTAATTTTAAGTGCCAAAGTTTTAGTACTAATGAACATAAATGTGGCTAGTTGAAATGACTTGCTTCACAAGTGGTGTTATGAGGGCCTTACATTTGATCCTATTTGAAACTTAATTTGAACTTGAATTTATTTCCAAAGCTCAGTAACAATATTGCTAGTGCAAATTGTTTTAAAGTATTGAGGGCTAAATAATCTTAAGTGGAGTTGTAGTTCAGCATTTGTGTGATGCAAAGTGTTTCTGAAATGTGACCATAGTTACTTATAAAGAAAGGGACAGTTTAATGGTCCCCACTTCAATCCTCAGTAGCAGGGGAAAGTCAATTTGAATCTGGGTTTTGCAAATGAATCTGAAACATTGCCACTGTGGTATGAATATGTAATTTTGTTATTTCAGTGTCATATTATTGCATTTGTGATGTGTATATGTATGTTAGTTCAACTTGAACTCTTCTCAGGTACTACTTAGTCCCGTGTTGTCTTTGGGCACAATTTTTTGTAATGAATTAGTCAAAGGTTGAAGTGATGATTGTAGTTAACAGAGGTAAAGTTTCTTTTACATTTCTGTGATTGCTAACCTATGCTGTTGATAACTACTACTACCCACTGTGCAGTTCGTATGGTTATTGTGGGTGTTCATTGCACTTTACGAAGAAAGAATTTATGAAAGTCCCCTTTTGCATAGTATATTTAAACCTGTTGAGAATAGTGTTTTCACATTATTATGCCTAACTAGGTTGGCGAACGTTTATTATTTCATTTACAAAAAACTTACACTTCTTTCATTATGGTCTAAATATTAGTCTCTCTGCTTTCTTCTAATTGCCACCGTTACAAAATTCACGTTCGATTCCCTCTGTCAAACTTTTCAAAATTCCCCCCAGAAGGTAACGGTTACTGCACGTTAAGGTCATATTTGGTATTTGACATTCAGCGGTTGCGTTATACTCGGCTTTCCTATGACAGGACTAGAAATTCGGTTATTATGAGACAGGTAGCGAACGCACGCAACGCCAGTAGAGCGTTATAAGGAGACTTGGAGAATTTTGCTGAAAAAACATTCTTCAGGTAAAGCGTATCTTTTTGTCAGTCAGGTACAAGTATCAGAAACTTAAAAAGAGGTGCATGAATGTTTCGCCAAAGCGCATTTAAAATTTCACATAAAATAGAAAATCACTGTGTCATTCCAGTAAACTCAAAATCTCTGCAAGTTTTCAGAGTTTCTGAGTCAAAACGAGGCTTCATTTTGTGAGGAGAGATTGCGTTGCACAGTTACGTTCCCATTAATTTGGATAGAAAGTGGTGGATAGAACCTTTATTGACAGAAAAACAATGGAAATAGCGTTTGACCATAAAGTTTCTGCACCATGCTAAACCTCTTTTCATTGGCCTCAAAAGGTAGACAGATGGTGGATTACAACGGTGGACCTTATTGCAATAATAGTACCTCCCAAAATATCAGCTATCCTCAATGAAATAATAACACGTAATGCTACACAGTAATTCAACGAAAAATATATAAAGTGATAGTCAGTAAATCAGAATTACACCAGTAAAACCCAGATTTTTAAAGATTTGAATCCCATGTATGAAACAGCTTCAAACGTCTCACTGCTGTACTGACGAGTTACTGCGTCAAGTATTTGACGTCAAGTATGTAAGCGAGAAAATTATGAGAAAGGGTTTGAAATTATGTTAAAGTTTGTTGGAAGTCGCTAACACTGGATGAGTACAGTCTGTGTAATTTGCGCTCCATTTTAAACAAAAGCAAAGTTTTCACGCACCTCAATGTTTATGGCGTCAAATCTCCTGAACCGAGGCGCACGAGAAAGGCAGGCCGTGGCGCGTATGTCGCAGCACGTGACTCTGCAGGTCTTACGAGTGTCGGCAGCCGTCTCTGGCGAGGAGCGAGTAACTATTTCAGACGAGTTTAATAATTCTTGACTGCCCGTTTAAATGCATGGAAGTTCCCTGTAACACACGACAAAATTAACACCTTCAATCTATACCTTTTCAGTTAAATACACCTTTACTCGGTACCTTTTAAGTCAAACATGGATTCCCCGAGTTCCTTCTCGGAGTCGAGCCTTCCCAAAGTGTGGCGGAGAAACCTACTAGTCTGACGTCACAAGTTCGTCGCAGAGCCCGTATATCTCGTTGGCCCCGTCCTGAACTGTGCGCCATACAGACATAATTTTGCAGGCACACTCAGTGATACATGTAGGGATTGTGTGTAAAGTCTGTCAGTAGTGAAGCTAGTAGCGAAGAACTAAGAAAGTAAAATGTCATGTCTGATGCTAAAGTTTTACCACATGAACAGTGGGAAAGTAGTAAGCGATAACCTTTTTTGCGTTCATCATTTTGTGAGAATCGTCAGTGACAAAAAGTTTCAAAAAGGTTGGAAATTATTTGTAAAGTTTGTTGGAAGTCACTAAACGTTCTCATTCTCACATACTGAATTAATAAAGTCCAGGTATTCGCGTGCCGTCAGTTACTCTGCCTCAAGACGTCAAGATTCACACACACTTCCTTACTGTGACACTTGTCTTATTGTGTTGAACTTTTAACGTACGATTATACATCTTAATAGGTATATTATGGTAGCACTTTAAATTTTTGAAGTCGGTCAATAATTACTCGCAATATAGACAGTCAAAGTTTTGTTGCCGCTGAAAGCTGTTAGATACCCAGCCAGCAACTGTAGCTGGGTTCGAGGTTCCGGGATCTCGCTTATTAATAGATTTTTAACGTAATATGAGCAAAATCACAATAAAATAATTTACAGCTGTAATTGAGTAAAATAAAAACTTTATGTTCATATTCAGTGGCGAATGCGAAAACCGTATTTTTAACTAATGTGTCAAAAACTTTGACAGATATTATCTACAAGCTGCATTCATTTTCTCCTTGGCAACCTCTGTGGTTAAATTTTGCGTTTAGTCAGCGGTACAGTTTAAAACTGAAAGTTTTGCTTCTTACACTTCTTACACTATTACACAGTGAAAATTAAAATCAATAATCAGTTTTTTTGTTACACTATTGACTAGCAGTGACACGCTATAATTCCGAGGGATATTTGTGAGGACGCTACTATCTCCATCTGTGATATTTCTGTTTTGTTTATGTCTTCACACATAATTATGGAGACTTTTGCAGCTGAAATTTTGTCGAGGACTTCTATTAATCTTCGAAAAAGAATCCAAACTACCACTTCATCAATACACATACAAAATAATTGACTTCTTGTGCGCATCAAGCTACTTAGTGCCATATCTGATGTAAATGCAAGATCCTCCACTCTTCGAAGTAGTCCTACAATAAAAGTCTGTCCTTTTACACAACAATAAGACTACATGTTATATTTCTGTGTTTCTACACATGTGCTTAGAAGTACAATCTCCTGTGGAGTTCGAAGTTTGGAGCTAGATTTCAAACTTCTGCATTTTATTAATTATTTATATATTTTTGTGAAATGCAAGATCGTTTGATTTTAAGACCTTTATTCCAATTACTGGCTTCGACTGAATCGTGCTGTCATCTTCAGATTGGCGTTACACTTTGCTAATATGATCACATGCATGTGTCGTCGACATTTTGAGAACAAAGTCTAAATGCATTAAAAAAACTCCACATGGTTTGTCATTTATAAAACAGAATGCTCCCAGATGGGCTGTCAAATGAATACAAGGTAAAAGCACAACATCCATGGCTCCAATAGAGCTGAAACTATACGCCATGTCAACGACCTCACGTGGACTAAACAGTTTAGTTTTCTTGTCCACCGCCGTTGGCGTTTTCTATCTCCAACATTACCACCTAAAATATCTACAAGAGTCGCATGCTGCTTGCTAATGCCTATGTGAAGGAAGCTTTCCTTGAATGAGCCAATCTCTTTCCTTTCTACTGCTTACGATTCAGATCACCTGTCTTCATCGTGATGCTGTGCGGAAGGTCACACTAAGACTGGCACTCCCCAGCTAGAGGACGGGTTTATGAAAACACGGCATAAATTATTTTTTCAAAGAGTGTACGGTACCCAGGTGTGCGTTGAAGAGGGTCTGAGGTTCAGTCACGTCAGGTGCGATACGAGGGCAACAAGCTAAGACCTTTATTAATCGCCAAACACCGGACGGCGACATGCAGGTTCAAAGTGGTTCAAATGGCTCTGAGCACTATGGGGCTTAATTTCTGAGGTCATCAGTCCCCTAGAACTTAGAACTACTTAAACCTAACTAACCTAAGGACATCACACACATCCATGCCCGAGGCAGGATTCGAACCTGCGACCGTAGCAGTCGCGCGGTTCTGGACTGAAGCGCCTAGAACCGCTCGGTTACTACGGCCGGCGACATGCAGGTAAAGCGATTTTTACCGGTATCCAGGGGGCGACAGTTAGGGTAGAGTAGGGAATACGTTAATCTGATTGCATGGAGCTGGTGTCCTGCAGCGTACTCGTTGTTGGTGACTTGATACCAGGTTGCGCACACGGTGGTTGCCAGAAGGTGGTGGCGTACCGGTTACCACACTCGTGGCCAGTTGACAGTTGGGCACTTGGTTTCTACCGAGTTACGCGGAATTGCCAGCGGGCGTATTGCGGGGAGACCCGAGACCACATAGCTGTAATGAACAAAGTAAGAGCATATGGACTATCAGACCAATTGTGTGATTGGATTGAGGAGTTCCTAGATAACAGGACGCAGCATGTCATTCTTAATGGAGAGAAGTCTTCCGAAGTAAGAGTGATTTCAGCTGTGCCGTAGAGGAGTGTCATAGGACCGTTGCTATTCACAATATACATAAATGACCTGGTGGATGACATCGGAAGTTCACTGAGGCTTTTTGCAGATGATGCTGTGGTGTATCGAGAGGTTGTAACAATGGAAAATTGTACTGCAATGCAGGAGGATCTGCAGCGAATTGACGCATGGTGCAGGGAATGGCAATTGAATCTCAATGTAGACAAGTGTAATGTGCTGCGAATACACAGAAAGATAGATCCTTTATCATTTAGCTACAAAATAGCAGGTCAGCAACTGGAAGCAGTTAATTCCCTAAATTATCTGGGAGTACGCAGTAGGAGTGATTTAAAATGGAATGATCATATAATGTTGATCGTCGGTAAAGCAGATGCCAGACTGAGATTCATTGGAAGAATCCTAAGGAAATGCAATCCGAAAACAAAGGAAGTAGGTTACAGTACACTTGTTCGCCCACTGCTTGAATACTGCTCAGCAGTGTGGGATCCGTACCAGATAGGGTTGATAGAAGATATAGAGAAGATCCAACGGAGAGCAGCGCGTTTCGTTACAGGATCATTTAGTAATCGCGAAAGCGTTACAGAGATGATAGATAAACTCCAGTGGAAGACTCTGCAGGAGAGACGCTCAGTAGCTCGGTACGGGCTTTTGTCAAAGTTTCGAGAACATACCTTCACCGAAGAGTCAAACAGTATATTGCTCCCTCCTACGTATATCTCGCGAAGAGACCATGAGGATAAAATCAGAGAGATTAGAGCCGACACAGAGGCATACCGACAATCCTTCTTTCCACGAACAATACGAGACTGGAAGAGAAGGGAGAACCGATAGAGGTACTCAAGGTACCCTCCGCCACACACTGTCAGGTGGCTTGCGGAGTATGGATGTAGATGTAGATGTAGATGTATTCGAGAATGAATATCGATACACGGGAAAGCTGTGTTGCTAAATGCGCCACAGACACCGGCGGGGCGTCAGAGACAGGCGTCAGGACATCCAATAAATGATCGGTGAGGGATGCATGTTGGCTTTTCCATCGTTTGTACATATAGCTCATATAAAGGGCAGCTGCCCGTGCCCAGACATTAACCAGTCCTAGCACCTCATCGCGCAGCGGAACAGTGAGAGTGTCATAACGTACTTCAAATACGTATCCTGTCGATAAGAAATCACTCAAGGCCGCCTGAAGTTTGCAACTTATCACCACCAGTAGGGGGAGGAGCTGTGCCGCGTGATTGAGTTTTGACGCCAAACAGAGGTACAGGAATTCCACACATTGCAGCTGGTTCAAGTCCCGGAGCAGCTTCTGTCGCACCATCGCACGTACGATGTATATAAACTGTCGATAATCTGCCGCGGCCGTTCCGCGTACATCCTTTGTAAACGAGGGCTCACAAATATCACAGTGGGAGGGAGCGACAGCGCCCAGCCGAGACCGCGCCCGATATCCAGTGATGCCGACTCGTTCATGTTCAGAAGACCACCCGCAGCCTGTCCATATCACTCGATCCAGTTTAGTACCCTACGAACTTCATCGGTGGAAGAAATCAACAATAGCAGGTGATATCCTGAAGCGTGGTGGTAGACAGAATGTAGCTGAGACCCCTGACGAGTGGCTCCAGCTTCATTGCATAAAGGTAGGTAGAAAGAGGACAACCTTGCCCGTCATTTGACGTGGGCCTGAGAGCTGACTGTTGCCAGAAGGCGCTGCACGCTGTCGATGTCGGGGAAAATCCCATACAGGCCCTCGCCAGTAGATTTATTGTGCACTCTTGGAAAGGCCCAACTGAAATCGATGAAAACGACCGCCTCTCTCAGGTGGCAGGCCGAGGCGATCGCTATTAAGTCCCTGCAGTCACCACTGGCCATTTATATGTTGGCATCTTTCCGCCCCCCCCCCCCCCCCTCCCCCGTGATATCTGTTCTGGGGCAAAAGTATTTTTAATGTGGAAAAGTCCTTTTAATGTGGTTTTCCAAAATCATTTGAAGTGAATGATACTCATTGACCGATTGTCCTCCTGCTGGCCTTCGATTAAAGTAGGTGGTACAGCACAGTCCACAGACATGAGTACTCAGAACACTGTAAACCAGCAGGGCATCATGATATCACGGAAGATCTAGTGAAATTTGATTGGTAATCAGCTGGGCCGTGGAGACTTATTGACCGCGCCTTTGTCCAAGGCTTCCCCACCTTAACTAATCTGTTGCCACATCTGTAGTGTGTGACACCTGTTGTAATGCTTCTCAGAGATCTACGGTTATTTATTGGTAAAGATGACGAAAATGATCTTCTAACGCTTACATTATGGTTGCTTGAGTCATACAGGAGCGACTGTCTCACGTCGTAAGGTGTGTGATTGACTGTCGGCGGGGTGGATGTATGTCCACCATAATGTGGTGCATGGTGTGTGCCTCTGCAGCCGTTCGGTCATGTTGTAGCGAGCAGACTACGTCGCCTTCTAATCGGCGCTTCGTCAATGATAGTATGTAAGCCTTGATTTGGTGTCATTCTTGTCGTCTGTCCGGCGATGGGCGTAGAGTGTCGAGGTTCCTGAGTGCAGCTGGAGCCACACAGCCATGTCCTTTCCAAACAGCATAAGACTCTTGCGGACTGCTCGTTTTAAGAGGAGGTACCGTCATGCCAAGTAGAGTGGTATTGGGAATGATGTTGCTCGCAACTGGCCCACATTACAGCAACTTGCCGATGGTAGTCTGGGTCCTGCAGGTCTACCAAAGCCTGTTACTATGCCAGACTTGTTTTGGGTGGTGTTGCACCATAAAGATATAGCCACTGTGTTCTGAGAAGACGAGACGCCATCGTTCGGCAGCCACCACATACACGCGATCCAACTGGCTCGCTGAATGACTGGTAAGAAACATGAGTCCAGAACTGTCACTGTGTATTTCTTCCCATGTGTTAGACTACTGAAGACCGTCAGTCGCCATACCCAGTTATGGACAAAGTGTATTGTGTAGGATTTGGTCCTTGGGACGAAGGAAGCAATTAAAATCGCCGGCAAAACAACTGTGTTCCTACTAAAAGGAGGGATGACGTCAGCGGTGCAGAATTTGGAGTGGAGGGAAGATGCATGATTCCGGTGGCTTTGATATCATCTTGCATTCAAACCGCCACGCTGCTGTTTGTGGGACCACCAGGCATCACATACATTACATAACCACAAAAAACCAGGAGTGCATTTGTTTGCACTTCTTGCAGGAATGCAAAATCGACTCCTTTGGCTCGCCTTGTTTTTCTCAGTAGCTGAATCTTGGCTGGTGAGCTATCCATGCTGATATTCATCATGGTCAAGCAGTAAACCTGGGGTTGCAGTAGATGGGCAGGGTTATCCATGGTGATGATGGAGAGAAGCGGACTTCACGAGTGACATCACACCCTGCCGTCGGCAACCCTCCCAGTGTTGTTCAGACTTTAACAGGCAGCGGATTTGGATTCTGTCCGGTCTCGACGATGTTGGTGCGGAATTCTGTTCATGTTCCATAAGACTGTGGTAGTTGACAGGAAGGGGCCGAGAGAGGCTTTTCAGCCTGCAGTGTAACCTTCCTCCTGATCACTGTTCACCACAGAGGAATGGCGAAGTTCCCGGGTTCGATTCCCGGTGGGGTCAGGGATTTTCTCTGCCTCGTGATGACTGGGTGTTGTGTGATGTCCTTACGTTAGTTAGGTTTAAGTAGTTCTAAGTTCTAGGGGACTGATGACCACGGATGTTAAGTCCCATAGTGCTCAGAGCCATTTGAACCATTTGAATGGCGAAGTCCGTCTGCCAGTCCTCTGTGGTGAAAAGTGATCAGGAGGAGGGTTACACTGCAGGCTGCAAGGCCTCTCTCGGCCCCTTCCTGTCAACTACCACAGTCTTATGAAACATGAACAGAATTCTACCGACTGTTCTGCGGGGATGGAGTCGGTGGCAGCAGTGGCAGCCTCATGGTCAGCATCCTGCAGGATTAGTCCTTCTTCTTCCTGTGCGGGAAAGCCGCCGTGTTCCGATACGGTCCCGTGGTGTCACTTTTGGCGTTTCGGTGGACTCTGTTTTCGTGCATGGTATGTCGGATGATGGCACTAACTCACGCCCCGCCGGCACAAAGTCTTCTGTTAGAACGGTAAGTGTATCAATTGCCATCCTGCGGCTGGTGGTACCTTCAGTGTTCGATAGCATTGATGGTGTTGTACCGAGTTCTGCCACTGGCGTGGCTCACTGATCGGCAAGGCGACAGTTCCCGGAGGGTTGTTCCATTACTACACTATCAGTCTGTTGCATCTGGACAGATGGAGACGTCGTGAGCGCCACCGCATAAGGTAAGATCGTTGGTGTCAGTGGAGGTGCCACGTCTTGTGAAAGTTGAGTTATCTGACGTTGGAGGCACTTGGAACTAGGTGACCTTCCTTGCTACATCCACAACACATTTCAGTCCGGCCATCATAAATAACTATGGCCCAGCAGCCTGCTATTTGGATGTATGATGGTACGTGTCGTTGGAGTTTAATAGTGTACCCCATTGTGGACTGGATACGTCTTAAATTTGGTTCCACTTTTCTGTCGTGTTCTTATACTGTACCGTATGGGCAGAGCACCGCCACAATGTCTGTCGCCGTGAGTTCGAAGGGTAGTTCGAATACGCATGCGGTCCACAGTTTCAGTCCAGCATGGTCAACCTCGCCGCTGCCAACATTTCCGTCTGTGTGGCAGAAGCGGAGTCCTTGCTTCATCTCCCAAAGAAGCCTGTCGCAAGTAGCGTCGCTAATAATTTTCACGTATTTCGTGTTACTTATCATCAAGAACTAAAAGATGACGATGTTGGCAGCTGGGATCTTGTCCTCTTCCTTTAAAAAGCTCTCGACATCGTGTGCTTATGGTCTAGAAAAGTCGTTTCTAAAAGCGAATTTCAATGTCGATTTTCGGTATCAGTTCGCCACGATCTCGCCGCGCTGCAGCGTCTCGTTAGTGTGGACTGGAAGATGTAAACAAGGCGAGTGTGCTCGAGTTGCAGGCGGAAGCACAGCAGCACGTCCTCTCTGTTCACGTGTTGAAGCCGGACTGCCATTAGATCACCGCGACCAACATTGACAGTTATTAAAGAACAAGTTAGGTGACTTCCAGAAAGAGATTTTCACTCTGCAGCAGAGTGTGCGCTGATATGAAACTTCCTGGCAGATTAAAACTGTGTGCCCGACCGAGACTCGGACTCGGGACCTTTGCCTTTCGCGGGCAAGTGCTCTACCATCTGAGCTACCGAAGCACGACTCACGCCCGCTCTCACAGCTTTACTTCTGCCAGTATCTCGTCTCCTGCCTTCCAAACTTTACAGAAGCTCTCCTGCGAACCTTGCAGAACTAGCACTCCTGAAAGAAAGGATACAGCGGAGACATGGCTTAGCCTCAGCTGAGGCTAAGCCATGTCTCCGCTGTATCCTTTCTTTCAGGAGTGCTAGTTCTGCAAGGTTCGCAGGAGAGCTTCTGTAAAGTTTGGAAGGTAGGAGACGAGATACTGGCAGAAGTAAAGCTGTGAGAGCGGGCGTGAGTCGTGCTTCGGTAGCTCAGATGGTAGAGCACTTGCCCGCGAAAGGCAAAGGTCCCGAGTTCGAGTCTCGGTCGGGCACACAGTTTTAATCTGCCAGGAAGTTTGAAGTTAGGTGACAATTGCGTATTACTAGAAGCCTTTTTTGGAATCCAAAACCTTTGAATTCTTGCTCAGGCAGCCCGTATTCTTTCCTCTGCTCAGTTCATGTCCATCAGGGAAGTAATTTAAACTGGCACTCACTGGCCTGTACTTCGTCCAGTCTGAGATGTCTCCTCGATTTAATCTGGTCCGTTAAGGATCCTTTCTCAGTTCCCTGAACCATTTGTCGAGTCTCTGTGACTACTATCAATCATATGAGAATCATTAACTGAGTTTTTCGTCTGTGCTTGCCAGCACAATATAATAACATTAAACAGGAAACGCTTCCTGATGGTCTGCAATATTATACTGATTTCGTCGCTATCTGGCTTTTGGCTTCTTAGGCCATCTTCAGTCTCCAGGTACTAATACTAATCAGTACGGCCCATCCACGTTCTTTGGATCCATTCTCTGGCTGACGATATTTCTCTAAAATTTCTGGGTTTCTGTCAACCTCGACGTTCCTGCCATTTGAGTCTGTCACTTGCATAAAGACACTTTGTTTTAATCATAGTGTTTTACAGTATAAGTTCATATCAAATAGAGACAGTTTTTCTCTTGTTTAGAGCATGTGTCATGCGAAAAATTGGCCATATTTTCTCACCAGATGTTGTTGGCATTTATTTCGCTAGTTTTCTGTTGCACAGTTATCACGAGATATTTAAAAGTGTATGTTGTTTCACTTTAATCGCGTCCTGAATTTAGGTTGAAAGGGGGTTATCCTGTTCGCCGTGACGATTTTTAGGAATTTTTGGCCATAATTGTGAATGGAGTTGTGAATTTGGTAAATCTACTCAACCTCTGTAATATCGATGTAATTATATTCTCTTTAAGACTGTGTTTGGGACCAGAGATGTTTGTCAGAGTAAGTCAGAGAGCAGCAGTAGCAGTGTATGTTGGACAGTCCAGCAATGTACTTGTTTTGAAACCGATGGAAGCTCTCCTACTGTGTAGTGGAGGCAGCATTATTTAAAAAGGATTCTGAAATAATATGTTTTGAGGAAAGGTATTGTGGAAATGAGATTATAATAATGGAAGAAAGATATAAGCTAACTTTTAACGTAATTTAGTCTTTTTAAATTTGTAACTGTGTAGTTTCTTATTGTTAGAACGTTGTGTATAGTTGAAGCTTGCTGTAGGAATTTTGTGATGAAGCAATTAGCTTTGCCTTACAATTGAAACAAGTGTCAAGGAAGGCAGCTGTCCACAGAAATGTTATTAAGAGATATTTTCCTGTTATGAAAAGATGTGTTGTTGTTATGGCGTAATGAAGCATTGCACATCGCGATTTGTGTACTGATTGTGAGAGGCATTTTATGAGAATCGGTAAGATATCATTTCACATTGAACATCGCAAGTAGGGCAAATGAAATTTGATTTTCGTCAGCCACACAAGTTGCAGAGCAGACAAGCGTTCGGTGTGCACAGGTAGACCAACAATTTTAATTGTCATCGAAGTTCATGTCCATTCTATAGAACAGTGATAGTCAGAGTTTATTTTTGAAAATAATATCATAGCAGTTCAGAGGCTTAATACCAAAAGAAGGTTTCAGTAAAGTGCTATCTTGCGATTTTTCAAGCAGTTTTATCAGAATGTCAGATGCGTTAATTTTTATGTTCGTTTTTTGTGTAAATTACAATAACAGTTCCAATTAAGTGACTGATTGCATGTCTAAAGATAAAGATCAGAAAAATTCAGGGCCAAACATTTTGATCTGAATCATTTTGCTTTGCAGTTAGATGGCACACGTAAATTTCATTGAAAGCGGATTGCTTTCTCGCAGACGAATTGTTTGACGTACCGGCTAGTGTGGATTCCACATCGCGTAGAGTATGTTAACATTTGCGTGCAGTATGTTAACATTCATTTACTTTCAGGGTCAACTGCCACAGCCCACATCATTCATCAGTCCTTTGGAGGTCATTCTACAAATCGATACTGTCTTCTGGCGTGCTACTTAGTTACAGACAACCTCATCACCTGCGGACAGTCTTAAAGAGCCTTCGACACTTTCCACTGGGTCACCTATACAAATTGTAAACGGTAACGGTCCTCTCGCACTCCATTGGGATACTCCGGAAATTAGCCCAAAATACCTTTACATCTGTCGATTTTGCCACGTTATGTGCGACAAGTTGAGTTCTATCGGCAGAGAATCCTTGAATCCAGTCGCAAATCTGGTGAAAGGTGGCTACACTGAGTCACAGTGCCAGAGATTGCGCCAAAGAGTATTATTCAGCCGCCTCCACTGGCAGTGCTTGTTGAGAAGTCGTCGTGGAGAATGCTTGTTGAGAAGTTGCCGTGGGCAGTAGGAGTTCTGATGTAGCCGTGACTAGTTGTGAGCATGTTGTGTGCAGTTGTTCTGATGGGCTAGACAGCCGATGCTGTTTGATTGCGGATGTTGTAATGATCAGAGTGTAACTTTCGTCAATATATATGAAGGTAAAGAAATTTTTTTTATTTCAAATGTCCTAACTAACAATGTCTCTTGGTCACAGGTTCAGTCAACAAAGCATCTGGCTTGTGTTCATGTATTAGAGTGTAATTCTGGTTTCTATGTGCAATTATAGTATTTTTGTTTTTTTTAATTACTTCAGTGTAGATGGCGTTTAAAGCATCTTGTCGTATTGAGGAAGAACCGTGCCAGATGTGTACGTTGAATCACACTTCCACACACAGAACAGTTACATTTGTGCTTTGTTGTTTCGTAGCTTTTATAGTTGCTGGGGACTTAATTGTGTTAACGGAAGTTTTCTTTCATTCTTTGTTGTTATTCTATGCAGTCAGATTGCGGAGTAATACTAGTCTGGGCCAACCGGTTACGAGACTGCGTAACCGGACAGACAGCGACTAAAATTAAAATTATTTGCATAATATTTAATTAAGCCCCCATGCACTGGTTCGATAGTTGGTAATCTCGGTTTTTTTTCAGTAAACGTCAGATCGGGTTTTTTCAGTAAACGTCAGATCGGGTCCAAGCAACACAGCATCAACCCGAGTGCCATTGTCTACGGCGCTATGGATCTCATGGAGAGAAAGAGCGAGCTGCATAAAACATATTCCATTGTTGCACTACAGATTGACGTCAACGATATAGGCCTGCAATTATGGGCATCGGTCCAACCACTCTTCTGAAAAAAAAGGAATGACATGCGCCTTTTTCCAGTCGCTAGGTACCGTTCGTTGCTACAGCGGCAACGATAAACTGCTGCTAGATGGGGAGCAAGTTCTTTCGCATAATCTTTGTAGAATATTACGGGTATCTCATCTGCTCCTGACGCCTTTCCGCTAACAAGCTGCTGTGTTTGATTTTCTGTTCCGTGATCAGCTATCACAATATCTGCAGTTCGACGTTCGTACGATGATTGAAAAGAGGATCCTTATTGCGGTCTTCTCCGAAGAAACGTTTTCGAAAGACTAAATTCAGTATTTCGGCCTTCTCTCTGTTATCTTCCGTTTCGGTGACAGTTCGGTCACAGAGTGGCTGTATCGATGATTTTGAACCACTTATTGATTTTGCATGACATCAAAACCTCTTAATGATTTTAGTCGGATCGGTCGACAAAATTTTACTTCCGAAGTCATTGAGAGCTTCTCTTATCGCCCTCCTTATGCCCATTTTCGATTCGTTCAACTTTTGATTTCAACTAGATTTTGACTTCTCTTGAATCCGCTATGAAGCTCTCTAACATGTCTGTTAAACCGCGGTGGGTCCTTCCCATTCCTTAAGACCTCGCTCGGAACATACTTGTCTAAGGCATATTAAAAAATGATTTTTTAAATTTGTGCTACACATTTTGTCCTCAGCAGTGAATATTTCATGTTGACATCTCAGCATTTTATATCCTTCACTCTTGCTGAGCAAAAATATTCTCCTACCTTTCTTAACATTCCTTGTAATACCCGTAGTCATAGTTGCTATCACAGCCTTATGATCACTGATACCTTCCTCAACTTTAACTGATTCGATAAGTTCAAGTCTGTTTGTGGCTAGGAAGTCAAAGACACTACCTTCGCGAGTTGGTTCTCTATTTATCTGCTTGAAGTAACTTTTCGGGCAAGATAGTCACAATAATCTTCGGCTCTGGCACCAGTTTTGATAGCTTGACACTACCAGTCCATACCTCGCAAGTTGAAGTCACCCCCTATTACAACGGCATGATCGGGGAAACTATTAACGATATTCTGCAAGTTCTCTCTGAAGCGCTCGACCACTAGAGCTACTGACCCAGGCAGTCGATAAAATCGTTTGATTACCGTTTTTGATTGACATTTGCTGCTTAACTTCACGCAGATTAATTCACATTCGGAATCCGTGATAACCTTGCTAGATATTACCGATTTCTTTACTGTAATAAATACGCTGCCACCAAGGGCGACTAACGCATCCCAGCGATAAATATTCCAATATTAATTTAGGATTTCGTTGCTATTCACTTCCGGTTTTAACCAGTTTCCTGTTACTGTGCATTATTGCCTTCAACAAGCGATATAACAGGACCGAAACCACTGTACATGGTGGCAGCCAGTCAAGGAGTATTTTAGGGAATTGGGTTAAGAAATTTATTTCAAAGGCTCAATGGAATCTTTACAAGTTTTCTCCCAGAGTAATTCACGCCGTGTGTACGTGAAACAAGTCGCTTGTCTTTCAAAACCGAGACAGTTCTGTCCAGCTAAATCTGCTGACAGGAGGCGCCCTGAGCCCTCTGCTGAAACTGCTAGCGAATTCACGCCATTGATTTTAGCCAATAGCGTGCGTGGTATACCGATCACGTGTGTGGACGTCGGAGCGTCCTGCGGTACAGAACACACTTGCTTCTCCCTCTTGGAATCCAGACTTCGAGCAGAACAGACGTCTTCTTGGAAGGCCAGAGCCTTTGGCTCTGCTCTTCGCGACCGGCCACCGACGTAAGTCAACATGAACTGCTTCCCCTTCCGTTGCCCATTTCATTTAATTGTTCGACCACCTAGACTGGCCTAAACCTGCTAACTTCCGACCCTAGGCGCGCCCTTTGTACTCCGTATATTGAAATATATCCCCTTTATTGTATGTATTTCCCTGTTTCGTCATTTAACGGCAGCCCTGGATGCCCACACTCTAATCCTGACTGCTCGACCTGCCGCACACTGTCGTCACGAGGCATATGTAACAACCGCCTCCCCCTTTCCCAAACCCTGTATACATTTACAATTGGTGTCATAAGTGCCCGTATACTCTACACCAAACCTTTCAGTGTCGTGAGTTAGTGCTGTATTTCCCTCTGCTTAAAATAATTAGGCTACTTGAACACCAGTTTTTTCCAACTAACATGATGGCGTTGCACAGCTGTTCGATCTTCAGAGTGAGGGCGTGGGATTTCAGCGATGTGGTCAAAGCAGAGCTGAAAAGAACAATTCGCATGACTAAGGACCGTTTTGCTCATTCAACATCACTTCCACATTCAAGCAGTCCTATACCAAACGTGACGCTAATTACATTTTCAAACGACGATATTAGATTGCTGGAAGATAGAAGTAATGTTGAATGTGCAAAAGTGATTTTAATTATTTGCGCACGTTGTTCTATTCCACTTTGCTTCGATAACTTCAATATTATCCAACACATGCACTTTGAAGACTGAATAGCTGGGCAACACTATCAGGTCAGTAGAAAAAAGATTATTGCTCAAATAGCATAATTATTAGAAGCAGAGGGAAATAGTGTGAGAGGAAAAAAAACGACGCACCAGGAAGGAATTATCCGAATGGGACGGAAATCGATAGATGGAATGTAGATGTACAAACAAACAAATGATCACAATTTCAGAAAAATTGGATGATTTATGCAAGAGAAAGAGCTTGACAAATTGAGCAAGTCAATAACGCTTTGATCCACGTCTGGTCCTTATGCGAGAAGTTTTTCGGCTTGGCGCTCATCCTGGAATCTCATTGATTGGAGAAGAAGAAAGAAGGATCCTTTACTGTATGATTATACGATAGCAGAACAAACACTGGTAGCAATTACTTCTGTAAAATATCTAGAAACGATTTGAAGTGGAATGATCATATAAAATTAATTGTTGGTAAGGCGGGTGTCAGGTTGAGATTCATTGGGAGGGTCCTTAGAAAATGTAGTCCATCAACAAAGGAGGTGGCTTACAAAACACTCGTTCGACCTATTCCTGAGTATTGCTCATCAGTGTGGAATCCGTACCAGGTCGGGTTGACAGAGGAGATAGAGAAGATCCAAAGAAGAGCGGCGCGTTTCGTCACAGGGTTATTTGGTAAGCGTGATAGCGTTACGGAGATGTTTAGCAAACTCAAGTGGCAGACTCTGCAAGAGAGGCGCTTTGCATCGCGGTATAACTTGCTGCCCAGGTTTCGAGAGGGTGCGTTTCTGGATGACGTATCGAATATATTGCTTCCCCCTACTTATATCTCCCGAGGAGATCACGAATGAAAAATTAGAGAGATTCGAAAGCGCACAGAGGCTTTCCGGCAGTTGTTCTTCCCGCGAACCATGCGCGACTGGAACAGTAAAGGGAGGTAATGACAGTGGCACGTAAAGTGCCCTCCGCCACACACCGTTGGGTGGCTTGCGGAGTATAAATGTAGATGTAGATGTGGAAGATTTCAAAATGAACGATTGGTCTGAAAGACCGATGCTTCGAGTTATGAGCCCGCATCACCAGTGAACACGTGTCTGGACTATGGAGACGCCCCGAGAAGCGGTAGGATACCAACCTGATGTCGCCAGCCATACGGCCGGACAACCGGGAACGAAGGTCTGGGGTGCCATTTCCTTTCATAGCAAGACCCCTTTGGTTGTCATCCGAGGCATCCTTACAGCACAGCGGAACGTCGACGATATTCTACGCCCTGTTTTCTTACGCTTCTTGACAATCCACCTCGGGTTAACATTTCAGCAAGATAATGCCCGCCCGCACACAGTGAAGGTTTCTACTGCTCGTGGTCGTGTTTGACAAACCCTACTTTGGCCAATAAGGTAGCCGGGACTCTTCCCTGTTGAGAACGTCTGGAGCATTATGGACAGGGCCCTCCAACCATCTTGGGATTTTGAAGATCTAACGTGCGAATCGTACAGTATTTGCTTACGATATCCCTCAGGACGACAACCAGCAACTCTGTCAATCAATGGAAAGCCAAATAACGGCTTGCATAAGGGGCAGAGGTGGACCAACGCATTATTGACTCTCCCTGTCTGTGAAGCTCTTTGTCTTCAATTAATGATCCATTATTTTCTGAAATTGTAATAATTTGTCTGTCTGTACATTACATAGGGTCTGTCGATTTTCGTCTCATCCGTACAATTCCTTCGTGGCTCATCTTCTCCTTTTCTTTTTTCTTTTATATGTATGAAGTAAGTCACGACTTTGAATTACACTACTGCCCATCAAAATAGCTACACCACGAAGATGACGTGGTACAGACGCGAAATGTAATCGACAGAAAGAAGATGCTGTGATATGCAAATGATTAGCTTTTCAGAGCATTCACACAAGGCTGGCGCCGGTGGCGACATCTACAACGTGCGGACATGAGGAAAGTTTCCAACCGATTTCTCATACACAAACAGCAGTTGACCGCCGTTGCCTGGTGAAACTTTGTTGTGATGCCTCGTGTAAGGAGGAGAAATGCGTACCATCACGTTTCCGACAATGATAAAGGTCGGATTGTAGCCTATCGCGATTGCGGTTTATCGTATCGCGGCATTGCTGCTCACGTTGGTCGAGATCCAATGACTATTAGCAGAATATGGAACCGGTGGGTTCAGGACGATAATACGGAACGCCGTGCAGGATCCCAACGGCGTCGTATCACTAGCAGTCGAGATGACAGGCATCTTACCCGCATGGCTGTAACGGATCGTGCAGCCACGTCTCGATCCCTGAGACAACAGATGGGGACGTTTGCAAGACAACAACCATCTGCACGAACAGTTCGACGACGTTTGCAGCAGCATGGACTATCAGCTCTGAGACCATGGCTGCGGTTACCCTTGACGCTGCATCACAGACAGGAGCGCCTGCGATGGTGTACTCAACGACGAACCTGTGTGCACGAATGGCAAAACGTCATTTTTTCGGGTGAATCCAGATTCTGTTTACAGCATCATGATGGTCGCATCCGTGTTTGGTGACATTGCGGTGAACGCACATTGGAAGCGTGTATACGTCATCGCCATACTGGCGTATCACCCGGCGTGATGGTATGTGGTGCCATTGGTTACACGCCTCGGTCACCTCTTGTTCGCATTGACGGCACTTTGAACAGTGGACGTTACATTTCAGATGTGTTACGACCCGTAGCTCTACCCTTCATTCGATCCCTGCGAAACCCTACATTTCAGCAGGGAATTGCACAACCGCATGTTGCAGGTCCTATACGGGCCTTTCTGGATACAGAAAATGTTCGACTGCTGCCGTGGCCAGCACATTCTCCAGATCTCTCACCAACTGAAAACGTCTCGTCAACGGTGGCCGAGCAACTGGCTCGTCACGATACGCCAGTCACTATTCTTGATGAACTGTGGTATCGTGTTGAAGCTGCATGGGCAGCTGTACCTATACACGCCATGCAAGCTCTGTGTGACTCAATGCCCAGGCGTATCAAGGCCGTTATTACGGCCATAGGTGGTTGTTCAAAAATGGTTCAAATGGCTCTGAGCACTATGGGACTTAACATCTATCGTCATCAGTCCCCTAGAACTTAGAACTACTTAAACCTAACTAACCTAAGGACAGCACATAACACCCAGCTATTCCGAGGCAGAGAAAATCCCTGACCCCGCCGGGAATCGAACCCGGGAGGTGGTTGTTCTGGGTACCGATTTCTCAGGATCCATGCACCCAAATTGCGTGAAAATGTAATCACATGTCAGTTCTAGTATAATATATTTGTCAAATGAATACCCGTTTATCATCTGCATTCCTTCTTGGTGTAGCAATTTTAATGGCCAGTAATGTATGTGTGTCTTTGGTACCATTATACCGATGTCCCTTTTCTTTGGGTTACCGAAGTTCTTCTCTTAGACCTTGAATAGGTAATGATCAAATGGGTCTCGTGGTAACACCCACAGTTTTGCATGCGAATGGCTGATACCATTGTTCCTGGGATGAGCGGTTTATATTTTAAGCACATTTTCGTGCCGTTCTGAGCGCTCGAGGACACACACTTCCCTTGTGAGTTAATTTATACCTAATCATAAACTGCACGATTAGCTGAAACACCGGCTACTGCACGCAGCCCAGCACGCCGCGGCTCGGTGTGGGCAGCAGCGCGGCTGCGGCCAGGTCGCCGCTCCCTGCTACGCGCCCCGTCGCCGCCGGCGCCGCATCCGCCGCCCCCGGGCTGCGCGGAGCAGGAAGTGACGTCAGCGGCTGGAGTAGGAGTCCGCCATTGTGCGGGAAAACGCAGCGGAATGCTGCACCGGCCAGGAAGCGCCACTTGGCGGTGGCGCCCACTGCCGCTGCCGTACTCCAGCCCTCGCCGGCCGAGCGACAATTACCGGGCACGAGGACATCCGCCCTCCACCACCGCCTGCTTCCCGGCCGCCTGCCCTTTCACGTCCGCACAGATTCTTTTGTCGTTTGGCGCGGTTCCTACAACTTTTGTAAGATTAGATTAGATTTACTTTCATTCCAATTGATCCGTAGTGAGGTTGTCCTCCAGGATGTGGAACATGTCAGAAAAACAACAATACCTGACAAATATTTACAACTATAACAAATAAGCTAATGTACCATTCCACAGGTCCCAAGTGGAATGATCGTCATTTTTTAATGAACACTATATGAAAGAGTCATTTTACAAATACTAGTGCACTGAATTTAAAATAAAAAAGTTTTTTATTTATTTATAAGGTAATAAACATGTAATACAACTACTATAATACTTATTTACAATGAACACATTACTGCACTGAAATGGTGCAGAAGTTCGATTGTACTTACACGCGCACACACACACACACACACACACACACACACACACACACACACACACACACATTTACAATGAACACATTACTGCACTGAAATTGTGCAGACGTTATAAAATTGTGCAGACGTTATATATATATATATATATATATATATATATATATATATATATATATATATCAGTTGGTTTTACTGAGAAATTCATCAATGGAATAGAAGGAGTTGGCCACCAATAAATCCTTTAGGCTTCTCTTAAACTGAATTTCATTGGTTGTTAAGCTTTTTATGGCTGCTGGCAAGTTATTGAAAATGTGTGTTCCTGAATAATGCACACCTTTCTGTACAAGACTAAGTGACTTTAAATCCTTGTGAAGATTATTCTTATTTCTAGTATTGATTCCATGAATTGAGCTGTTGGTGTGAAAAACTGATATTTTTTAATGACAAATTTCATTAAGGAATAAATACACTCCTGGAAATTGAAATAAGAACACCGTGAATTCATTGTCCCAGGAAGGGGAAACTTTATTCACACATTCCTGGGGTCAGATACATCACATGATCACACTGACAGAACCGCAGGCACATAGACACAGGCAACAGAGCATGCACAATGTCGGCACTAGTACAGTGTATATCCACCTTTCGCAGCAATGCAGGCTGCTATTCTCCCATGGAGACGATCGTAGAGATGCTGGATGTAGTCCTGTGGAACGGCTTGCCATGCCATTTCCACCTGGCGCCTCAGTTGGACCAGCGTTCGTACTGGATGTGCAGACCGCGTGAGACGACGCTTCATCCAGTCCCAAACATGCTCAATGGGGGACAGATCCGGAGATCTTGCTGGCCAGGGTAGTTGACTTACACCTTCTAGAGCACGTTGGGTGGCACGGGATACATGCGGACGTGCATTGTCCTGTTGGAACAGCAAGTTCCCTTGCCGGTCTAGGAATGGTAGAACGATGCGTTCGATGACGGTTTGGATGTACCGTGCACTATTCAGTGTCCCCTCGACGATCACCAGTGGTGTACGGCCAGTGTAGGAGATCGCTCCCCACACCATGATGCCGGGTGTTGGCCCTGTGTGCCTCGGTCGTATGCAGTCCTGATTGTGGCGCTCACCTGCACGGCGCCAAACACGCATACGACCATCATTGGCACCAAGGCAGAAGCGACTCTCATCGCTGAAGACGACAGGTCTCCATTCGTCCCTCCATTCACGCCTGTCGCGACACCACTGGAGGCGGGCTGCACGATGTTGGGGCGTGAGCGGAAGACGGCCTAACGGTGTGCGGGACCGTAGCCCAGCTTCATGGAGACGGTTGCGAATGGTCCTCGCCGATACCCCAGGAGCAACAGTGTCCCTAATTTGCTGGGAAGTGGCGGTGCGGTCCCCTACGGCACTGCGTAGGATCCTACGGTCTTGGCGTGCATCCGTGCGTCGCTGCGGTCCGGTCCCAGGTCGACGGGCACGTGCACCTTCCGCCGACCACTGGCGACAACATCGATGTACTGTGGAGACCTCACGCACCACGTGTTGAGCAATTCGGCGGTACGTCCACCCGGCCTCCCGCATGCCCACTATACGCCCTCGCTCAAAGTCCGTCAACTGCACATACGGTTCACGTCCACGCTGTCGCGGCATGCTACCAGTGTTAAAGACTGCGATGGAGCTCCGTATGCCACGGCAAACTGGCTGACACTGACGGCGGCGGTGCACAAATGCTGCGCAGCTAGCGCCATTCGACGGCCAACACCGCGGTTCCTGGTGTGTCCGCTGTGCCGTGCGTGTGATCATTGCTTGTACAGCCCTCTCGCAGTGTCCGGAGCAAGTATGGTGGGTCTGACACACCGGTGTCAATGTGTTCTTTTTTCCATTTCCAGGAGTGTATATTGGGAAGCAGTAGTTAGTATCCCTAGTTCCCTAAACAGGCTTCTGCAGGATGTTCTTGAGTTCACACCACATATAAGTCTTACTGCACGTTTTTGTGCCCGGAAAACTTTAGCTTGGCTTGATGAATTACCCCAAAAAATAATCCCATATGACAAGATAATCGCAACAGAAAATGTGGGTCAATCGCGATCCAAATACCCGTCCGGTCATCCAAGCAGGGTATTTCAGAATGAACACACGGCTTTTAAGGCTTCGTAGATTTTATTACGTTCAGCTTACGATTATTAATAATACCGGGTGATCAAAAAGTTAGTATAAATTTGAAAACATAATAAACCACCGAATAATGTAGATAGAGAGGTAAAAATTGACACACATGCTTGGAATGACAAAGTTCACAAAATGTCCGACAGTTGGCGCTGGACAGCAAAACGTCAGTGACTGCGCATGACAATCGTGTATAAAAGGAGCTGTAATGAGAGAGAGAATCAGATGCGCCAGCAGTCGCAGCATGTTGACGTTACCTGAAAAGGCGCTTTTAGTGAAGCTGCATTATCAGAATGGGGAACGTGCTAGTTCAGCGTTACAATCATGTCGCCATGAAGGGGATTCGAACGGGTAAAGGTCCGTTGACAAATGCACCTGTGGCGAGAATGATTTCGAATTTCGAAGCCACGGGTTGTTTAGACGATAGACCCCGTAGTGGCCGACCGAGCAAAAGGCGTAATGCTGCTGAGACAGTTCAGGAAGAAATGGAGACTGTAGCGGGTCCGTCGCACCGGCATTCCATACACTACTCTTTGGTTGGCACTGAGTGGTACCCTCCGTACAAAATCCATTGGCATCATGAACTGTTACCTGGCGATTTAGTGAAGCGGAGGGCATTTGCGGTGTGGGCGTTTCAAAAGATGGCGGAAGATGACGACTGGTTGAGTAACGTGTTGTGGACCGACGAAGGTCATTTTACGCTCCGAAGGTCTGTCAACGCCCACAACTGCAGAATTTGGGCTACCGAAAATCCTAGAACTGTCGTGGAAACTCCATTGCACGACGAGGAAGTCACGGTATGGGTTTGATTTACCACATCTACCGTTATCGGGCCTTTTTTCTTCGAGGAAATGCGTGATTCTGGTTTTGTAACTGCTACCGTAACGGGTGAGGGGTACGCCGATATGTTACAGAATCGCATCATCCCCAGACTGGCTGATAAACACCTGCTGGAACGTACGATGTTGATGCAGCATGGCGCTCCACCCCATATTGCTAGACGCGTGAAAGATCTCTTGCGCGCGTCGTTTGTTGATAATCGTGTGCTCAGCCGTCACTTTCGTCATGCTTGGCCTCCCAGGTCCCCAGACCTCAGTCCGTGCGATTATTGGCTTTGGGGTTACCTGAAGTCGCCAGTGTATCGTCATCGACCGACATCTCTAGGGATGCTGAAAGACAGCATCCGACGCCAGTGCCTCACCATAACTCCGGACATGCTTTACAGTGCTGTTCACAACATTATTCATCGACTACAGCTACTGTTGAGGATTGATGGTGGACATATTGAGCAATTCCTGTAAAGAACATCATCTTTGCTTTGTCTCACTTTCTTATGCTAATTATTGCTATTCTGGTCAGATGAAGCGCCATCTGTCGGACATTTTTTGAACTTTTGTATTTTTTTGGTTCTAATAAAACCCCATGTCATTCCAAGCATGTGTGTCAATTTGTACCTCTCTATCTACATTATTCCGTGATTTATTCAGTTTTCAAATTTATACTGACTTTTTGATCACCCGGTATATCAAATGAGAAAGCAACTCAAGCAATATTTTTGTAAGTGTTCAGTGTGAACACCATTAGTCACGCATCGAGTCAATAAGGGAATTGACAAACTGCCTATTGGCTTCTGTCTCGGGTTCTTCGGCCGACGTTCATCTAATGATTTTTCTGACGTTTCGCCAGCACGAGTGGCTGGCATTGTCAAAGCTTCACCCTCCATTGCCGGTTAAAGGCGCTGCAGTCTGGAACCGCAAGACCGCTACGGTCGCAGGTTCGAATCCTGCCTCGGGCATGGATGTTTGTGATGTCCTTAGGTTAGTTAGGTTTAACTAGTTCTAAGTTCTAGGGGACTAATGACCTCAGCAGTTGAGTCCCATAGTGCTCAGAGCCATTTGAACCATTTGGAAGTCGCACTACATGGATGTGGGCAGAGGATTGCATATGAGTACGCCAGTGCCCATTACCAATTTCTCGGCGATGGAGTGTGTGGGACTGACCTTCCATGGGAACGTGCAGCGTACAGTAGCAGCTACGTATCGCTGACTACTTAATGTGATCCGCAGGCAAGTTCGTCTCCATAACTTTCGAACACTTGACTTGCTCATGCGGGTACATTTTGTCAACGTGTACCTCGCTCCGAAACTTAATCATTACACACACGTTCCCCCGATGGCCGCTACGGCAGCTGCCAAGTTCCAGGCAGCCTTTGGTCATTTCGTCAGCGAGAGTAGGGTGTTCAAGAACCGTTACGAGACGCTAACGTTGTCCACACATACAGATGGCATTGGAAAGATAAACGTATACAACAGGGCGCGCGCTCTCTTCCTGCGGACGATGCATCGCCTACGTACTTCGGACAGGGACACCCTCCCTGGTACAGTGATTCAGGAGGTGATGCCTCAGTCCTTCCGGCCGCCGATTCCTGTTGGACATATCACTGTATCACATTCGCACCTATCTGTTGGATGTCTTACCTATCACGCGGGATCCTAGAACCAAGGACTTCTACCGCTACTTTCAACGGACGCTGCCTGCTAATGTGGTTGAATGCCAACAACCGGCAGTTGGCTGGAGGCAGGTGTGGAGTAACATACACTCGCCTTTCCTTCCCACCACAGTCAGGGCGCTGTGGTATGTGACAACGACTGAAAAATTCCCCACCCGACAACGTTTACACATGATCCACCTTGCCGAGGATCCTCTCTGCCCCAGATGCGCCGCTGTTGCCAGTGACATGCACCGTCTCGTTTGTAGTACGGCTACTGAGTGCTGGCTCCTCACACGGTGCACGTTGGCATTGTTGCTGCGACGGACGCCTCAGTCCGTAGAGCCCACCCAGCTGATCCATCCCGACGTCACTTACTTCCCTGCTACTCTTCATAACGCAACGGTGTGGGTTAAGGGTATGGCATTGTCATACTTTTTTAATGAGAGCGTTGCAGGGTTGTTAGATTTCTGGCATTATTTAGCGAGTAACTACACGTTTTTACGGCGCAAAGCGTCGTATGGTACGGTCTTTGCGAATTACTTGGCGTCGTTGTTTACGTGCCCTCCAGACCATTGGGGTGTACCGGGTGTGAGAAGAGACAGAGATATTGCACATGAACTGACGAGAGACGTAAACGGTAACTATAGGGTGTTTCACCCTCGTTGAAAGAGAAGACGACCAGGACATCCCGCCATCTGGATCCTGTGGACACCGCCCGAGAAAAAAAAAAGAACAAAAAAAGAATTACACATAAAAACATGAGAACAAAATGAACAACAAATAACATATAATAAAGTACTGTACCCCTTCCTCTATCCTTTTATCAGTTTTTTAATAAAACGTTCAGAGGCATATTTAATTTTTGTCCGTGGGCGGAGCCTGAAGTGGTGGCGTACGACCGTCCTACTTAGCTTTAGGGTGAAAGTGGAGATGGCACTAGCTTTGTTTTTGTTTTTAGGTTAGACAGGTTTTTGGGGGTAGTATGGGTGATAGGGGCCAACACCTGAAGTGGAAGAGGTCTAAACAGTGCATTACAATCTATTAAGTTTTAAAAAACGAAAAAAAGGAAAAAAAGTGGCTAGCGTTGATGCCTCTGGATAACGGGGTCCCGGGTTCGATTCCCTGACAGGTTAGGGATTTTCTCTGCACGGTTTTTTAAATACATTCCCTTTTTTATTATTAATTTTGAAACGTCCTCTTTGAACAATTTTACATGTGAAACGTCCACTTAGAACAATTATACAAGACTGTGCTTAACCTGACACACACAATGTTTTTAGCGCAACGCAATCTGACTATCAAAAATCCCTGCAAAAGAATGGCCCTGACAAACATTAAACTATACCTTTCACAAATCACTTACCTCACAAAAATCTTCGTTGCTCGAACTACTGCAATACAGCGAGTGCCACTACTGCCAGCTAAATAAAAGATACAAACTACGGAAGGCACTAACTACTGATAGTCTTAGCAAATGAAAGATTCTAATAGAGAACAAACAATGTATTTACCTCAAGATTCATAATATATACAGCAGTTCATGACATTTTTCAAAACTCCGCCATCTCTCTCCCCACATCCACCACTGCTGGCGGCTCACCTCCAACTGCCCAGCGCTACGCGCTGTTCGCATCCAGCTATAGCAGTTCATGACAACAATGGCAGACAACAATGCAAACTAGCCACATACTGCACACAGCACAGCCAGTGATTTTCATACAGAGTGCTATGTAACGTTGCCAATAAAAAACATAAACAGCAAACTTACATAAAGAAAACATAAACAGCCTACTTACATAGCCCCCATGCTCCCCACAAAAAATTTTACAAATGGTGTTGGGCACTGGCCAATACATATTTGTTAAAGTTTTTTTTTTTCACAATTACAATAACAAAGAAATCAAATGCACACACTTATTTATACAATGTTGGTCAAAAGCTAAAATTTTCTCACAGTCCATAAAGACAGTCCTGATCATTCATCATAATAGTAATTACAGTTTTTTTTCACAAAGTCTCATTAGTAAAAGAAATTGCACACAGAAGTAGTGGATTTCCATGCAGTCTTGAAGAAGTAGTGTTGTCCTTCCAACGGAAAGACAGTGCTGACTCTTGACATGCTGACAGGTAATGGGCCACAACAGAGCAAACCCACAGCAGAGTCATTCGAAGTTCTGACGAATATTGGTAGGTAGGTCATCACAGAGTAGACCCACTGCAGTCCTGGTAGAGATTGTGGTATTTGTGGGCCACCAGAGGTGCAGACCCACTGTAGTCCTTGTTGAGATTGTGGTATTGGTGGGCCACCAGAGGTGCAGACCCACTGTAGTCCTTGTATAAATTGTGGACAGGCCCACTGTAGTCCTTGTAGAGATGGCCAGCAGCCATCTGTTGTGACTGTGCAGGTGCACAATCACCATCGAAGAGTCTTGCGGACAATATAGCAAGTCCATGAACCCCCACTTGTGCACTCACAAAGTTTTTTGGAATTGTCCTTAGAACCAGCAATGCTGTTATCCAGTCCCTTGCTGAATTAGTAACACACGTGCAAACACTAACAGTCCCTACTTCTCACATATTGTCCATATACTATGACCAACAGAAATGTGTGCAGTGAAATGAATGCTTACAAATTACTTAATTTGATTAACTGGCGTCAATTACAATTATATAACATAAGAATACAATTACAAAGGTACAAAATACATCATTAAAAACATAACAATACAGATAACATTTGTAGTGCAGGCTTTACAAAACAATAGAAATAAACATATACATCAGTGTTACAGGAATGATGACATGAGTACAAAAATAAAAGATCAGAATCACTTTTGAAACGTCAACTTCACACATGAGCATTAAAACAGAATAAATAATGTCTAAACATCTTTACAAGGTAAATAACAGAGTATTAGAAAAATTCTACAACATAGCTGTCATCAGCTAAACACATAAGGACAGGAAAAACACAAATACACAAGGGTACACAAACACATAGTGGGATAACACAAAAGGAAAGGACAACACACAATTACATATTGGGAAAAAGCAGCAAAGAGGAAAGGACAGGGTTTGTTTTACTGCAGTATTTTGCTTGGAGATCTCCCTTCATTCCATAGATTGTTCGTCTTATTTCAACCTTTGCTTCCACCAAAAAAAAAATCCTATCTAAGCATGCTTTCTGTATTTATATGTTCACACATTGCTTACCTCATCATTTATTTCCAAGAAAATCCTACCTATACCTCGTTCCTGTATTCTATTCATATTTCTTTCAAAATAATTATTTCTGATTGTACAATACTCATTGGGGCCCAAATCTCTCTTCGCAATGCATTCTTTACCTATTCTCCATAGTCAGTTTCTTATATAGTCTACCCCCTCTTAAGCTAACTTAAATCTACTGAGCTCAGATATATATACCAAGGGACGAGGCAATGCAGCATCACAACAAATCAACACAAACAGAAATGACAAAAAATGCAAATTGGCAAAGCTAGCAGCATAAATTAGCAAAAGTCAAATTCAATAACACTATGCCTGGCAAACAGCAGCAACTTATACCTAAACATGACATAGCTCAAGCAGAAAAAATATTACAGTAAAAACAACAATGCAGACAAGGGAAATGCATATTCACATCTTAATGTCTATGTAATTAAAGTGGTGCACCATAACAACTTATTGTAAAAAAAATATTACCATGTACTTGAAAAGAAAATTAAGTGTTACTGTTATTAGTTACTTCTTATTGTTCTTTCCTTTCCAAGTGCTCCTTTTTTAAAGAATGTGGATTACAAAATTATCATTTAATAGATCTGTTGACAGAAAGAGTTCACATTAGCAAATGCATCTCATTTTATAAAAGCAATGCTGCAACACAGCTGGAAACCAGATATCAAATGAAATAAGCAACTCCGAAAAGCAAAGCATAAAAATATCATTCAATAGTCAGGTGGCATTTCGTAAGTCAGTAGCTCTCAACTATCGTAGAAAGACGCTTGTCATAATCAGGTGTGCAGATGTACGAATATTTCCCATCAATTCATAAGCATTTCAATAATTAGCACAAAGTGCGAGTTATCATACGTTTTTAAGTAACGAGGGTGTCGCATTAGCGATGAAAGGCACATCCTAATGGCTTGTTCTCCAGGTGTTTGACACAGCTGTGTGCCCACAACGCATTACAAAAATCATATGTTTTCAAGTAACGAGCGTGTCGCATTAGCGATGCCCTCTACAAAGGAATGTCATTAACAGAGGTATAGGCCTCTCTTTGTCCTTCTCTTCCACCTGTGCCTCTGGCACACCCTAATGGCTTTCTTTTCTACCTGAGCGTCTGAAAAGGCTTGTTCTCCAGGTGTCTGACACGCCTGGGTGCCCACGTCGCATTATGTGCAGGTGGTCACTTAACTTTCTTACGGAAATATTTACGACAGCAGTTTCCGCTATAGTGACAGTCTCATATACAAAATTTCACAGGTCAAGAATTTGCGTTGCAAATGTGTAGAAACAAAATGCTATTGATATGACAGTGTCCAAAAAATTTTCGTCTTCATTGTGATACATTCACGCATTTACACACATTTCATAACTCTTAAAGTACGATTCTTGGTTTCAAACATCCTTTTTCACAAGTCAAGAGTCCTTAACTTCTTTCATTATTCCTTACCTTATTCGTCGACACTTTTTCCATATTTCATCATAACAGATACATAGCATAATCAAATAACTCATATAGCATCAGCTTATGGATCATAAACTTACCTCAGCAGCATAATACACATCGTCGTCGTAAAAATTACATCATAACACCTCAGTCAAATCTCAAAATCGTCGTAGCTTCCTCCAATAATTTCAAAACCTAAAAAATTCTCTGCTCATGTCAATAGTGTCATCTACCTCAAACGTACTTTAAAAATCATGCTCCCTTACCAAATACATCATTCAAAGCTCTCATAGTATCACAATGGTTCCGAAAAAATATGAAGAGTTCACACAGTAGAGACAAAATACAATTTCATAAGTGTGAAGTTACCCAACTGTGTAATTGCGTAAACATCTGTCACTGACGTAGTAAAAAGGTTTGTCTCTCTCAGTTAAATGATCAGATAGCTGTGTAATTTGTGTTTTAGAGAAATATGGTACCGATGTGTTAAATTGTATAAGCAAATACCATATTAGCTAGGGCTCCTTGTGCTTGCCAAACACATGGCACACAAAGTAAGCATGTACCCCCCTGAGGTTTATTGTAATTATACCCTCAGGTGTTACAGATTACAGCAATGGAATGAAATGTATCACGAAAAACTTTTTTTGTAATTCAAAAATCTTTAAAAATAAATGTTTTAAGTACAAAATTAATCACTCAAATACGTGTCCAGTAGCGCTAAATATGCGTCTTGCTGTAAGATAATCTCTGGGAAGTGTCGTAGTTATTGTCCTCCGAAAGCTAAGTTCTGTAGAAGTCAATGTACTTACCTCATGATACACAAAAGTGAAATGCTTTGCGTATAGATAACTTAGTTATTACGCTTATTGCCGTGATGAGGAAAGTACTGTGCTGTAACATATTGTTGTCCTACGGAAAAGGCTGTCTCCTTGTAGCAATAGCACAAAAGTCACCACTAAAACATGTCTCACTTTATAGAAGAATTCAGAAAAAACTGTGCAGATATAAAACAGATACACCGCAAAAGCAACATTGTAAATTGTCACGCATTAGCAGCGTCGTGATAAAATCGTGTAGCTGTCACATAAACTAACCACTGTGTCATCTGGCATTTCACAGAAAGCACCTCAAATCCTGAATCCACTCTCAAGCAAACCAAAATGTTGCATGAAAATTTCATTAGCAGTGCTGGTATATGTTCTAAGTATGTAAGCCGTATATTCGTTATGTAATCGTGCAACTAACAAGGAGGAATGTGTCGTCTGTTCGCAATAATAATGCATTCGCAATTACTTGTCTAAGTTACCTATGTTCTTGACTGGATGGTTAGTTAGCTTTAAAACATAGTTGCATGTTACCAGTTTGTCAGTGTGACAAATTGTACAAGTGGTGTGAAGTGAAAATTACAAAGACTAAGTTAAAAAGCAGATTATCTGTCAATAAATGGTTTTACATGAGAAATGTGGTGCAATCTTTTACCCTTTGCTCTTCTCAGTACGCAGAGTTTCAACTTGAATGCAAGTATCATGCGGTATTCGTCCGTAAAGAATACGGGAATTTTGCTCAAGGTTAGCGTCAATGTTATTTTTCTCGGAGCCAGCCGGCGCACGCGGCTGCCTGCGGTGTGAGTCATTGTCTGTTTCTTTGTTGGCGCGCGCCGTTACTGGGATTAGGAGGCCTAACTTCCACAAATTCGCCTTGCCCAGAGGGCCCAGCTCTGTTAGAAACCCGCCAGTTCTGATGAAATTCACGTCTGTCGTTATGTCGGTAGTTGACATAGTTTCTTGTTTGTCGGTCATGTGGTGGAGAATTTCTCACGGAATCGTAACTGCGCGCTGAACTGTTGCGTCTGAAATTATTCTGTCTCCCTTGATAATAATAGTTCTGATTACCATATTGTCTGTTTCTATGGTTATCTCTGTCATATTCATTACTACGGAAATGCGATCTTTCTCTGTAACTATTACTCTGCCAGTGGTTGTCATGTGGGTGGTGTCTGTTTTGGTCACGATTTACGTTGTAAGAATAGGTTTGTCGTGGCCATTTATTGATTCTGTCGTCACGGAATTGTGACGGATATGACCTGTAATGATTGTTTTCCTGTTTTCGCATCCCGCGACTGTCTGTGTCAATTTCCAGTTCTTGTAACAGTCCCTGAAAAGCTTCAATGTCGTCTTTGCAACGTCCTGCTAAAATAATATGCCGTAAGTGTTCAGGTAACTTGATTAAGCAAATGCGGATGAGTTCTGAGGGGCTGTATGGGTTTGACAGGTATTGATTCTTGTGCAACATGTCTTCAAAATATTTCACAAGACTGGAAAATTCAGATTCTTCGAAACGTTTCATCATTATGATGTTATGTTTTACACGGTCTTGTGTAGCTTGAGACCAATATGCTGAGAGGAAGGCATGATAAAAATCTCCTTCACTGTGACAATCGTGAATGACCGATCGCATTCTTACAGCTGGTTCATTCTCCAAATAGCCACACATAAATTCTAATCTGTGTTCTAATGACCAGTTGGGAGGAAAACAATGAGAGAATTGATGGAGCCACGCTTGTGGATGAATGTCGTTGCCAGAATTCTTAAATGTTTTGAATTTACGTGTAGTAATGAACAGCTTATAGTCAAAATCATCATGTCGGCGAGTCACATATCGGTCATTGTTACGTCGTGTCGGCGGTTCCATCTCAAAATTCGGTGCACCTTGCCAATTTCTTTCATAATTACCGAAATGCTCTGTGTTATTATATTGTGGCTTTTCCGTATTTCTATGTCCCTCTTCCAGTATTGGGGCGCGAGTGTCCTCTGAAATACGTAATTCTTGTATCACCTGCGTCAACTGATCTTGTACTTCCCGGATTTCTCTTTTATACTGTGTATTAATTTGATTTTGATTTTGTTTGAATTTTCTTATTTGTTCATAGTCTTCTGTGTCAGTGAAGGCTACGGGTCTTGTGTCATTCAGATCATCATCTACCTTTGTAGATAAGTTAGTGACCTGATCCGAAAGTTCAGCTACTTTCTCCGATAATGAACTAATTTCCCCCATGTGTCTTTCTACTGTGTCCTTTAAGTTTTCCTGAGTTTTTGCAAGTTGCGTAACCGAATCGGTAGATGCAACTGAGTCCATTTTAGCTTGCAAGGTCTCATGATTTTCATGAACAATAGTTTGCAGTTCTTTTATGGCTGCTTCGTGATTCTGTAATGCATTTTCATGCCGCGAAAAAATAGGCTGAAAATGTTCACAAATTTGTGTTTTTACGTCATTACAGACTTTTTGACATTTCGATTCTATGTTATGTAACTCAGTAGTTAAATCTTCACGTGTTTGTTCAAGTGTGGTGTCTAACTTTTGAAGCTTTTGCTGTGTTTGTCTCTGATTTTGTTCCATTGTGTCTAACTTTTTAAGATTTTGTTCCACTGTGTCTAACTGTTGCTGTGTTTGTCTCTGGTGTTGTTCCATTGTGTCTAACTTTTGCAGATTTTGTTCCACTGTGTCTAACTTTTTAAGATTTTGTTCCATTGTGTCTAACTTTAGGAGATTTTGTCCCATTTGTTGCATTAATTGTAATAACAATGCATTAGTGTCTGGAATCTGTTCCTCTACGCTTTTCGGCAGTGCATTTGCACCAGCAACATTCACATTTTGACAAGCAGAAAATGTGTCTTGACTCATTTGAGAAGACGGTGAGGACGCAAAACCTGAATCTACAGTATTTGCAAAATTGTGTCCTATCACTTCGGATTCCTGAGGCGAGCTGTTGCCGACCGATCGATCGATAATGCTTCCCTCTTCACTACCTGTTTGACTGTCTACGCCATTGTTTGACGCCCGCTCCATTTCCCTATGCACAGTTACCAAATTACTACTTTGAACATTAGTTAACTCATTACACAGTGGCACTAACACATTGCTTTCGTCTTCACTGTCGTTTCTCATTTTACTTTGGAGCCTAGTGTTCCGTTTTTCACACGCCATTATTGTGACAATATTTCACACGATAACACAGAAAAGCACAATTTGAATAGCAAAAATAAGAGAACACATTAACATAGCACTGAAAATAATATGTAGTTAATTGCAGCAGCGAAATACTTGGCGCAAAGCTACATGCATGCCACAACTGTTTTACATTACAACAATGAAAGACTGCAACTACAAAGGAGATTCTCTCTACAATTACGCGCTAGCAATAAACAAAAGCTACACTAAATACACAAACTACAAGAAAAAATCAGAAGATTCCAGTGAGGTATCCTAGGCTAAGGGTCGACATATGAAACGTCCTCTTTGAACAATTTTACATGTGAAACGTCCACTTAGAACAATTATACAAGACTGTGCTTAACCTGACACACACAATGTTTTTAGCGCAACGCAATCTGACTATCAAAAATCCCTGCAAAAGAATGGCCCTGACAAACATTAAACTATACCTTTCACAAATCACTTACCTCACAAAAATCTTCGTTGCTCGAACTACTGCAATACAGCGAGTGCCACTACTGCCAGCTAAATAAAAGATACAAACTACGGAAGGCACTAACTACTGATAGTCTTAGCAAATGAAAGATTCTAATAGAGAACAAACAATGTATTTACCTCAAGATTCATAATATATACAGCAGTTCATGACATTTTTCAAAACTCCGCCATCTCTCTCCCCACATCCACCACTGCTGGCGGCTCACCTCCAACTGCCCAGCGCTACGCGCTGTTCGCATCCAGCTATAGCAGTTCATGACAACAATGGCAGACAACAATGCAAACTAGCCACATACTGCACACAGCACAGCCAGTGATTTTCATACAGAGTGCTATGTAACGTTGCCAATAAAAAACATAAACAGCAAACTTACATAAAGAAAACATAAACAGCCTACTTACAATTTAAACAAAACAACGAACAAAGCAAAAAAGGGGGTTGCGCCTTTGATTCATAATTAAAACGTTTTCGGTCCCGGGTTCGAGTCCTGCTGCTCCTTAAATTTTGATTATTAATCAGCATTGGCGGCCGAAGACTTCCGTCATAAGAAGTCACGCTCATTCTGACAACAGCCCTATCAAAGAGGGCGCAGGAGCGGACAGAGGTTCAGGGCACTCTCTAGTCCTAGGGGTGGAAAACTTCCCCTAAAGCCGGAAGAATCAGCAATGATCAACGGCATGAGGATGCAGAAGGCAATGGAAACCACTGCATTAAAGACACGTAACTTGTATCCACAGAACATGTGGCCTGTAATTGAAGAAGTGTCATGATGATCTCTCCATTGGCAAAAGATTCCGGAATAGTCCCCCATTCGGATCTCCGGGAGGGGACTGCCAAGGGGGAGGTTACCATGAGAAAAAGATTGAATAATCAACGGAAGGATAACGGTCTACGACTCGGAGCGTGGAATGTCAGAAGCTTGAACGTGGTAGGAAGACTAGAAAATCTGAAAAGGGAAATGCAAAGGCTTAGTCTAGGTATAGTAGGGGTCTGTGAAGTGAAGTGCAAAGAAGACATGGATTTCTGGTCAGATGAGTATAGGGTAATATCAACAGCAGCAGAAAATGGTATAACAGGAGTAGGATTAGTTATGAATAGGAAGTTACGGCAGAGAGTGTGTTTCCGTGAACAGTTCAGTGACAGGATCGTTCTTATCAGAATCGACAGCAAACGAACACCGACAACGATAGCTCAGGTATACATGCCGACGTCGCAAGCTGAAGATGAACAGATAGAGAAAGTATATGAGGATATTGAAAGGGTAATACAGTATGTAAAGAGGGATGAAAATCTAATAGTCATGGAGGACTGGAATGCAGTTGTAGGGAAAGGAGTAGAAGAAAACCTTGCAGGACAAGAAATGAGAGAGGAGAAAGACTAATTGAGTTCTGTAACACGTTTTAGCCAGTAATAGCGAATAACCTGTTCAAGAATAACGGGAGGAGGAGGTATACATGGAAAAGGCCGGGTGATACGGAAGATTTCAGTTAGATTACGTCATGGTCAGACAGAGATTCCGAAATCAGATACTGGATTGTAAGGTGTACCCAGGAGCAGATATAGACTCAGATCACAATACAGTAGTGATGAAGAGTAGGCTGAAGTTTAAGACATCAGTCAGGAAGAATCAATACACAAAGAAGTGGGATACGGAAGTACTAAGGAAGGACGAGATACGCTTGAAGTTCTCTAAGGGTATACAGGGTGGTCCATTGATCGTGACCGGGCCAAATATCTCACGAAATAAGAGTCAAACGAAAAAACTACAAAGAACGAAACTTGTCTAGCTTGATGGGTGAAACCAGAAAGCGCTATGATTGGCCCGCTACATGGCACTGTCATAGGTCAAACGGACATAAACTGCGTTTTTTTTAAAATAGGAACCCCATTTTTATTACATATTCGTGTAGTACGTAAAGAAATATGAATATTTTAGTTGAACTCCTTTTTTCGCTTTGTGATAGATGGCGCTGTAATAGTCACAACGTTTAAGTACGTGATATCACGTAACATTCCGACAGTGCGGACGGCATTTGCTTCGTTGTGCATAACCCGTGTTAAAATGGACCGTTTACCAATTGCGGAAAAGGTCGATATCGTGTTGATGTATGGCTATTGTGATCAAAATGCCCAACGGGCGTGTGCTATGTATGCTGCTCGGTATCCTGGACGACATCACACAAGTGTCCGGACAGTTCGCCGGATAGTTACGTTATTTAAGGAAACAGGAAGTGTTCAGCCACATGTGAAACGTCAACCACGACCTGCAACAAATGATGATGCCCAAGCAGGTGTTTTAGCTGCTGTCGCGGCTAATCCGCACATCAGTTGTAATGTTGACACTTTAATTTGTTCTGAAAGCGGTGCTGATATTCAAGACAATAAAAGCGGGTTAAAAGCCGTGAGCTATCTGGGGAAGTTAACCTTGAAATTACTGAGCAACTGTTTCACCAGGTATCCAGTCTAGCTTACCAAATTCCCAACCAGACTAACATTAATTATAATCTTTTAATAGTCATCTTGCAATAACCGGTGATATATATATATATATATATATATATATATATATATATATATATATATATATATAAAGAAAATTTAAATAAAAAGAAATAAATCAGTTTATACTTGGACATTTATTTTAACATTGATCATTGTTCCGTTAAAATTTCAGCATATTAAACTTGATTCATAACTGAACTGGTGCCTTATTTAGGATTGTGAAAATGTGAGTTTGTAATCTTACAGAACACATCAAATATGGAGCCAAGATTGGGAGACTGCATACAACACTGCATTCATAAAATAACACTCGAAGACCGTTGAAACATATGCAAGAGGAAATTAACCACAACCAACCGATTCAATTTTCACCCAAAGAAGTAGCGCAATCCTGTCTGTCGTGAAATTACCACACACTGGTATACGAAATTCATACTATCTCTCTGCGAAATCTTCCCGAAAAGAGTAGATGAGGGCTACTTTGATGGTTACACTACATGCTTCACGTGGTCATTTTGGTTCACACGAAGAGTGTAACTCCAGAATAATTTTGATGATTAAAATAAATTACATCGAAACACAAATTACAAAAGAAAAACCTCAAACTGGTTACTATAATCTTACTATTAACCTGCTGGGTCAATCAATTGTATAAGCACGTGGTACTGGTCTGACAAAGTACACCCCACGTGGGTTGAACATAAAGAAAAGTTGCTATATTGAAAAATATTATGAAGTCGAGACGTTATAATCTCACGTACATTCACATTTAAGATTGATGATCTTATTTAGAGTTACGGATCATCCACACGTGGTTCCACTTTACTCACAAAGTAGTGACAAAGCAACTACTGTAAGATATTCTGAACTTCACACTCGAATTACACTGCATTGCAATTTAAGATAACATTAGATATTTTAGATCTAAACCTAAAATAAAGGTGATTAAATTTTCAGTTAGGCTGAACTTAAGAAATCCATTGTCCTACGGACTTAGCAGAGATGCGCTTAGCCGGAGATCTTACCACTTCAGACACTCGCCGTGGACAGACTGCCTGGGCCCCTACTGAGGGTGCTTAACAGATACAAACGGAAGTGACCAGAGAGGCAGCTTCCTATACCAACATGACAAGGGACGGACAGGACCATACTAAGAATAGAAACCTCTTTGCTTTTATAAAGTGTAGCTACCTGTTCCGACGTTGGTCCTACTGTTCTCTAGCAGACAGGCTTGTCTGCTACCATCACGCATGCAACTAGAAATACATTTGCTCATTCATCCTTTCACACCAAAGGGAAGGGGGATGACAGTATCTTATCATATGCAGTATATAAAAGCAGGCGGATGTAGGTTCCGTATGAGACTGTGTGACATGAATTACATATAAATTGTGTTTTAAAGTGTAGTAGTATGACAGATCGTCCTTGATTATGTGTAAAAGTAATACGTTCCACTGCTCAATCTCCGCCCAGAGAGTCAGAAACATCACAGTAAATTTAGAAGTGGAATGTATGCCGTAAATGACAACTGTTTTAAGAAATTAACATGAAAGGAATCCAACAGAGACCTTTCACCTGCGACCGGAGCGGTCGCGCGGTTCCAGACTGTAGCGCCTAGAACCGATCGGCCACCCTGCCCGGCATAGTCTCTGTAAATTACAGACAAATCTTAAGATTGTTCACATGCAGAAACGTAAATGTTTCCATGATTCCTTACCTTTCACAGTAGCAGACGAATTGCGCGAGAATCGGGAATCTCGAAAACGTCGGTGTTGAGAATGCTACATCAACATCGATTGCACCCGTACCATATTTCTATGCACCAGGAATTGCATGGCGACGATTTTGAACGTTGTGTACAGTTCTGCCACTGGGCACAAGAGAAATTACGGGACGATGACAGATTTTTTGCACGCGTTCTCTTTAGCGACGAAGCGACGTTCACCAACAGCGGTAACGTAAGCCGGCATAATATGCACTATTGGGCAACGGAAAATCCACGATGGCTGCGACAAGTGGAACGTCAGCGATCTTGGCCGGTTAATGTATGGTGCGGCATTATGGGAGGAAGCATAATTGGCCCCCATTTTATCGATGGCAATCTAAATGGTTCAATGTATGCTAATTTGCTACGTAATGTTCTACCGATGTTGGTACAAGATGTTTCACTGCGTGACAGAATGGCGATGTACTTCCAACATGATGGATGTCTGGCACTTAGCTCGCTTGCGGTTGAAGCGGTACTGAATAGCATATTTCATGACAGATGGATTGGTCGTCGAAGTACCATACCATGGCCCGCACGTTCACCGGATCTGACGTCCAAAGATTGCTTTCTGTTGGGAAACTTGAAGGATATTTGCTATCTTGATCCACCGACAACGCCTGACAACATGCGTCAGCGCATTGTCAATGCATGTGCGAACATCACAGAACGCGAACTACTCGCAGTTGAGAGGAATGTCGTTACACGTATGCACTGAGGAATGTCGTTACACGCATGCATTGAGGTTGACGGACATCATTTTGAGCATTTATTGCATTAATGTGGTATATACAGGTAATCACGCTGTAACAGCATGCGTTCTCAGAAATGATAAGTTCACAAAGGTACATGTATCACATTGGAAAAACCGAAACAAAATGTTCAAACGTTACGTTCTGTATTTTAATTTAAAAAATCCACCCGGTTACCAACTTTTTGTCTAAAATTGTGAGCCATATGTTTGTGACTATTATAGCGCCATCTATCACAAAGCGAAAAAAGTGGTCCAACTAAAATATTCAGATTTATTTACGTACTACACAAATATGTAATAAAAATGGGGGTTCCTTTTTTTAAAAAAAACGCAGTTGATATCCGTTTGACCTATGACAGCGCCATCTAGTGGGCCAACCATAGCGCCATCTGGTTTCCCCCTTCAAGCTAGACAAGTTTCGTTCTTTGTAGTTTTTTCGTTTGACGCTTATTTCGTGAGATATTTGGCCCGGTCACGATCAATGGGCCACCCTGTAGATACAGCAATGAGAAATAGCTCAGTAGGCAGTATAGTTGAAGAGGAATTGACATCGCTAAAAAGGGCCATCAAAGCAGTTCGGAAGGAAAACATAGGTACAAAGAAGGTGACTACGAAGAAATAATGGGTAACACAAGAAATACTTAAGTTGATCGATGAAAGGAGCAAGTAAAAAAATGTTCCGGGAAACTCAGCAATACAGAAATACAAGTTTCTGAGGAACGAAATAAACAGGAAGAGCAGGGAAGCTAAGACGAAATGACTGGAGGAAAAATGTGAAGACATCGAAAAAGAAATGATTGTCGGAAGGACAGACTCAGCATACAGGAAAATCAAAACAAACTTAAGTGACATCAAAAGCAAGGGTGGTAAGAGTGCAAGGGGAATTCCATTCTTAAATGCAGAGGAGGGAGCGGATAAGTGGAAAGAATACATTGAAAGCTTGGAGAACGTTACCTGTCGTTATGTGTAGTGCCAACAGTGAAACCGAGCGAGTTGGCGCAGTGGTTACCACACTGGACCCGCATTCTGGAGGACGACGGTTCAAACCCGCGTCCGACCTCCCTGATTTAGGTTTCCCGTGATTTCCCTAAATCACTTCAGGCAAATTCTGGGATAGTTCCTTCGAAAGGGCACGGCCGACTTTCTTCCCCATCCTTTACTAATCTGGTGGGACCGATGACCTTGCTGTTTGGTCCCCTCCCCCGAATCAACCAACCAACAGTGAAGTATGGAGGAAGTGGTTTTACGGTGTAGGGGGATCCTTGGTGATTAGGGTGTGGTACCCTAATAATAATAATAATAATAATAATAATAATAATAATAATAATCTCGTGTGACGAGGGCCTCCCGACGGGTAGACCGCTCGCCTGGTGCAAGTCTTTCGATTTGACGCCACGTCGGCGACTTGCACGTCGATGGGGATGAAATGATGATGATTAGGATAATTGTTTTTCACTAGCTGCTTATTTTTTATGACCCACCGTCTAATTTCTTATGGTGGGTCGTATGTTGCCACTTAGCCGATGTGACTGGGTCCGGGTCCGGTGTGACTGAAAGTGACACCACATCAGCTCCCGTCCCCGCTCACACCGTTGCCCGTGTCCCGTCACGTGGAGGCGGGCTCGGTTTGTTTACATCCATTTGATATCTTTTTTTTTGCAGCATTAGAAAACTTATAACTAATACAAAATCAAGTGAGATATTAATAAACAAAACGGAATTAAACATTTAGAAAGAAGGAAGGGAGAGAATTGAATAGAGAGGAGATAGGTATAATATTGCCCGTCACCTGGTTGTGGGCGGTGGCCCGCGTCTCGGAATGACCCTCAAGACGCTGCCCATCGCTCACCATGCCTTTAACATCTACCATCCTAAAAACTAACTTAACTGGAAGAGATTATGGTACGTTAAAGCTAAAAACTAAGACTAAGACCTCCATGTCCAGCCTGCTAAACTATTTACGATATACAATAGAGAGGTAACTGATTTTATGCTTGGCTCAAAGTTGCTAATGAAAGGGTTCTTGTAGTAATAGTAATAAAGGTAATGGCGCTAACGGTTTGTGTTGAACCTACAAGGCTCCTAGTAGAGTAGCTCAGGCGCAAGCACCTCCCGGCCCCGCCGACAACACGACCTGAACGGTGGTTTTCCCCGATCTACCATAAGTATCCGTCGGGTTGGGCTCAAAAGAAAGGAACCACAATTAAGATCCTTCCATCCAGGCCGTGCGCCACCACTTACCAGGAGGCGTAGGTCCCTGTTCAAATGGCTCTGAGCACTATGGGACTTAACATCTTAGGTCATCAGTCCCCTAGAACTCAGAACTACTTAAACCTAACAAGGACATCACACAACACCCAGCCATCACGAGGCAGAGAAAATCCCTGACCCCGCCGGGAATAGAACCCGGGAACCCGGACGTGGGAAGCGAGAACGCTACCGCACGACCACGAGATGCGGTCCGTAGGTCCCTTGAAGAGGTGCCTAACTTTATTAGTGTAGTGGAGGTTGAGGTATAGGCTGTGTAGGTTGGTTGTACAAACAATTCGTGCTGAGCCAATGAGACTTATAATGATACGTGGTGTGGCAGTTAGCACCTTCCGGCCCCGCCAGCAACACAGCTTGAACGGTGATTAGGACAACACAACACCCACCACAACACCCGGGAATCGAACCCGGGCCCTTAGGATTGACAATCCGTCGCGCTGACCACTCAGCTACCGGGGACGGACTGTGGTACCCTTATTGTGCTGAAGACAACGATAAATTCGGTATGATATGAAAACATTTTTCAAAAAACTGCGTACAATAAAGAAACGGTTCTATTAGCATGACATTGCACCCTGTAGTAAAGCAGCGTCTGTGAGACAATAGTAATATTCGTTAAATGCATTGAGCTGCCCAGTCTCACGACCTGACCCCAACGGAACACCTTTGAGATGAGTTAGAAAGTCGACTTCGCTCTAGATCCCGGTGTCCAACATTACTACCTACTCTCGTTTCGGTTCTTGAGGAAAAATGGGTTGCTATTTCTCCACAGGCACACCACTGAAAGTGTCCCCAGCAGATTTCAAGCCGCCATTAAGGCGTAGGGTAGATACACCCCATATCGTCCACTAACAGGTGTTCGGATACTTTTGACCAAATAGTGCATATCCACTTGAACGTGCTTACTGTAATGAAGCCTTCGTCTTCTACAATTTATATCCCCCGTACTGCCTTTCATAAACAAACTGAGGTTTGATTTATGCCTCAGGATTCCTTCTATCAACCCCTTCTAAAAGTCAAGCTGTTTCCTGGAGCTCTAATGTCCTATATTTGATTCAGTAAATCTTCATTTGTTAAACAAATTACGAACTTCAGCACCAACACTGGTACACCCTGTAGACGAATACTGTCAAACTGGTCTACTCCACTGTATGAACTTACACCCCACCGAGCTATATAGGACCATACACTCTGTGTAGACAAGAAGCACTCATAAAAAATACAAGAAAACCACCCTCAGTCCTAAACTGTCCTTTTACCAGGACATACCCCGGCTGCCAAAACATCAGCAACGATACAAAAATCAATTCTGGCTTCTTAGTTAACAGCTCGGTTGATACATCTACAGTCTCAGCTCCAAAAGGTTGTAATTGTGAAATGAAAACGCCTCCTAAAACCACGTGACGTAATAGATCATTCTGAAGTGACTAACGGTTTTGTGCTCTCTCTTTATATAAGGAAAATTTTAAAAGACGAATGCTCACGGGACACGGTATTTGTGCAGGATATCTCTACAAGTGGGGAAAAACTTTGCACGCAAAGCAGCTACTGTGGAGCCACAAAACAAACCATCCGTGGGGAGCATGGGGGCTATGTAAGTAGGCTGTTTAGATTTTTATATTGGTAACGCCACGTAGCGCTCTGTATAAAAATCACTGGTTGTGCTGTGTGCAGTCTGTGGCTGGTTTGCATTGTTATTGGCTATTGTAGTGTTGGGCAGTTGGCTGTTAACAGCACGTAGGGTTGCGCAGTTGGAGGTGAGCAGCCCGCAGTGGTGGACGTGGGGAAGTGAGATGGCGGATTTGTGAGAGCGGATGATCTGGACGTGTGTCCATCAGAGACAGTACATTTGTAAGACTGGATGTCATGAACTGCTATATATATTATGACTTTTGAACACTATTAAGGTAAATACATAGTTTGTTCTCTATCAGAATCTTTCATTTGCTAACTATGCCTATCAGTAGTTAGTCCCTTCAGTAGTTACAATCTTTTATTTAGCTGGCAGTATTGCAGTAGTTCGAGTAACGAAGATTTTAGTGAGGTAATTGATTTATGAAAGGTATAGGTTAATGTTAGTCAGGGCCATTCTTTTGTAGGGATTATTGAAAGTCACATTGCGTTGCGCTAAACAATATTGTGTATCAGTTTAAGCACAGTCATGTATAATTTTTCAAAGGGGACGTTTCATATGGCGACCCTGCCATGATACCTCACTGGAATCTTCTGATTTTTTCTTGTAGTTTGTGTAATTAGTGTAGCTATTGTTTATTGCTAGCACATAATTATAGAGAGAATTTCCTTTGTAGTTGTAGTTTTTCATTGTTGCACAGTAAAACAGTTATGGCATGCATGTAGATTTGCAACACGTATTGCGCAGCTGCACTAGCAATTAACGAGATTTTATTTTCAGTGCTATGTTAATGTGGTTTTTTTTTTTATTTTGCTCTTCAAATTGTGCTTTTCTGTGTTGTCGTGTGAAATATTGTGACAATGATGGAGTGTGAAAAACGTAATACTAGGCTCCAAAGTAAACTGAGAAATGACAGTGAAAACGAAAGCAGTGTGTTAGCGCCACCGTGTAATGAATTAACTAATGTTCAAACTAGTAATTTGGTACTTGAGCATAGGGAAATGAAGTCGGCTGCAAATAATGGTGTAGACAGTGAAACAATTAGTGAACAGGGAAACATTATCGAGCGATCGGTCGGCAACAGTTCGCCTCAGGAATCCTAAATGACAGGACACAATCTTGCAAATACTGTAGATTCAGGTTTTGCGTCTTCACTGTTTTCTCAGATAAGTCAAGACACATTTTCTGCTCGTCAAAATTTGAATATTGCCGGTGCAAATGCACTGCTGAAAAGCATAGAGGAACAGATTCCAGACACTAATACATTATTATTGCAATTAATGCAACAAATGAAACAAAATCAGAGACAAACACAGCAACAGTTGGACACAATGAATCCAAATCTTGAAAAGTTAGACACAATGGAACAAAATCTTCAAAAGTTAGACACCAATGGAACAACACCAGAGACAAACACAGCAACAGTTAGACGCAATGGAACAAAATCTTCAAAAGTTGTACATCACACTTGAACAAACACGTGAAGATTTAACTACTGAGTTACATAAAATGTCAAAAAGTCTGTAATGACGTAAAAAAACAAATTTGTGAGCATTTCCAACCTATTTTTTCGCGTCATGAAAATGTATTACAGAATCACAAAGCAGCCATAAAAGAACTGCAAACTATTGTTAATGAAAATCATGACACCTTGCAAGGTAAAACTGACTCAGTTGCATCTACCGATTCGGTTACGCAACTTGCTAAAACTCAAGAAAACTTAAAGGACACAGTAGATACGATTTCAACACAAATGGACACTCTGAAACTTGGTTCAGAAAAACACACTGAGGAAATAAGTTCATTAACGGATAAAGTAGCCAAAGTTTCGGATCAGTTCACAAACTTATCTACAAAGGTGGATGATGATCTGAGTGACACAAGATCTGTAGCCTTCACTGACACAGAAGAGTATGAACAAATTAAGAAATTCAAACAAAATCAGAATCAAATTAATACGCAACACAAAAGAGAAATCCGGGAAGTACAAGGTCAGTTGGCACAAGTAATATAAGAATTACATATTTCAGAGGACACTCGCGCTCCAATACGGGAAGAGGGACATAGAAATACGGAACAGCCACGAAATACTAACACAGCGCATTTCGGAAATTATGAAAGAAATTGGCAAGGTGCACCGAATTTTGAAATGGAACCGCCGAAACGACGTAACAATGACCGACATGCGACTCGCCGACATGATGTTTTTGACTATAAGCTGTTCATTACTACACGTAAATTCAAAACATTTAAGAATTCTGGCAACGACATTCATCCACAAGCGTGGCTTCATCAATTCTCTCATTGTTTTCCTCCCAACTGGTCATTAGAGAACAGATTAGAATTTATGTGTGGCTATTTAGAGAATGAACCAGCTGTAAGAATGCGATCGGTCATTCACGATTGCCACAGTGAAGGAGAATTTTATCATGCCTTCCTCTCAGCATATTGGTCTCAAGCTACACAAGACCGAGTAAAACATAGCATCATAATGATGAAACATTTCGAACAATCTGAATTTTCCAGTCTTGTGAAATATTTTGAAGACATGTTGCACAAGAATCAGTACCTGTCACACCCTTACAGCCCCTCAGAACTCATCCGCATTTGCTTAATCAAATTGCCTGAACATTTACGACACATTATTTTGGCAGGACGTTGCAAAGACGACATTGAAGCTTTTCAGGGACTGTTACAAGAATTGGAAATTGACACTGACAATCGCGGAACGCGAAAATAGGAGCACAACAATTACAGTCACATCCGTCACAATTCCGTGATGCAAGAAAGAATACCTGGACACGACAAGGCTAGTCATACAACGTAATCGTGACCAAAACAGACATCACCCGTATGACAACCGTTGGCAGAGTAGTAAAAATTACTGGGAAAGATCACCTCTCCGCGGTAATGACTATCACAGAGACAATGAGAGAAACAGCCAATGTGGCAACCAGAACTATTATTATCAAGGGAGACACAATAACTTCAGACAGAACGGTCCTCAGCGCAGTTACGACTTAGGGAGAAGTTCTCCACCACACGACCGACAAGAAATTAATTACAGAAATTACCGACATGACGACAGATGATATGATCGTAATGACAGATCTGAATTGCATCAGAACTGGCGGGATTCAGACAGGGCAGGGCCCTCTCATCAAGGTGATTTTGTGGAAGTTAGATCTCCAAATCCCAATAACGACGCGTGCCAACAAAGAGACAGACAATGACTCGCACCGCAGGCAGCCATGTGCGCCGGCTGGCTCAGCGAAAAATAACATAGACGCTAACCTTGAGAAAAATTTGAGCATTCCTTACCGACGTATACCACATGATAATTGCGTTGAAGTTGAAACTCTGCGTACTAGGAATAGTAAAGGATTGTACTACATTTCACATGTAAAACCGTTTATTGAAAGATAATCTGCTTTTTAACTTAGTCTTTGCCATAAAATTTTTTACTTCACACTACTAGTACAATTTGTCACACTGAGAAACTGTTAACATGCAACAATGTTTGAAGTTAAATATCCAGTCAAGAACAAAAAGAACTTATTTAAACAGAAACTACGAATGCATTCTTATAGTGAACAGAGGACACGGTGTTATTGTGTGTGTACATTCTTGCTTGTTAGTTGCACGATTATGTAACGAATATATGGCTTACATACTTAGAACATATACTGCTAATGAGATTTTAATGCAACATTTTGGTTTAGTTGAAAAGACATTCTTTATTTGAAGTACTTTCTGTGAGATTAAAGGTGACTTAGTATTTGGTTTCTTTGACAGCTACACGATTATGTCACGACACTACTAATGTGTGACTAATGTGTGACACAATTTACATTGTTGCTTTTGCGGTGTATCTGCACAGTTTTTATGTATTATTCTGGAAAGTAAAACATGTTTTAGTAGTAACTTTTGTGGTATATCTACAATGAGACAGCCTTTTCTGTAGCACAACAATACATTACAGTACAGTACTTTCTTCATCACGGCAATAAGCATAATAACTACGATATCTATACGCAAAGCATTTCACTTTTGTTTATGGTGAGGTGAGTACATTGACTTCAGGAGAACTATGCTTACAGAGGACAATAACTACGACACTTCCACAGAATTATGTTACAACAAGACGCACAATTTAGCGCCGCAGTACACGTATTTGAGTGTACTTAAAACATTTATTTTTAAATATTTTTGAATTACAAAGAAAGTTTTCCGTGATGCTTTTCTTTCCATTTCTGTAATCTGTAGCACCTGAGGATATAATTACATTAATCCTCAGGGGGTACACGCTTACTTTGTGTACCATGTGTTTGGCAAGCACAAGGAGCCCTAGATAATATGGTATTTCCTTATACAACTTTACACATCGGTACCATATTCCTCTAACACGGAATTACACAGATATCTGATTATTTAACAGAGAAACAAACTTTTTTTTTTCTACGTCAGTCACAGATATTTACGCAATTACACAGTTGGATAACCGCACACTTATGAAATTGTATTTTGTCTGTACTTTGTGAACTGTTCATATTTTTTCGGAACCATTGTGATACTAAGCAAGCTTTGAATGTCGTATTTGGTACTGGAGCATGATTTTTAAAGTACGTTTGAGGTAGATGACACTATTGAAATGAGCAGAGAAATTTTTTTAGGTTTTGACATTATTGCAGAAAGCTATGACGTTTTTGAGATTTGACTGAGGTGTTATGATGTTATTATTATGACGACAATGTGTATTATTCTGTTGAGGTATGTTTATGATCAATAAGATGATGCTACCGTATATGAGGAATTTGATTATGCTACGTAAGAAGTGTCGACGAATATGTATATGTATAATAAGGTAAGGAATAACGAGTAGTGCTTAGGGACTCTGATTTGTGGAAAAGGATGTTGGAAACCAAGAATCGTACTTTAAGAATTATGAAATGTGTGTACATGCGTGAATTTATTACAATGCTGTCGAAAATTTTTTGGACACTGTTATATTTATAGGACTTTGTTTCTACAGATTTATAACACAAATTCTCGGCCTGTGAAATTTATTATATGAGACTGTAACTGTAGCGCAAACTGCTGTCGTAAATATTTCGGTAAGAAAGCCAAGTGACCTTGATGTAATGTGTCGTGAGCAGCCAGCTGTGCCAGCCGCCTGGAGAAACAGCCATTAGGTGGAGAAAAATGAGGCCATTAACCTCGCTATTGACATTCCTTTGTAGAAAGCATCGCAAATATGACATGCTCATTATTGTACTTTGTACTACTTACTGAAATGCTTATCAATTGATGGGAAATATTCTTACATCTGCACACCTGATTATGACAAGTGTCTTTCTACGAGAATTGAGATTATTTCTACTAACTTATGAAATGCCTCATGACTACTAAATGATATTTTTATGCTTTACTTTGTACATAGTTGCTTATTTTATTTGATACCTGTTTTCCAGGTGTGTTGCATCATTTGTTTTATAAAATAAAATTAAATGCATTTGCTAATGTGAGCACTTTCTGTCAACAGATCTGTTAGTTAATAATTTTATGATCCACATTCTTCAAAAAAAGGATCACTTGGAAAGGAAAGAACAATAAGAAGGGACTAGTAACAGTAACTGCATACATAATTTTCTTTTCAAGTACTTGGTAATTTTTATGGTAGAATAAGTTGTGGTGCACCACTTTAATGAGATAGACATTAAAATGTGAACAGACATTTTCCTTATCTGCATTGTTCTCTTTAGTGTACTATTTTTTCTGCTTGAGTTTTGTCATGTTTAGATATTAGTTATAGCATTTGCTGCTGCTGTTTTCCAGGCATAGCGCTACTAAATTTCACTTTGTATTACTCTGTTAAGCCAGTTTTACTACTGATTTATTTTTCCTGTTTGCTGCACATTGCCTTATATTAGTTGTAATATTGCATTTGCTTTGCTAATTTAGATATGCTGCTGCTTGCTTTGGCAATTTGCATTTTTTGTCATTGCTGTTTGCGTTAATTGTTTTGTGCTGCTGCATTGCCTCGTTCCTTAGTTTAGCATTTGAGCTCAGTAGATTTAAGTTAGCGTAAGATGCGGTAGGCTATATGAGAGAACGAGTTGTGGTGAATTGGAAGAAATGCATTGAGAAGCTATAAGAAAATGGTTTGGCGAAAAAAGTATTTTGAAAGAGGATATGAACAAAAAAGTAGGGTTTAGGGACAACAGGTTTAGGTAGGATTTTCTTGGAGATAAATGATGAGGTAAGATAATGGAAAATAAATAATTAGGTAAGAAGTATGTGAACATATAAATACAGAAAGCATGCTTGGATAGGATTTTTTTTTGGTGGAAACAAATGTTGAAATAAGAGGAAAGATCTATGGAATGAAGTTTTGGGTTGGACTGCAGTACCAAATGTTACACCAAAAACGAACCCTGTCTTTCCTTTTGTATTATTCCGCTATGTGTTTGTGTACCCTTGTGTATTTGTGTTTTTCCTCTCTTTATGTGTTTAGCTAATAATATTTATGCTGTACAATTTTTCTAATAATATGTTATTTACTTTGTAAAGATGTTTAGACATTATTTATTCTGTGTTGTTTTAATGCTCATGTGTGAAATTGATGTTTCGAAAGTTATTCTGATCTTTTATATATTTACTTATGTCATAATTCCTGTAACACTGATGTATATGCTTATTATTGTATTACTACAAATGTTATCTGTATTATTATGTTTTTTAATGATGTTTTCCGTACCTTTGTGATTATATTCTCATGTTATAAAATTGGAATTGATACCAGTTCATCAAATTAAGTAACTTGTAAGCATTCATTTCACTGCACACATTTCTATTGGTCATATTATATGCACAATATGTGAAAAAAAGGACTGTTAGTGCTTGCACGTGTGTTAATAATTCAGCAAGGGACTGATTAACAGCATTGCTGGTTCTAAGGACAATTCCAAAAACTTTGTGAGTGCACAAGTGGTGGTTTATGGACTTGCTATATTGTCTGGAAGACTTCTAAGGACAATTCCAAAAACTTTGTGCGTGCACAAGTGGTGGTTTATGGACTTGCTATATTCTCCACAAGACTCTTCTATGATGATTGTGCACCTTCACAGTCGCAACAGATGGCTCCTGGCCGTCTCTACAAGGACTACAGTGGGTCTACACCTTTCATGACTCACGAATACCATTATTTCTACAAGTTCTGCAGTGGGTCTGCACCTCCGGTGGCTCACCAATACAATACTCTCTACCAGGACTACAGTGGGTCTGCCCTGTGATGACCTACCTACCAATATTCTTCAAAACTTCGACTGACTCTGCTGTTGATTTGCTCTGATGTGGCCCATTACCTGTCTGCATGTCAAGAATCAACACTGTCTTTCCGTTGGAAGGACAACACTACTTCTTCAAGACTGCATGGAAATCCACTGCTTCCGTGTGCATTTTCTTTTACTGCTCAGAATTTGAGAAAAACACTGTTATTTTACTGTGATGAACGATCAGGAGTGTCTTTATGGACTGTGAGAAAATTTTAGCTTTTGACCAACATTGTATCAATAAGTGTGTGCATTTGATTTCTTTGTTATTGTAATTGTGAAAAAATTTTAACAAATATGTATTGGCCAGTGCACAAAACAATTTGTAAAATTTTTTGTGGGGAGCATGGGGGCTATGTAAGTAGGCTGTTTAGATTTTTATATTGGTAACGCCACGTAGCGCTCTGTATGAAAATCACTGGCTGTGCTGTGTGCAGTCTGTGGCTGGTTTGCATTGTTATTGGCTATTGTAGTGTTGGGCAGTGGGCTGTTAACAGCACGTAGGGTTGCGCAGTTGGAGGTGAGCAGCCCGCAGTAGTGGATATGGGGAAGTGAGATGGCGGATTTGTGAGAGCGGATGATCTGGACGTGTGTCCATCAGAGACAGTACATTTGTAAGACTAGATGTCATGAACTGCTATATATATTATGACTTTTGAACACTATTAAGGTAAATACATAGTTTGTTCTCTATCAAAATCTTTCATTTGCTAACTATGCCTATCAGTAGTTAGTGTCTTCAGTAGTTAGAATCTTTTATTTAGCTGGCAGTAGTGGCGCTCGCTGTATTGCAGTAGTTCGAGTAACGAAGATTTTTGTGTGGTAAGTGATTTATGAAAGGTATAGGTTAATGTTAGTCGGGGCCATTCTTTTGTAGGGATTATTGAAAGTCAGATTGCGTTGCGCTAAAAAATATTGTGTATCAGTCATGTATAATTTTTCAAAGTGGACGTTTCAACCTTCACGAGAAATGTAAACTGAGAGCATACCCTGCTGATGCAGTGGAGTTCCTCATTCCAATACCCATGTGCCTCTAGTGGATAGCTGCAACTATTGGTAGCACATAAAATTAAAATTTTACGTGTATGTTTTTAGGGTTCCGTCCCTCATTTGGTAAAATGCTCACTCCATTGCCTGTCTGTCTGTCCGTCTGTTAAGACCCTTTTTTCTCAGAAACAGGAAGAGGTATGAAGTTGAAATTTTTGTCAAGTTCTGAGGTCTACAGTCCCTTGGCGGTGCAATTAATTTAAGCTTCTAAGTCAATGCAGTCAAAACATAAGTCATTTACGTTACGTATTTGGATATTCGCAAGCTCACACAGCAAAACATATACTTGAACCATCTTTATGCATTATTAAGTTACAACGGAACCGTCAAGAGTTCGAGTCATGCTCTCACTTGTCTTTTGTTTTTTATTTGTATTTTTTTTAATGGAGTATCTTTTAATGTTATGTGTGTCACATGCTCTGTAAGTAAAATAAATGTCAACAATATGGGAATTGAGAATCAGTCTGGATTCAAAACATTTTTTGTTATTTATTTACTTATTTATTCCCCCAACTAGTTTCAGTTCAAGTATCATCATCATCAGTGGGTTCTTTAAATCTAAAACATGCAGAAAATGGCATTAGCTATAAAACACTGTAACACATTATAACATTAGCGCTGTTTGCTTTTTTTTATAAATATTGTTTTTGTGGACACTTTCATACTATCTTCTTTATTTTACGATAAAAACTTGGTTTTAAGAATTGTTGTCGCTGTTTGCAGCGTATTTTAGTTCTTTTTCTGTTGCCGTTTTTTTCGTCACACATTATGTCATATGCAACATTGTGAGCGGCTGGTAGTAAACAAATAGTAAAACGCGAAAACGTGAACGTATCAGCGTTATACAACTGGGATTGAGGTAGTGTTCTGGATCCAGTTTTGGTGTGTACTAGGCTGTTACTTAGTTTGTCGCGTACGCATCTTCATCGGCCAGCTTGCAGCTCTTTTTATACACAGAAAAACAAAACTTTCGCACTTCGTTTATGATGCAAAATATTACGCTATCGTACTGTTCGCATGTGTCGAGAGAAATGTATCGCATATTGCGAGAAGTCTATGGAAACTGTAGCGGAAGTTCTGACTACTTATGTTCCTTATTTATGTGTAATGGGGGAGTGGTTCTTTTGCGTGTGCGTGCTTTCTGTTCTGTGTCCTGGGTCAGTTCTCTCAGAGCGGTAAAACGTGTATTGTTGCAAAGTGTTGTCTTTTAGTTTATTACGTTTTCCCGTTCCACTACAGCCTTTAGTATGTAGCAGTTTCCTTCTGTTGTTAGTTGTCCGCATAAACTGTTGCTGTGTTTCGGATATGTAGTTCGCTTTCGATATTAGTGGCGCTATGGTTTTCTTTCATCAGGCATTCTGCGAAATCTGAATGTGTTTGTCAGTCTTTAGAGCTCTCATGTGCTCTGTGTACCTCGTTTGGAAAAGAACCACAGGCAGAGGTACACAGAGCACATGAGAGCTCTAATGAGTGATAACATACATTCAACTTTCGCAGAACACCTAATGAACGAAAACCATAGCCCCACTAATATCGAAAGCGATCTACACATCCTGAAACACAGCAACAGCTTATACCGATAACTAACAATAGGAGAAAATCACTACATACCAAAGGCTACAGTGGAAGAGCGAAACGTAATAAACGAAAACACGACACCTTGCAACAACACACTCTTTACGGCTCTGACAGAACTGACCCAGGACACAGAACAGAAAGCACACACACACACACACACACACACACACACACACACACACACACACACAAACAAACAAACAACTTCCACATCACACACAGAGACATAAATAAGGAACAGAGGTCGTCAGAACTACCGCTACAGTTTTCATAGCCTTGTCGCAACATGCGATACATTTCTCGTGACACACGCGAACAGAAAGATGGCGTAATGTTTTGCATCATAAACGAAGGGCGAAAGTTTGTTTTTCTGTGTATAAAATTAGCTGTAAGCCGCCCATCCAAAGTGAGTACACGACAAACTAAGTAACAACCCAGTACACACCAAAACTTGGTCCAGAACACCACCTCAACCCCAACTGTATAACGCTGACATACGTTAAGTTCACGTTTTACTATTTGTTTACTAACAGCCGCTCACACACTTGCAGATGACATGATGTGTGACGATAAAAACGGTAACAGAAAAAGCTTGACATGCATGCAAGCAAATGACAGTACACATGTAAAATGTTACGACAGTGAAAGGAACCTGTGACTACTGGAGACAGTGCCACAAGTTCCTCCAAAAAATCCTAACGCAACACACACACACACACACACACACACAAATGTCATACTAACAGATGTAAATCACCTGATGATGGAGGTTTAAACCTTTGAAACGCATCGTGGAGGTAAATAAATGGTGACTGGTAACAGTAAACTTGTTGTTTCATTGAATGTCAATAACAGTCACTGCAAAGCTTAAGCTAGAGTTTTCGCATTTAAAACAGATAAAACACTGAAAATATGCCGCAAACAGCGACAACATTTCTTAAAACCATGTTGTAATGTACAGTAAACAAGTTATTATGAAAGTATCCACAGATAACAATATTTATAAAAAAAAAACAGTGCAAAAGTAATAGTGTGTTACTGTGTTTTATAACTATACTATTTTCTGTGTGTTTTAGGTTTAAAGAACCCAATGATGATGGCAATAGTTGTCGCTGATACTAGTTTGGGGATTAAATAAATAAACAAATAAAAAAATGTGTTTTGCTTGATGGCGGATTGACAATTGTCATATTCTTGTTTTCCTATGCAAGCACGGACAAAATGGAAAGGTTCCAAGGTAAAGTTATTGTTGAAATAATTGTCGCTTGATCCATCCATCTAATCTTCAACATTCTTCTGCAGCACCAAATTTCAGAAAATACCGATTTTCTTGTTATTAGTAAGTAACTTTAAATACTCAGTTATTGGTTCCTGCAATCAAGCCCTCATTTTTGCCTAAAAGAAATTCAGTGTCCTATTAGTTGCTTCCGCGTAAACTGTGAGTATTTACTAAACTTTTCGAATATAGTACCACCCGCAAACTCACAGGCGTTTGTTGACACCTCAGTCGTGACGTCATAGATGGCCTTTTCGGAGAGGACGCTAGGACGAGCTCTTCTCTCGGTAGTGAGTCGCACACGTGGACTCTGGATTCTGCACCTGCCTGCCCACGCTCTGTATCCGCTGCCCCACGTCCGCTGGCACAGGCGCCGACGGCAGCGGCCTCATCTCGAGAGCCCACTTCCTCCCACTGCCGTTGTTCCCCGTCTCCTCGTCTCCCACTCCACAGATCACCGCTCTTGCGCCCTCCTTCCTCAAGTTCACTGAGACACGCTTGTCGTTATGAAGGGCGTAGCAAGAAAAAATGGTTCAAATGGCTCTGAGCACTGTGGGACTTAACATCTGAGGTCATCAGTCCCCTAGAACTTAGAACTACTTAAACCTAACTAACCTAAGGACATCACACACATCCATGCCCGAGGCAGGATTCGAACCTGCGACCGTAGCGGTCGCGAGGTTCCAGACTGAAGCGCCTAGAACCGCTCGGCCACACAGGCCGGCGGCGTAGCAAGACAGCACGACCTAACTTTCAGGGCACCCTCGTCACACTTGGAAGAAGAAATATCATATATGGGTATGGCTCTGGAAACTTTATTCCCACAAGAGAACTCATTTTTGACAACTCTTTACAGTATTTAACCATGTGAAACAGACAGGAAATCAACAGTAGTAGGGCAAACTGCATTCTGGAATAGTTTTTATATCAAATTAATTATACAAATTAAGTAACTTATCAATTAATTACACCCATACTCTGATGACATCATGAGTTTTTCTCTAGCTGGCACATTTGACCCTTCCCCTTCTGACCTTTGAAATGGCGGGAAATTGAAATTTTGGGGGGAAATTCAAAAAAATGGTGGGAAATCCAAATTTACTGGTGGTAATATCAAATTTGTGTGTTCACCTTGAGGTTCAGAGACCAAATGACCTAGTTCACAACACCACCACCAAAGGGCGCTGTTGTACTCTCCCACTCCCCTCTGCCCCAATCTCCTCCCCTCCCCTCCCCCACTAGCTCCCGTAACTCTCCCCACCCCTCCTCACCCCCATCTTGATGGGAAGAGTTTTCAGTCAGTGCTGAGACGCCAGATAGGATGGATGTAGTCTTTATTTTCCACACGGTGTGGAACATTGCTTATTTTTTTAATTTGTGCTGCCACTGATTGAGCACAAGACAGTAGCTCTCTCCAGTTTCGTCAATAACTCTTGGTAGTGGAGAGGATATTTTCGCTATTAGTCTAGTCAATAGCCGTGTGTGGAGGAGAGGTAATAATAACAGGACAGCAAGCTATCTTTGAAGCAGAGGGGAGTAGCCTCCTGCCAATCCACAACTAAATAAGTGCTGAATGAGGAGAGGATATTGTCGCTATTGGTCAAGCAATAGAGAGTTGCTCCAGCCAGTCTAGCCAATAGCCCTATATGAGAAATAATGATAGGACAGCAAGCTATAATGAGAAGTACAGGGGAGTAGCCTCCTTCCACTCTACAAGTCAATAGCAGTGGCAGGGAGGAGTAATATTAATTAGAAGAGTGACCCACTGTCCCAGTGTGCCTATAACGTCCTGCCCCTATACATCATTTGGGAATGAAACACACTTACACCTATTTATGAGTCACAACTCGCAGCCTAGCCAACAAAAATATGGCAAATATGTTTTTGTGAATCTAGGCTCGTTATCTTACCTGAACACAGTGTCTCAAAACGAAAGACAAAACTGACCAGTCACCTCCAGTCTAGTCCAGCGTATTTATTGGCTGTATTGCGTAGCTGAAGAGCCAGCCAGCTGAGAAACTACTGCTCGCCACAGCCATAAGCCTCGACTTGCGGTAGCCCAACATCTCTGTGACCACTGTGGCACAACGCAGCGCGACCCTGACTAACTGCAGTCCCACCCCCGACATAGACTCCTCAGTCTAAGAAGTCCGAAAAGCGGATGGTTTTTTGTCAATACACCTTCAATTTCTCACGCGCAATGTGGATTCCTCTCTTTCATACAAGCTATTTTCTAAGGCAAAAGAAATAACCATACACACGTTTTCACATCGCTAAAGTATCGTTACTTGTTGTGCAAATCCTGTACAACACTACGACATAGGCTACTAAGTATTCTCTGATGAGATGGAAAAATTTGTTCTCATCTGCTACGTCCTGCATCGTGGTGGAGTTCTAAGAGCATGCTCTACCTGTCTCACGGGATGCCTCCTCCCTTTTGAACCCTATTAAAGTAAACAAATGTCTCATTACATACGAAGTCTCTCAAAGTAACAGCACAGAGAAGTTGTGAATATCAGGTTTACACTACATACCACTCTATAAATTCAATAATATAGCTGATTTTACTACGATGATCATCTCTCCCTGTCCAGGTGGGAGGCTGAAATTCCATTAAAATATCTCACCACAAGGATGAAACTCTTGATTACCTCTCCCCAACTCTTCAATTATATCCGTGGTACTCTCACCCTCAGATTTTCCTGCCTGGCGGCACAACATTAACATCAAATTGATAGGCTAATTAATTAAATTGACCAGAGATCATTCGCAGTCGGATTACAGTCAACAGGTAATCGTTTCAGTCAGGTCTGTGTTGTCTCTGTAGGCTTCCCACAGCCTAAGTAATCACTTCCTCTGATACCAAAATCTGCGGTACTCGTCGTCAAATAGCTGAATAAATCGAACGTTAATTGCATTCTGTCTTTCTGTGTCTTCTCATGTTGGTGGAACTAAGTCGCTTGAAATTCTGGTATATTGCTACCGAATTAATCTTGCTGAGACCTGTCAGCCTGTGGGGGCTGTTACATCGTGAAGCCAAGCGCCGGCACTCCAGTCGGGAATGATAGAGCAGAGAGGGCAGCGAGAAGACGTCAGCCATTTGCACGCTAACCGATCCCTCTCCAGGATGACAACGCGACAGCTGCGGCCTCTATGCGGCGCTCGGCTGGTCACGGCCAGTTGAAGAGAAGCTTCAGGACTAGCGACCTGAATAGAAGCATCAACTCTATTACTTCGCTTGTATTAATATTGTTTATACTGAAGAACATTGATTATTTCGTATGTCGCCCTTTGCTTCCGAGATATCTGTGTAACACAGAGTTAAGCACTGTAATTGCTCATTTTATAATAAAACTCATTAATACGATTTGTTTGAATGTTGTCTAACGACCCGAGACAACAGGTTTCCTAGACACCCCTCATTTGATGACTGGGCTGGTTCAAATGGCTCTGAGCACTACGGGACTTGACATCTGAGGTCATCAGTCCGCTAGAACTTAGAACTAATTAAACCTAACTAACCTTAGGACATCACACACATCCATGCCCGAGGCAGGATTCGAACCTGCGACCGTAGCGGTGGCGCGGCTCCAGACTGAAGTGCCTACAACCGCTCGGCCCGCCGACTGGCCTGGACTAGGTTGGATTTAACATTTGAAGACGAGGGGTCAACGGATCCCATAGCCGGAACTCAGTGCCTGGCTGCCACAGTTTTCCATGGGCTTTTGTGTTTTGCTGGTGCCTTAGTTCTACTTTGTCTGTTTCGTTGCAGGGGTGTGTTTGCTTGCTTTAACAATACGTCTTATACCGTTTTTTTTTTTGTAATCAGGGTTTTCAGCTGGGCGTTGGATAAATTTTCTTTGCTTGTGTGCTTATTTTTATTGCTTGCACTGTCTGTTTATTGCATTTGTCTCTTCCACTATGAGCAACCCACCTCTCCCACCCCCTGCTCAAGCTCCTCAGCTGCAAGTGTTAGATGCAACGTAGCTAACACAGATGTTTCAGTTACAGACCCAGCAAACTGCCTCGTTGCTAAACACGGTACAGAAGCTACTGACCACTCAAGCCACCAATACAGTGCAAATTACAACAACAGTAGCTTCGAGTGCCATACCACCTTGACGCCAGTTTAACGAAAAAGGCAAGGAATGGCTCGAGTGGTAGCAACAGTATGAAGCCCACCTAACTGCCCACAACGTACCAGGTCCAAGATGCTACTCCAGGCAGGTGTAAAAATGAATGTGCGCAACAGAAAATACTGAACGCGAAAATGAAGTTTTCGCCCTGTCTGACTACCCTCTGAAACAGATCTTAGGATCTCTTATCGGTGATATTATTTCCGCCTTCTTGCTCTTTAACATATACACTCCTGGAAATTGAAATAAGAACACCGTGAATTCATTGTCCCAGGAAGGGGGAACTTTACTGACACATTCCTGGGGTCAGATACATCACATGATCACACTGACAGAACCACAGGCACATAGACACAGGCAACAGAGCATGCACAATGTCGGCACTAGTACAGTGTATATCCACCTTTCGCAGCAATGCAGGCTGCTATTCTCCCATGGAGACGATCGTAGAGATGCTGGATGTAGTCCAGTGGAACGGCTTGCCATGCCGTTTCCACCTGGCGCCTCAGTTGGACCAGCGTTCGTGCTGGACGTGCAGACCGCGTGAGACGACGCTTCATCCAGTCCCAAACATGCTCAATGGGGGACAGATCCGGAGATCTTTCTGGCCAGGGTAGTTGACTTACACCTTCTAGAGCACGTTGGGTGGCACGGGATACATGCGGACGTGCATTGTCCTGTTGGAACAGCAAGTTCCCTTGCCGGTCTAGGAATGGTAGAACGATGGGTTCGATGACGGTTTGGATGTACCGTGCACTATTCAGTGTCCCCTCGACGATCACCAGTGGTGTACGGCCAGTGTAGGAGATCGCTCCCCACACGATGATGCCGGGTGTTGGCCCTGTGTGCCTCGGTCGTATGCAGTCCTGATTGTGGCGCTCACCTGCACGGCGCCAAACACGCATACGACCATCATTGGCACCAAGGCAGAAGTGACTCTCATCGCTGAAGACGACACGTCTCCATTCGTCCCTCCATTCACGCCTGTCGCGACACCACTGGAGGCGGGCTGCACGATGTTGGGGCGTGAGCGGAAGACGGCCTAACGGTGTGCGAGACCGTAGCCCAGCTTCATGGAGACGGTTGCGAATGGTCCTCGCCGATACCCCAGGAGCAACAGTGTCCCTAATTTGCTGGGAAGTGGCAGTGCGGTCCCCTACGGCACTGCGTAGGATCCTACGGTCTTGGCGTGCATCCGTGCGTCGCTGCGGTCTGGTCCCAGGTCGACGGGCACGTGCACCTTCCGCCGACCACTGGCGACAACATCGATGTACTGTGGAGACCTCACGCCCCACGTGTTGAGCAATTCGGCGGTACGTCCACCCGGCCTCCCGCATGCCCACTATACGCCCTCGCTCAAAGTCCGTCAACTGCACATACGGTTCACGTCCACGCTGTCGCGGCATGCTACCAGTGTTAAAGACTGCGATGGAGCTCCGTATGCCACGGCAAACCGGCTGACACTGACGGCGGCGGTGCACAAATGCTGCGCAGCTAGCGCCATTCGACGGCCAACACCGCGGTTCCTGGTGTGTCCTCTGTGCCGTGCGTGTGATCATTGCTTGTACAGCCCTCTCGCAGTGTCCGGAGCAAGTATGGTGGGTCTGACACACCGGTGTCAATGTGTTCTTTTTTCCATTTCCAGGAGTGTAAATTACAAAATAAACATAAATGAATGGTTAAGGAAATTAGCAAATACTAAATGATAAATGTTAGTTCTGATTATACATTTATTGTAGATTAAAACTCCTTTATATATTACATATGATTATATATCAATGACCCATGGACATAAAGAGATAAAAATGAATTTCCTAACTAATATTATCGATCAATTGCCCAAATCTGCTCCTTTTTATGGGTACCCATTCTACTATAAATAACTCGATATGACTGACATCATCTACATCCCAGACACTAGAAGACAATACTTTCCAAGATGATCTACAGTGGTGTGCAACCTCAGTGGAAATAAAACTTGCTGATCTCAGCTGTTTAGCTTTATAGCCCTACTAAGCCGAAGCAGTTAGCAATATCACCGTATGTACTGCGTCCAGTGAGTCGGAGTGATGGTCCTCGTACACATCTGTGACGGAAGAACTCCAGCCACAAAATAAAAAATCTCTTTCAAACACTAGGGAGGCAGAAGGCGGCCCTCTGACTAGTATGATCTAATACTGTCTTCTCCTCTCTGTGTTCTACGGACAAGAAACGCGAACTCCCAGCCACAAGACCGGAATTCAGATAACGTCTGTACGTGAGTATAAACAGAAGAAGTGCTCTCAGTCACTGAACGCTGCGTACTCAATGATGACTCCTTACCAGGAGGCGAAGTCCAGAATCGTATAAGTTCGCAACAGTATAGCGCCTAACCGTTCTATCTAGGAAATCTCCTGAGAGCAAAGACAGCAAGTTCGTCTGTACCAAGAAAAGCTGATACTAAGCGACCGTTAAACACGGGCACTCAAAAAGGAAGACTTCTTTCTCTCCACCGCTGGCTTCCCAGCAAAGCTCGGCTCCCTTCTCTCGTAACTGCAGAAAGCGAATCATATTTTAAAAACCAGGGAATATTCTCCCTCTCTACAGATTCTTCCGAACGCCGACCAACCGTATTTCATTCTTTTGTCGTCCAGCGCGGAAAGTTTGCGAGGAAATACCTGTCACTGTTAATTAGGAATACATACAATGGTAGGCTTCTCAGAGAAAAAGTCCTCGGAAATAACCCAGCCTGCGTGATTTCCGAGGTAACACTTCCTCTTTCCTCTCTGCTGCATCGAAGATTTTCAGAGTTTCTCAGGTATTATGTAGTTATCCTTCCAGCCCCACTACAATACCGGCTGGCAGCAACTGTATTGTGTTTCAGTGCTCAGGTGCCCCGACCGTCCGTCTTGGTTACTTCCTGTGTCAAACAGGACCAACACACCTGTGCGGGCTTTTCCACCCAGGGCTTGAGTTACGCTTGTTTCATTTCCACTGGCGGTCCAACTTCTACTAGTATAGGCAATCCTTCATTACGCCGTTTTGATAATAAAGACACTCCGTGACCTTTCATGCAATAACCGTTAACAACTCTTTACAAGGTGTACGTGACAATGTCAGTCTTCTTTAAATATTCATATATTCGATGTACAACCTATCAAATGATACCTAATTAAGGTTGTAAATCACGGCGAAGTATGTACATGAGTGCTTCAAGGTGCGAAATTATAGCCACCTTACACAGGTACTGAGGAGCTACATTACTTTTTGTCAATGGTAGGAAGTGCAGTGTTTCACCTCATCCAGAAATTGTTCCCGAATGCAAATGCAAGTCAACTTTCCTATGACCAGGTTGTAGATTCGCTAACTATTATGACCAATAAGTGTATGTGGTGGCAGCTAAGTACCAATTCTTTTGTTTCAAGAAAAGATCAGAACAAACTTATCGCGAGTGGGTGACAGATTTTCAGGATATGATGAGGAAATGTAAACTCAAATGTCCTTGTGGTGCTTTGTATAGCCTAGCAATGCCGGAGACTGAAGTTCGAAACACTCGCCCAGTGGCAGCGATTGACAGGGAGTCCAATGTTTGAGTCTTTATAGGGGCACGCTGGTCTCGCACTAACAGACTGGGATTGATGACCCTGAAGTTTGGTCCCTTTATACCCCAAACCAACCAACCAACCAAATTAATATTTACAGCCCCGGCCATAAGGTTTACGCACGACGGGTAGCTTCGGTGGTGACCATCTTTGCAGCCATGGAAAATAAGTAACTTTTGTTTCGAGGAGTATATTTTCGACTCGCAGTAGCTGTTGTTCAGTTAATGCATGTAGCACAGTCTTGCAGTTTAGTGGTTCACCATCTCTGTCACTTAAAATACCGTCAGTCAGATACGTTAATGCTGATATTCAAAGAGGGAGGGGTAATGCAGATAGTACCACCTCTCCTCACCAACTTTGCCAAACGATCATCATCAGTACTTATCTGATTGTGATTTATAGGTGTTCTAATTGCATATCTGCTCTTTGTTATTGCGGTTGAATGGTCATACTTCATGCATGTTGTTTTGCAATAAATCCATCGTCACAATGAATAACGTTTCTCATTTAGATAGGTAATATACCTTATTAACGTGATAATTTTTGTCTTTTTCCGTGGGTATTTGATTTAATTTATCACACTACTGGCCATTAAAATTGCTATACCAAGATGAAATGCAGATGGTAAACGGGTATTCATTGGACAAATATATTATACTAGAACTGACCTGTGATTATATTTTCACGCAATTTGGCTGCATAGATCCTGAGAAATCAGTACCCAGAACAACCACTTCTGGCCTTAATAACGGCCTTGATAGCCTGGGCATTGAGTTAAACAGAGCTTGGATGGCGTGTACAGGTACAGCTGCCCATGCAGCTTCAACAAGATACCACAGTTCATCAAGAGTAGTGACTGGCGTATTGTGACGAGCCAGTTGCTCGGCCACCATTGACCAGACGTTTTCAATTCGTGAGAGATCTGGAGAAAGTGCTGGCCAGGGCAGCAGTCGAAAATTTTCGGTATACAGAAAGGCCTGTACAGGACCTGCAACATGCGGTCGTGCATTATCCTGCTGAAATGTAGGGTTTCACAGGGATCGAATGAAGGGTAGAGCCACGGGCCGTAACACATCTGAAATGTATCGGCCACGGTTGAAAAAGTGCCGTCAATGCGAACAAGAGGTGACCGAGACGTGTTACCAATGGCACCCCATACCATCACGCCGGGTGATACGCCAGTATGGCGATGACGTATACACGCTTCCAATGTGCGTTCACCGCAATGTCGCCAAACACGGATGCGACCATCATGATGCTGTAAACAGAATCTGGATTCACCCGAAAAAATGACGTTTTGCCATTCGTGCACCCAGGTTCGTCGTTGAGTACACCATCGCAGGCGCTCCTGTCTGTGATGCAGCTTCAAGGGTAACCGCAGCCATGGTCTCAGAGCTGATAGTCCATGCTGTTGCAAACGTCGTCGAAGTGTTCGTGCAGATGGTTGTTGTCTTGCAAACGTCCCCATCTGTGACTCATGGATCGAGACGTGGCTACACGATCCGTTACAGCCATGCGGATAAGATGCCTGTCATCTCGACTGCTAGTGATACGAGGCCGTTGGGATCCAGCACGGCGTTCCGTATTACCCTCCTGAACCCACCGATTCCATATTCTGCTAACAGTCATTGGATCTCGACCAACGCGAGCAGCAATGTCGCGATACGATAAACCGCAATTGCGATAGGCCACAATCCGACCTTTATCAAAGTCGGAAACGTGATGGTACGAATTTCTCCTCCTTACACGAGGCATCACAACGACGTTTCACCAGGCAACGACGGTCAACTGCTGTTTGTGTATGAGAAATCGGTTGGAAACTTTCCTCATGTCAGCACGTTGTAGGTGTCGCCACCGACGAAAACCTTGTGTGAATGCTCTGAAAAGCTAATCATTTGCATATCACAGCATCTTCTTCCTGTCGGTTAAATTTCGCGTGTGTAGCACGTCATCTTAGTGGTGTAGCAGTTTTAATGGCCAGTAGTGTATTTTATTACGAATTTGCAATTTGGGGTTCACTGCTAGGGTCACGCAACATTAATAAGCGTTTAGATAATTCCATACGCACAAATTAAAGAAGCGTATCCTAAGGGTGATTCTGTGTCAGGGGCCATTCCGACGTAGAAATTAATGTCAGGTCTTCCCACGTTGCCATACCACCGTGACATTTATTAAGGTAGCTGGCGCTTATTTTCTCTGACCGTTTCCGGCGCTACTTGGGGACCCACTGTGCTCTGGGGTTCTGATACGTGAAGATGTTCTTCCAGGACATCTCTAGTAGCGTAAACGAAGAAGTTAGAATCTTTAAAACACAGCGTAGTTTGAGGCTTTAATGCTTTTCCTCAAAGTGTAAGCATCGAAAACCAGGCCGATAATTCATTCCAGTTATGGAGCAGTATAATTTTTTTAAATATTCCGTTTCTTTAACTTGATCTTTAGTTCTACCGCAGCTTAGTGATGGGTAAGTGTAATAGCCAAGCTAGGTCCAAAATCAATCAGTTTGTGTTTCGTATGCTTGAATGCATTGTCTGTTTTCTGTAAGTTGTGGTAGAATTATCGTTTTGTTGTTGGTTTTCATTTCATTTTCGCGAATTCCGTGTTTCTTGTAGCGTGCTGCATTGTGTAGTCGCACCCAACTGTTTCCTATATGGTGTAACGAGCCTTCAGCTCTGGTAATCCATCTTCTTTCTCTGTGGCCTTTTAGAAGTCCTCCGTGCGAGTGTGATTTCATTTAATAATAATATTGTCCTCGAGTTTAGTGTTTTGCATTGTGTTTCTTGTCTGAGTTAGAACACATGTGTTCTCGACCTGTGATGAATTTTCAGACCAATGTAATCATCCCATGCTTTGATCTGAACACTAAATTCAACTTACGACTAAATATATTTCGCTGTGGTGGTATTTACCAAGACAACAGCGTTTACTGAAGTAGAACCTTGTTCACTGTTGAACCGTATAGTTGATGATGTACTCAAGTTTCGTTGTTTAATCTACATTCTACGAGTATATCGCTTTCTAAATTACCTTTTTTCAAAGTTCCTGCATTTACTGTATTTCCGGGGTTGGGAGTTCCTAAGGAAGTTACTGATTTTGTGGTTGATTGTTAACACTAGTTACTCTCTGGCCCAATGCGTGTGAGTCTTCTCTGTTTGTGGACAGTTAGTATGAATGTATGTGTGGCTGTGCTTTGATAAATCCTTTCTTTCACCTATCCTACATATCTTCCACGTATTAAGCCATAAGTTCGTGAAGTGCTTGCTGTATTGTGTAATAAGTATCAGGCACCAGCATTCCCTTGCGGTTGTAATTCTTATTTGGAAGTCTTTGTATTTTGTGGTAAGCTAACCAGAGAATAAATGGCCAGTTAACTCTTAATCGGGATGCCGAAATTACTTTCCGCAGTCCACCTCAACATTCCAGGCAGGGTTGCTTCAAAACCATTCGGCGTTCGTTCTTTCGAAAATTTCAATGGTTACCATTTTATTGTTAAGGATCATTGAATATTTTACATTGAGAAGTAATTTTATGTTAATATCGAGAATCATGTTGCAGATAACACACAGAAAATTAGGATTATCGAGCTGTGTTGGCAATCTGCTTGTAAGCCGCCTAAAACGAAACTACTTGAATTTTAATATATCATTTTAGGTACTTCGATACAAGAATCTCTAGTCTCTTTTGATTAAACGGTAATCAGAGAGGTAATTTTGCGGAATTTAGTTTCAAATTTTTCTCAATTAGTTTAGCAAACCCACTCAGACTGAACGAATACTAAATTCTCTTTCATCTGGACCACGTTTTAAATGAAAACTGAATATGAATCACTTACTATTACTGACATCGTTAGTCTAAAACAAAATTTCAATACCTTCAACCGTTTATTTATTGTCAGAAGGGGGGGAGGGGGACGCTTATTGAATACGCGAAAGAATACAGTTTCGTTTTTAAAAAGCAATCAGTTCCGACTTGGAGCAAGAAATATTTCGATTGTGCAAGAACCTCGAGAAACGGCCGAATGTGTGCGACACAGCGGACGCTTCCCATTTTTCTGCCGCTATGGTAACAGCGTCATAAAAATTTCAACCTGTTTCATTCCCCCCACCCCGGCGTAAAATTTTCCGCTCCGCAGCGCGCGCGCACCGAGAACCCAAGACGGAGAGCAAACGTATGCATACGCCCCTCTCAGCCGCCAACCCCATCTCACCCCAATTCGCCACCCCTTCCCCGCACCGGCTGTAATTTTCGTCGGCAGTCGTAAAAGTTTCAGTGCCCAGCCCGCCAACCGGGGCGTGTGTGTAATTGTTTTTGCGCCCGGACAAAAATTTCTAGCACGGCATACATTTGCTCCGCAGTAGGCAGCGACGGCCGCTCTGTTTATGCAACAGCTGCAACGCCAACGGAGCCAAAATCGATAGTGGCTTCGACCTGGCGACTTTGACCACGGGCGGCTACTCGTGTATGCCGTCTGATCTCTTGGCGTGCATTGTCCCTTCATACTGCTGGCGCCGAAAGAGACTACAGTGCAAGGGGGCGCCGCGTCTTCCTCCCTCAGCTGTCATTATATACGTTCCGACTGTAACCATAACCATGTAAAATCAAAGGTCCGCGAACATCACACAGACTTACTGATGATCAACATTGAACATTAACGCTGTACGCACATCGTTGTTGCAGAACAGTTAGGTCGAGAATGAACTCAGCAATAAAATCTCGCTATCTACAAGCTGCGCCTAAAACATTCATTGAGTGGCATCACTAAAAGTAAATACGACCATTGACTTTCAAAGGAATCTGTATTGGGCTCTCCACACTTTTGGCAAGCTATTTATAGTAGCTGGAAACTGTCAACAAAGGACTCTTTTTTGGTTCAAATGGCTCTGAGCACTATGGGACTCAACATCTTAGGTCATAAGTCCCCCAGAACTTAGAACTATTTAAACCTAACTAACCTAAGGGCATCACACACACCCATGCCCGAGGCAGGATTCGAACCTGCGACCGTAGCAGTCCCGCGGTTCCGGACTGCAGCGCCAGAACCGCTAGACCACCGCGGCCGGCTAGGACTCTTTTTTGAACAGATATTGCTAGTCCTTATCTTCGCACGTCTACAGAATATATACACTTCATGGCTCCTTTGAGAAACGAAATGAAATCAAGTCTGCAGGGCGTCAGGTACAGCTACTACGTTCGATGTTGGACAAATCTCGTGGTTGTTAGGGCGGATTCACACCAGCCCAGTAATTTCGTGCAGTGGGGAGCGATTTGTCCTTTAAGGCAGAGCTTTCCACAGTCAGATGATTGGTGGAGTGTCACACAGATTATAATAGACACCAATACTACCGATTTTCATCCTTCTTCCAGCAGTCTCTCTCTTGTCTAGAGGATGCCTCCAATACGCACACATACGTAGCACTATAATGAAGTGGAAATTGTGCAATGTGCACGCAGATGACATTAGCAGGACATAATGGACAACTAAATGACAAATGACCGCCTCCGCAGCTGAGGTCGCTACCGTACACCTGTACTGGTTGCTTGATTCGGAAGTAAGCTGGTTCGAATTCTGTTGGTGAAAAATTTTCACTGCCAGCATTTGGCCGGCAAGGGGAGGAGATGTGGCGTCGTAAAGTACCTGATAACCAGTCTTTGTGGTAATGTCCTGGATAAAATTCCAACCCTCTCCATAGCGTCTCATGAACTGAGTGCATGTGATACTGTTGATGGTGATTGATCCGTCTGATGCGTTAAGTTTAGCGGCCCCTTTGGCGCTATGTGCCGATACTGTGTTTCGCCCTTTCCCTTCCTTTCATCCATAACAACGCAAATCCAACATGGCATTGTACAAGTGCTCATCACAGCCATCCACATGACGCAGATACACAGTTGACAGTTTATAATAAGTCGTAGAAAAGCACCGACAAACCACCTGGAGCTAGGACACTGGGCATGACGACGATGCGGTTTTCCTCCATTTGTTCCTCTGTGCTCATTTCCGAAGTATGGGACTACTTTGACTTGGAAGGGGAAAATAAATACATTGCCGCCACGGCACAGATGTAAAATAAGGCGAAAATACAAAACCGTAGATGCAAAGAATAAATACTAAACCTAGTACCTTGTGCATCACAAAGCTGTTTTTAATTTGACGATGAGAAACTAACCCCCGAACCGGGACATACTGTGTTATCCCGAGGATACTATTCTCATCATCATCAGCTGTTTGACATCCTTTGCTAACCAAAGACCTCCTTCAAACTTTTCCAAGCACTACAGTCCTTAGCTAAATCTACCTACTGTACGTTGCGCCTGCATATTTTCCAGTGTCATCCACTCATGTGCCACTAGGTCGTCCTATCTGTGTCTCTCCATTTCTCTGAATCCAGCAGAGAACTTTTTGGTCCATTAACCATCCATTCGCCTGTCTACATCTCCTGTGACTCCTTCTCTTTCGTTACAGTCACAATTACGGCTTCCACGCCAGTATGTTCCCTTGAGCATTTGTTTGTTTTCGTGTCTGCCGTAAGTGAAAACTGGTAATGCACTCGTAATATAAACCTTATTTTTCGCATATATCGGAGGCTTGGATTTCAAAACCTTTTTTAGGACGCCATGACATTTTCAAATTTCAGTTGATTTCTGTAGTGTTTACCCAATCATTGTTTTCAAATGCTCTCAACACATCAATTCATTTAAACTCGTTCTATGACTTCCCTGTTGATTGCATTATTTTTTCGATATATTGCTCATACATTATTTTAGTCTTAATGTGATTTATTTTCAAGCCTATCTTCAATTATTCTTTGAAGTTCTTTCATTCTTTGTTGTTCTTCGTCTGCACAAGAGGCCAATAGTACAACGTTATCAGCAAACTGAAAGTGATACAGATACGTTCCATTGACAGGCACTCTTTCTTCGTTTCCTCGGTTTTAGGATTTGAATTCTTACTCTAGGACCGAGCGGGATGGCGCAGTGATTAGACACTGGACTCGCATTCGGGAGGACGACGGTTCAATCCCGCGTCCGGCCATCCTGATTTAGGTTTTCCGTGATTTCCCTAAATCACTCCAGGCAAATGCCGGGATGGTTCCTCTGAAAGGGCACGGCCGACTTCCTTCCCAATCCTTCCCTAATCCGATGAGACCGATGACCACGCTGTCTGGTCTCCCTCCCCAAACCAACCAATCAATCTTACTCTAGGAAAACAGAAAACAGAGAATAGTTTGGTCATGTCGAATCTCCTTGCCTGATTGTTTCAGTTTTGATTATCTTTCTAACCAAGTGCGAAGAAATCTGTAGTATGGTGTGTATACCTTTCATTATACAGACAAGTATTAAACTGAGTCTTTGTGTCTGAAGGGCTCACACCGTAGATTTTGCTGAGCTGGATGAAAACCTATACATTCCAAACAAAGTGGTCATTCACACTTTGCTTCATTTGAAAATTTGGTTCACCAATTGCAAATGGAGGAGGTTTTTATTATAACGACTACATGTAAGAGGTATATGACACCGCTTATGTGTACTTTAATAGAGGAATCGTGGAGTGTTCGGATTAAACAGTAGTTGAGTCGAATGAACTCTGTAAGCACATACCGTCAGATTACACAACAATACAGGTGGGAGATGAAGTCACTTGAGGAATTCAACCATTGATCAGGTATGGCTGTGCTTCTCCAAGGAGCCATCGAAAAACTTCACGAGTCAGTCAATAATCACTATGTGTGCGATCACTATCATAGAAAACTTTGCAGTATGTATCGTTTTACTGTGCAAGATCGTGGATGATGTGCCTCTCTATAGGAAGTCCGCAACAGCGGAAGGTTTTAGGGAATTGTGGGGGATGAATGATTACTATAGAGAGCTGGATCGTCCATTACTGTGAGATTACGCTATTAGTGGAAACAGGAACAACCACATATGTCTTAGGCGCAACCATCAGAAATTGCTGATGTAGAATGACCATATGTGGAAGTATAATTCATCCACGAAAGAAGTGGGTTTCAAGACATGCGTTTGACCGAGCTTTTCTGCGATTATTTGCTCGTCAGCCTGAGACACCTACCACACTGGACTAGTAGAAGAGCTATGCGTATTTTGCAGGGATCGTGTAGTCGGCGTTTGATGTTACAAATGAGCAACAGTGGTTGACGCTACGAGAGAGGTGTTATGCATAAGTGAGTGGTTCAAATGGCACTGAGCACTATGGGACTTAACATCTGAGGTCATCAGCCCCCTAGAACTTAGAACTACTTAAACCTAACTAACCTAAGGACATCACACACATCCATGCCCGAAGCAGGATTCGAACCTGCGACCGTAGTGGTCGTACGGTTCCAGACTGAAGCGCCTAGAACCGCTCGGCCACTCCGCCCGGCTAAGTGAGTGGCTTACTGTTGCTAGAAATTAGAGGGGCTATATTGTGGGGTACACAATGGTCAAGCCTGCGCTTCCTTTCTAAGTTCTCATCTTCCGGGAACTTCGCAAGTCCCCGAGACTCAGAACTACTTAAACCTAACTAACCTAAGGACAACACGCACATCCATGCCCGAGGCAGGATTCGAACCTGCTACCGTAGCGGTCGCGCGGTTCCAGACTGAAGCGCCTAGAACCGCTCGGCCGCTCCGGCTTGAGGCAAAATGTTGGTCGTCGTTTGCAGACGATATATTCCCGCTTATATGTATCTCATTTTTATGGGACTAAATTTTATCACAGTCTAAAGGCGAAAACGACAGGAATACACAGTTACAGCATACACTGACTTTACTGGTGGTCATCAGATTCCAATGTCATTCACACGAATCGCCTATTCTCTCTTCTTTCAGTTTTTCAAATTTTACTTTTTGCACAACCCATCTTCTGCGCAAGAAAAGCTATTGTCGATACACCATTCTTGCTTTATTTTGCTTTGACAATGAGTAAGAAATGTTATCATGACATATTACCCACTGATCAAAATTTCATAGAGCAGCAGCGTGGATTCCGAGCCTATTGGAGAGAGAGTGCAGCTTCCACGCGATCTGACAGCTCAGTGGTCAACACTGAAGCTGAATCCAGTATTTTCTCACATGTCGTGTAGGCGAGGTATATGGTGAACAACGGGGTCACTTAAAGTAACTGAGACAATACTAGTATCAAAGGACCGGGAACTAATTTGCTGCAGTATTGAACTAGCTGCCAGTACAGTGTTCGCACAGTGTGGTTAGGCTGGAAAATATCTACTTACTTAGAGAGAGAGGTAGAGGGAGAGAGACACTAAGAATGCGGCGACTGTCATCGATCCAAAAGACTAATGGCTGTCCGATAAAAAAGAAACAACACAGGCAACCGGCATACCAAAATGTCTCAGTCACAGGCGCTTACTGTCGTGGCTCATTATTAGATCTAAGAGTTGACGGTAAGCAGAAATTCTAGTTGCAGAAGTCGAAACTGGCAGACAGCCTGGCAATTGCCGTTGCCACTGAATTAATTAAAATTTAGAGCGATCGCAGCCATTCTGGTATACATCCCTTGTCATCGTTCCTGTGGTCAGATTTTGATTAATTGTTTGCTCACTAGCCCACTCTTACAAAAGAACTGAAAAGGGTCGATTAGCGGGAAAAAATCATGTAGTCGCAAATTTTTTGCACAGTGCTAGGAAGGAGTGTCCTGAACAACATACTACAAATCATGGTGCGTTCGGACTGGGTCAGTTGAAAAAACACTTTTCTGCGTTTTTCGCGAATAATTTGAAAACCGCCGCTTTTGGTGAAAAGGTTTCCCAATACAAAATTAAAATGCGTTAGATTTCCTACAAGAATTGTCCTGTTCCTTTTTTTCTCGGATTAATAGTTTCCGCTTTCAGGGGATGGAAAATTGCAGATTATTAAAAATATTATCGTAACGGTATAAAATTAATGTTCATCTTTAAATGAAGTGGGTTAAAACAAATATTAAATGTATGTACCACATCTAAGTACAGTAGAAACTCATTAAGAGATAAACTGTGTTCCGGGGCTGTAACAAGTTGTGTCGGTTCGCCAGATGTGTTCACGCACTTGCGTCCTTGATAGGTCTGCATACTGAAGGTCGAACAGGAGATTCACCAATATATCTGCCCCAGGAAGTACAGGTTACTTCATTAAAGTTATGGCGACCCTCCACAACTTGCCTTATAAATCACTGGTGATGCAGTGTACAGACATGCTCAGGCAATGTTTATTTTGTACAAGACGCGTTAACACTACGTGAAACGCATACACGAGTTCCTGATAAGACGAATGGAGTAATGCATTGTGCTTTCCACGTAGTGCTAACGCATTTTGTGCAAAATAAACCTCTCGGGGCATGTCTGCGCACTGCATCGTCAGGGATTCACAATGCACACTGCAGAAAGGTTGGTATGAACTTGTTAAACTCCCTGTAGTTTCTTCTTGCGACGTACTGTGGTAAACTGAGTGGTGAATCACCTGCTCGACCTTCAGTCTGCAGACCTACGAAGGAGTGCGTGAACACAGTCCGGCGACCCACCTCTCCTTGCGCTTCTACCCCACACATCTATACCCTCCGCCCTGTTTGTTACATCTTCGGAACGCAATTATCTCTTAATGGCTGCAAAATACTAACACGCATTCTTTACAGACGAATGGAAAAACTGGTAGAAGCCGACCTCGGGGAAGATCAGTTTGGATTCCGTAGAAATATTGGAACACGTGAGACAATACTGACCCTACGACTTATCTTACAAAATAGATTAAGGAAAGACAAACCTACGTTTCTAGCATTTGTAGACTTAGAGAAAGCTTTTGACAATGTTGACTGGAATACTCTCTTTCATACTCTGAAGGTGGCAGGGGTAAAATAAAGGTAGCGAAAGCCGATTTACAATTTGTACAGAAACCAGATGGCAGTTATAAGAGTCGAGGGGCATGAAAGAGAAGCAGTGGTTGGGAATGGAGTGAGAAAGGGTTGTAGCCTCTCCCCGATATTATTCAATCTGTATATTGAGCAAGCAGTAAAGGAAACAAAAGAAAAATTCGGATTAGGAATTAAAATCCATGGAAAAGAAATAAAAACTTTGAGGTTCGCCGACGACATTGTAATTCTGTCAGAGACAGCAAAGGACCTGGAAGAGCAGTTGAACGGAATGGACAGTGTCTTGAAAGGATGATATACACTCCTGGAAATTGAAATAAGAACACCGTGAATTCATTGTCCCAGGAAGGGGAAACTTTATTGACACATTCCTGGGGTCAGATACATCACATGATCACACTGACAGAACCACAGGCACATAGACACAGGCAACAGAGCATGCACAATGTCGGCACTAGTACAGTGTATATCCACCTTTCGCAGCAATGCAGGCTGCTATTCTCCCATGGAGACGATCGTAGAGATGCTGGATGTAGTCCTGTGGAACGGCTTGCCATGCCATTTCCACCTGGCGCCTCAGTTGGACCAGCGTTCGTGCTGGACGTGCAGACCGCGTGAGACGACGCTTCATCCAGTCCCAAACATGCTCAATGGGGGACAGATCCGGAGATCTTGCTGGCCAGGGTAGTTGACTTACACCTTCTAGAGCACGTTGGGTGGCACGGGATACATGCGGACGTGCATTGTCCTGTTGGAACAGCAAGTTCCCTTGCCGGTCTAGGAATGGTAGAACGATGGGTTCGATGACGGTTTGGATGTACCGTGCACTATTCAGTGTCCCCTCGACGATCACCAGTGGTGTACGGCCAGTGTAGGAGATCGCTCCCCACACCATGATGCCGGGTGTTGGCCCTGTGTGCCTCGGTCGTATGCAGTCCTGATTGTGGCGCTCACCTGCACGGCGCCAAACACGCATACGACCATCATTGGCACCAAGGCAGAAGCGACTCTCATCGCTGAAGACGACACGTCTCCATTCGTCCCTCCATTCACGCCTGTCGCGACACCACTGGAGGCGGGCTGCACGATGTTGGGGCGTGAGCGGAAGACGGCCTAACGGTGTGCGGGACCGTAGCCCAGCTTCATGGAGACGGTTGCGAATGGTCCTCGCCGATACCCCAGGAGCAACAGTGTCCCTAATTTGCTGGGAAGTGGCGGTGCGGTCCCCTACGGCACTGCGTAGGATCCTACGGTCTTGGCGTGCATCCGTGCGTCGCTGCGGTCCGGTCCCAGGTCGACGGGCACGTGCACCTTCCGCCGACCACTGGCGACAACATCGATGTACTGTGGAGACCTCACGCCCCACGTGTTGAGCAATTCGGCGGTACGTCCACCCGGCCTCCCGCATGCCCATTATACGCCCTCGCTCAAAGTCCGTCAACTGCACATACGGTTCACGTCCACGCTGTCGCGGCATGCTACCAGTGTTAAAGACTGCGATGGAGCTCCGTATGCCACGGCAAACTGGCTGACACTGACGGCGGCGGTGCACAAATGCTGCGCAGCTAGCGCCATTCGACGGCCAACACCGCGGTTCCTGGTGTGTCCGCTGTGCCGTGCGTGTGATCATTGCTTGTACAGCCCTCTCGCAGTGTCCGGAGCAAGTATGGTGGGTCTGACACACCGGTGTCAATGTGTTCTTTTTTCCATTTCCAGGAGTGTAATTCACCCTTCTTTGAACTTTCTTCGACGTCATCCGTCAGTCGTATCTGGTAAAGATGTTGTACCACACAGAAATGGTCGAGAGAAGGGTGAACAAACTTGGTGGTAGCAGTGTCTTGTGTAAATGTATTTGCTGTACGTGGGGATAAAACACAGTCTCTGCCTCGCCTTGCTTTTCCACGTGATGTAAACGATGCTTCGTCACCGTTTCAGTGTCTTTAGAACCCGAAACACGTTAAGCAATGTCGAAATGTTAGTGAGATTGCTAGACGGCATCACCACACATCACCTCGAGAAAACGTGGCATTCACAGCAGGTCTCAGACTTGTCTGTCACGTTTTGTTTTTTAATAGGGCGTCCAGTTCGACCATTAGACGGATCTCACATTATTTTCGACTAGCAGATGTCCGGATACTTTCGACCAGATTGCACATCGCTAAAATAGGAGCAAATTCTCGAATAAGTTTTGTTAACTGTTCTCTCTGAGTGTTAGTGCACTTTTTTTAACACCGCTGATCCCTATAGCAGCTGGTACGTCGCCGACGGCAGCCAAGTCTCGGTAGGCCATAACACGTGGCATAAGTTTAAGCGCCCACGGAGGTTAGGGCGGAGGCATTACTTACGTTACTTGAGGCGAGGCTGCTGCTGGCAGCGCTCAGCCAAGTCAGCGCCCATGCTTAGAAAACTCCCGCTAAAACAGCGTGTTCTGCGGTGCGATAGGAATACAATGTGCGGAGTTAGGAAGCTCTTTCTTGCTTGTTTTTAAACAAAGTACATGGATGGCTCTCCAATTCTTATCCTGGTGGCAGCAGCACAAGCGCGGGATATTACACTCCTGGAAATTGAAATAAGAACACCGTGAATTCATTGTCCCAGGAAGGGGAAACTTTATTGACACATTCCTGGGGTCAGATACATCACATGATCACACTGACGGAACCACAGGCACATAGACACAGGCAACAGAGCATGCACAATGTCGGCACTAGTACAGTGTATATCCACCTTTCGCAGCAATGCAGGCTGCTATTCTCCCATGGAGACGATCGTAGAGATGCTGGATGTAGTCCTGTGGAACGGCTTGCCATGCCATTTCCACCTGGCGCCTCAGTTGGACCAGCGTTCGTGCTGGACGTGCAGACCGCGTGAGACGACGCTTCATCCAGTCCCAAACATGCTCAATGGGGGACAGATCCGGAGATCTTGCTGGCCAGGGTAGTTGACTTACACCTTCTAGAGCACGTTGGGTGGCACGGGATACATGCGGACGTGCATTGTCCTGTTGGAACAGCAAGTTCCCTTGCCGGTCTAGGAATGGTAGAACGATGGGTTCGATGACGGTTTGGATGTACCGTGCACTATTCAGTGTCCCCTCGACGATCACCAGTGGTGTACGGCCAGTGTACGAGATCGCTCCCCACACCATGATGCCGGGTGTTGGCCCTGTGTGCCTCGGTCGTATGCAGTCCTGATTGTGGCGCTCACCAGCACGGCGCCAAACACGCATACGACCATCATTGGCATCAAGGCAGAAGCGACTCTCATCGCTGAAGACGACACGTCTCCATTCGTCCCTCCATTCACGCCTGTCGCGACACCACTGGAGGCGGGCTGCACGATGTTGGGGCGTGAGCGGAAGACGGCCTAACGGTGTGCGGGACCGTAGCCCAGCTTCATGGAGACGGTTGCGAATGGTCCTCGCCGATACCCCAGGAGCAACAGTGTCCCTAATTTGCTGGGAAGTGGCGGTGCGGTCCCCTACGGCACTGCGTAGGATCCCACGGTCTTGGCGTGCATCCGTGCGTCACTGCGGTCCGGTCCCAGGTCGACGGGCACGTGCACCTTCCGCCGACCACTGGCGACAACATCGATGTACTGTGGAGACCTCACGCCCCACGTGTTGAGCAATTCGGCGGTACGTCCACCCGGCCTCCCGCATGCCCACTATACGCCCTCGCTCAAAGTCCGTCAACTGCACATACGGTTCACGTCCACGCTGTCGCGGCATGCTACCAGTGTTAAAGACTGCGATGGAGCTCCGTATGCCACGGCAAACTGGCTGACACTGACGGTGGCGGTGCACAAATGCTGCGCAGCTAGCGCCATTCGACGGCCAACACCGCGGTTCCTGGTGTGTCCGCTGTGCCGTGCGTGTGATCATTCCTTGTACAGCCCTCTCGCAGTGTCCGGAGCAAGTATGGTGGGTCTGACACACCGGTGTCAATGTGTTTTTTCCATTTCCAGGAGTGTAGTAACGTATATACGTCTTGTAGTAACATTTCCATCGTCATTTGGTGTTAGAGTCTTCTTAGGTGGTATAGTAGTGATATAATTGCGTTTTAACACACTAATGTTGCTTGGGTAAGTTCCTTACATTGAAACATAGCGTTGGAGTGTAGCAAAGGGCATGTTTGTTGTTAACGTGAGAGGCACCCACATGCCTTGCTCATACTGTGGCATCAAGCAGTCAGGCCTGCAAGATGAGTCGCCTGCCAAGCGAGTGGATTTATTCTTATTTATCGCAAAACATCAATGACTGATTGTGAGCTCTAGTACCCACAATTAAGCTACAACTTATTCTCGTGTTTGAATATTACGCAACGGAAACGGATAACGCACATCTGACTATTATTAATTTACACAACTCGGATTGTTCACTACGCTCTGGCAATACCACATTTTCTTTCTTACCCAACGGCTTTGATCAACACGTGACCGGCCGGCCGAAGTGGCCGAGCGGTTCTAGGCGCTACAGTCTGGAACCGCGCGACCGCTACGGTCGCAGGTTCGAATCCTGTTTCGGGCATGGATGTGTGTGATGTCCTTAGGTTAGTTAGGTTTAAGTAGTTCTAAGTTCTAGGGGACTGATGACCTCAGAAGTTAAGTCCCATAGTGCTCAGAGCCATTTGAACCATTTGAACGAACACGTGGCCATCGCACTGAATGTGAATGGCGCACACATTATAAATTCTGGGTATCATGATTACACGCTATTCGAAGAACAAGGCCACCAATCTTTCTCTTTTCACTATCTTTTTTATTCTGATAAATTCTATTATGATTCAAAGATAACCTAAACGCACCATTACATTTTATACTACATTTACATATGAGAAACTACGCCCAGTGGGCATGGCTTTACATTGGTGATTCTCTAACTTATAGTCTCGTAATTATCTAACGCTACAGTGTACCTCCCGGATAGGATGGTGGATCTTTTATTATATCTCACACTTCGACTCTCACACCCTTCATCACGAAAATTTCCTCCAGACCGAGCGGTACAAAAAGGAACATGCATAACCCACTGCCTCTGAACCTATCTTGCTACTCTCCCATGCAAACCACACATACTTAAATTACATGAAATACATCACACTGGCAACATATAATACTTCACAAAGAGTAGTCACAACGTTAGAATCACTTCAGTTTCAGCTTTCCCACTTCAGTTAGTATTCATCCCAGTTTCACACGACGCTGCCCCACTTCGTAACTTTACTTTCCTACTACGAACTCTTGAGGATATATGCACGTCTTCCTGTGCAATGCAAGCCAAGTGGCGTTGCTGGATAGACGGCTAACTCACCTTGCTTCTCTCTCAGAGTATTAGAGTTTGAATCCAGCGTCACACGGAAACGTAACACGCAAAGTAATACTAAGATCATATTCGTCACACACGCGAGTCCTCAACTGATACCATGGACGAGTACTTCTCTTTATCCTTTGTCTCATACACAGATTGAGACTCAGTACTCACCACGTGAAAGTGCTCGTCTCTAATTTCAAGTCCTGCACACGCCATTTCTTAAATATTTCCAACTTATAGTACACACGCCAGTAATTCAGCTTAACTTTAGCACTCGGAAGTGTTACAACTTAGTACTAGCACTTGCAAGTATTTCAACTTATTGCTACACGTGGTTTCATTGTGACCGTTGGTCATTTCCGAAGATTACTACGATCACCTTAATATTACCTGCCTGTCATTTAATTCTCCCCCCAGAAGTTCATGAAATAGAGAAATAATTATTCCAAACTACTCTTAAGTATTCCACATGCATACCATTCTCTCCACTATTTTGTATTTACGGAGCACACCTAAGACAGGTCTTACCAACACAAGATCCAGCGCCAGAGTGCTGAAACATGGCGTTCTTCAGGTCATCTCGCACCTGCGCCGAGGTGGGGGAGCACCTTGCTACCGTATTGGTCAGCCACATTTCAGGCGCTCAAAGCTCAGGTAAATTTCATCTCTTTGGTTCCACCAATGGTGACCAAAGGACCGTCTCAAACTTGATCATATATTGCACATTCACCATCTGCAGTTAGCAGACGACCATACATTCATTCATTTCGCAGGTCTCACCACATTGGATATAGGGATTTATTTTGTGGGAGTGCACATGTGATCAGTTAAATAAATAAATTGTCCTTATTTCCTACACTGGTATCCGGCTTTGGTGTATTAAGTGAAATTGAGTTATTATTACAAAAAATATGTAGTTCTGACAAGAATAACGAAGAATGTTGTACCCATTTTCAGTGTCGGGCAGTACTGTACCCTTTCAAACTAATACATTGTAGAAATTGTTTAACTTGGTATATTGGTGTAATTTCTTTAAATATCACGCTGTGGTAGTTGTGTAACATTTAACAGTCTCAATGTCTATGGAATACTGTGCAAAACTGGAAAAAATTGTAGAGAACTGCCACAAAACCGTAAATAATGATGGAGGAAGATAGAATGCTTGGCAGAAGATATGTAACAAAAGTGTATTTGTTGTTAAATAATGCACTGCAGAAATTCTCTTGTCAGAAACATCAGTGTATTTGTTAAAACATCAGACTGTGGAAATTATATCTTCTTGAAAATTGGGAGACAGTAAGCATAATTGTACCGTATAGCCCCAAAAACTGTGAATAATATCGTAAACTGCAGAAAATCCTTTGGATGTAATACGGGAACAAGTAGGAATGCGCTACATGAGTGAACAAGGGGAGATAGCACTTCTTGATCATAAATTATGGTCATTAAGATTAGACATAAAATATGATTATTAAGTTGACAGTTATCAGATTAGGCTAAAAGCTTTCGAACACCTACGCAAACATGAATGCAAGTGTACTAATCGGTGTGCAACTTAGGTCATAAATTATGGTAGTTAAAGTGACAGTTATGGGCCATTAATTAAATAAATCTTAAATAAATAAAACAAAGAGTCCAGATGAGCAGTTTCTTTATACTCTGAAGCGCCAAAGAAACCAGTATAGGCATGAGTATTCAAATACATAGACATGTAAACAGGCGCTGCGATCGGCAACGGCTGTATAAGACAACAAGTGTCTGCCGCAGCTGTTAGATCGATTTCTGCTGCTACAGTGGCAGGCTATAAAGATTTAAGTGAGTTTGAACGTGGTGCTATAGTCGGCGCACGTGCGATGATACACAGTGTCTCCGAGGTAGCGATGAAGTGGGGATTTTGCCGTACGACCGTGTCACGAGTGTACCGTGAATATCAGGAATCCAGTAAAACATAAATCTCTGACATCGCTGCAGCTAGAGAAAGATCCTGCAAGTCCAGGACCAACGACGACTGAAGAGAGTGGTTCAATGTAAAAGAAGTGCAACCCATCCGAAAATTACTGCAGAATTCAATGTTGGGCCATCAACAAGCGTCTGGGTGCGAATCACTCAACGAAACATCATCGATATGAGCTTTCGGAGCCGAAGGCCCACTCGTGTACCCTTGATGACTGCACTACACAAAGCTTCACGCCTGGATTGGGCCCATCAACACCGACATTGGACTGTTGACGACTGGAAACATGTTGCCTGGTCGGACGAGTCTCGTTTCAAACTGTTTCGAGCGGATGGACGTGTACGGGTATGGGGACAACCTCATGAAGCCATGGACCCTGCATGTCAGAAGCGGACTGTTCAAGCTGGTGGAGGCTCTGTAAGGGTGTGGGGCGTGTGCAGTTGAAGTGATATGGGACTCTTGATACGTCTAGATACGACTCTGACTGATGCGCACTTAAGCATCCTGTCTGATCACCTGCATCCATTCACGTCCATTGTGCATTCTGACGGACTTCGGCAATTCCAGCAGGACAGTGCGATACCTCACGCGTCCAGAATAGCTACAGAGTGGCTCCAGGAACACTGTTCTGAGTTTAAACACTTCTGTTGGCAACCTAACTACCCGGACATGAACATTATTGAGCATATCTGGGATGCAACATGCTGTTCAGAAGAGATATCCATCCTCCCGTACTCTTATGGATTTCTGGACAACCCAACAGGATTCATGGTGTCAGTTCCCACCAGCACTACTTCAGACGTTATCGAGTCCATGACACGTCATGCTGTGGCACTTCTGCGTGCTCGCGGGTGCCCTACGCGATATTGGGCAGGTGTATCAGTTTCTTTGGCTCTTCAGTGTATAAGGAAAGCTAGGGCAAAGGGTGGTTTGTTTACATAGGAAGAACAATGGGCTCATTAAGGTCGAATCCGCCCAACCCCTCTACTAACATCTAAATACATTATTTTTAGGAGCAGGTATCCATATTCTTCTGATATAGGTACAGGGAATCGTAGATTTCTAAGATAGTCTTGAATTAACCTCAAATATTTTAGCGTTTGCACTGCAGTCACTATATGTACTGCTAGGATCCCTTTTTCTGCGTGCATGATGACACGTACTCAGTACTTAATTCTCTATATAGTGAGGCTACTTGTATCACTACTCATTAAATGTGACGAATCCAGCTATTCTCTTTAATCCTATATCTGTCGTATTTAGTGAATATGTAATGAACTGTTCCATTTTTAATATTTGCTCTTTAGTCTCTATGTAGTCTATATGTGATTTAGCCCAGATACGTTGCTGGTGCTAAGGCAATTTTTCCATTTCGTAGTCTCAGCAATCTTTCTACATCTACAACTACATATATACTCCGCTAGCCTCCAAGCGGTGTGTGGCGGAGGGCACAATTCGCGCCAAAGTCATATTTTCGCCCCTCTGTTCCACTCGCGGATCGCACGAGGGAAAAGCAACTGTCTGAACGCCTCAGTACGAGCTCTAATTTCCCTTGTCTTTGAATGGTGATCATTGCGCTATTTGAAAGTTGGTGGTAATAATATATGCTCTATATCTTCGGCGTCGATCGGATTTCGGAATTTAGTAAGCAGCCCCTTCCGTTTAGCGCGTCGTCTATTTGCAAGTGTATCCCACTTCAAACTTCCTATGAGATTTGTAACGCTCTCGCGATGGCTAAATGTACCAGTCACGAATCTTTCCGCTACTCTTTGGACCTTTTCAATCTCTTGTATGAGACCCCACTGGTAAGGTTCAAATGGCTCTGAGCACTATGGGACTCAGCAGCTGAGGTCATAAGTCCCCTAGAACTTAGAACTACTTAAACCTAACTAAGTTAAGGACATCACACATATCCATACCCGAGGCAGGATTCGAACCTGCGACCGTAGCAGTAGCGCGGTTCCGGACTGAAGCGCCTAGAACCGATCGGCCACCGTGGCCGGCAATTGGTAAGGGTCCCATAAGACTAACAATACTCTAAGACTGGATGAATTAACGCATTTTAAGCAATTTCCTTTCTTGAAAGACTACATCGCTCCAGAATTCTACCAATAAACCGCAATCTAGGGTTCGCCTTGCCCGTTACTTGTGTAATCTGACCATTAAATTTGAGATCATTTCGAATAGTCACACCCAGATACTTGACGGATGTTACCGCTTCCAAAGACTGGGCATTTATTTTGTACTCGTACATTAATGGGGGATTTTCGCCTTTTTACACGCAGTAGGTTACACTTACCAATATTGAGAGATGAGTGCTAGTTATTACACCACGCATTTATTTTCTGCATATCCTCATCGATTTGTTCACAACTTTCGTGTGATGCTACTTTCCTGTAGACTAGAGAATCATCGGCAAACAGTCTAATGCCGCTGTCAGTACCATCAACCAGAACGTTTATGTAAATCGTAAAAAGTAGCGGACCTTTTACGCCGCCCTGGGGCACACCTGAAGTTACGCTTGTTTCTGTCGAAGTCACCCCATGTAGGACGACATACTGCTCTCTCTCTCTCTTAAAAAAATTTCTATCCAACTGCATATGTCATCGGATAGACCGTAAGCGCGCACTGTTTTGAGCAAGCGACAGTGCGGAACTGAGTCGAACGCCTTTCGAAAGTCCAGAAATACGGTATCAACCTGGGAGATGGTATCTAGAGCCTGCTGTATATCGTGCACAAAGAGGGCCATCTGTGTCACGCATGACCGCTGTTTCCTAAAACCGTGCTGGTTTCTGCAGATGAGCTTCTGAGAGCCGAGAAAGGTAATTATGTGTGAACACAAAATATGTTCCATGATTCTACAACAAATCGATGTCAGAGAAATTGACCGGTAATTGTGCGCATCCGATTTTCTACCATTTTTATAGATTGCTATGACCTGGACCTTCTTCCAGTCCCGTGGAACTTTCCGCTATTCCAATGATCTCTGATAGATGATGGATAAGAATGGTGAAATATTTGTAGCACAGTCAACATATAATCTTATGGGGACAACATCTGGGCCAGATGCCTTCCTGGCATCCAAGAATCTTAACTGTTTTACAATCTCAGATACACTAAACACTATGTCAGCCATCCTTGCGTTTGTTCGATAATTGAAAGGGGGAATGGTGTTTCAGTTCTCTACCGTGAACGAGTTTTTGAAAGCAAGGTTTAGAATTTCGGCCTTCTGTTTATCATCATCCGTTACATTACCCGTACTGTCAGCAAGAGAAGGTATTGAATTATTTGTAGCGTTCATGGATTTTACGTACGACCAAAACTTTTTGGGGTAATTTCTAGAATCTGCAGATAAAAAGTTGCTTTCAAATTTGTTAAAAGAATCTCTCATTGACCTTTTGTCAGCTGCTTTCATTTCGCATAATTTCAGTTTGTCAGCGGGGCAGTGACTACGTTTAAAACGACTGTGCAAAATTCTCTGCTTTCTCAGCAACTTACTAATACGTTTGTTGTAGCAAGGTGGATCCTTTCCCTCCCCTATATTTTTGCTAGGCACATACTTCTCTAGCATGTGGTGGACAATACCTTTAAATTCCAACCAAAGATGCTCAATGCTTGGAGCTGACTATGAAGATATTCATTAATGACATTTTTATTTGCTTTCCCAAACAAGAAAACTCTACGCTGTATTATTATTATTATTTTGCAACTTCCACTGACATAGAAGCCACAACGACATTATAGTCACTAATACCTTCTTCTAGATTAACTTCCTCAAAAAGATCAGGTCTGTTTGTCGCCAAGATATCTGATATGTTCCCATCTCGAATTGGTTTTCTAACCAATTGCTCAAGGTTATATGTTGAGAGCGCTCCTAGAATAACTTCACACGAGTCTTTGCTTCTGCCCTCTGTGATAAACGTGTAATTTTACCAGTCAATAGATGCCAAATTAAAGTCTCCACCTACAACTAATGGATAATTTAAATATTTATTTCCTATGTACTCAAGACTTTCCCTGAAACATTCTGCGACGTTTGTTGCGGATGCTGGTGGTCTATAAAAACAACCTAATATAATGGTCAATCCTTGTCTGATTGACAACTTTATCCAGACTAGTTCACAGTCCGACCCAGTATCGATCTCAGTTGCGTATAAACAGCTTTTAACTGCAATGAACACACCACCTGCCATAGCGTCAGTCCGACCCCTTCTAAACATTGTCCAATCCGAGTTCAAAATTTCACTATATTTATGTCTGGTTTCAACCAGTTTTCGGTGCCTAATATAATATTGGCAGTGCTACTATTTATTTCGGAGAGTAACTCGGGGATCTTGCTACAGACACCTCGACTATTTACTAACATGAGATTTAGCATATGTAAATCCTTTGGAATGACCTGTTTAGGCGAACTAACAATTTTTACAGTTGGCACACTTACATCAGTGTCATGAACTGGTAATTTCTTAGGCCAACGGCTTGTTTCCCGTGGGGAGGAACCTAATCTAAAAAAAAACCATGTGCACACCACAAGTACTGTGCTACCCATGTAAATGCTTCCTGTGTGTAGTGCACCCCTGATCTATCGAGGAAAGTCCTACAACGTTCCATCCCATAGCATAGTTCGAGGAATCTACAATTTTCCTCACGGAGTCGACGTATCCTCTGGTTTAGATTCTCCATTCGACTCCAGACCAGAGGACCCCGGTCCATCCTGGGTACGATGCTGCAGATCGTCAGCTTGGCTTCAACGCCTCGAAAGATGGAGGCCGCCTTCGCCAATTTAGCCAGCCGTCGAAAAGATCCAAAGATTTCCTTGGAAACTTGACGACAGGCATCGCTGGTGCCGACATGTGGAGCTGGCTGCACCCCACGCACTCGATAGCTGCCGAAAGAGCCTCTTCCACATCCTGGACAAGACCCTCCAGCAAGCACACCGAGTGAAAGTCGAACTTCTTCCCCGCCCTAGTCGCTATGTTCCTGAGGGGCTCCATGACCCGCTTAACATTGTGTAACCTCACCCTCACTTATCGTCCTTAATGACAGTGAAAAATTAAACCGCGTGTACCTAATGAAAATTTGGGAAAAGCAATCGTCACCGAAGTTAAACTGTCGGTAAAGAGGGAGGAAAGGGTTACATCTAAATGAAAGGAAAAATGCAAATGAAACTGGTGGAAATTAATTTTGAAAAAGGGTAAAGTTAATAAAGAAAGTAAATGTGCGGCCGTTACGTTAACAATTAACTAGCGGTAATTAGATATTTGAGATTTGGGGGAAATTACGGTCGCCAGTCCTAAGGACAATTACTATAGTAACTGAAAAAGAAAGATTATTACACATATAATTAGCACTAGAAGCGTGGCAACTGAAGGTTGACAAGTGTAGTGTGAAAACTGAAAGTTTGTCAGAAGTAATAAATTTCGCTACACTCTGACTTAATTTAGTAAAAGAATTAATAAAACAGGAAAATCGAAAGTTGATTTAGTGACTGAAGTTAATAGTGAGCTTTGTTTCTGAAGCACATCGAAATTCAGTAAAATACGGTTAGTCTTGGACTACCTCAACAATCATTTTAAAAGCTACTTGAATCTACGCAATTTAGAAATAAGGGATTTAACTTTGAACTTGAATTAAATGATTCTGAACAATTAACGGTAGTAAAATTTAGTACGTACCAAGCTGAGCTGCAGTCACAGGTGAGCTAAAATACGGTAACAAAACTCGCACTCTTAATTTGTGCTTGTGTAATCTGAATATTGCAGCAAGCTATGAATACTTTAACTGAACTTTGAAATTAAAGTAGCGAAATGGAATGATTGTACTTTAATGCTGGCGTCTGAATTTGAACGACACTCGGGTTCATTCCGGAAAAGGAAGGGACCCTGCTTGGTAATGCAATTGGGACAATGAGCAACAAAGGTTCATGCTAAGTAGCTGTAATTTTGTGATGCAACAATTTTAAAAGTTTGAAAAGCTGAGGTCTGCCATACAGTTCTAAAACTTTACGTGCTTCCAGTCTTCCTTGTTGGTTGATTGAAGGTTTGAAGCCGTCGATCGAGGAGGTGGCGACAGTCACTCATTGTCGGCCGTCGCTGTTGCAGAAGCTGGATGTTGGCGCGCCTTCTTCTCGACACGGTCACCAGACGAAACGGGCTCTTGATGTGCGCCAGCTAATGCTTCCCGTCCGCGACACCATGTCAGAAACTATCATCGCAAGTCGAGCGCAATTACATGCTGCCAAACCCCGATAGCGCGGCAACTCGCGGGAGCTTCACACAACACACCTGCTCCACTCGCTACTCCAGCCAGACTCTCTCTGCTCTGCCCGCGCTCCACGCGACAGAGTTAACACTACCAAAGATCCTCAACACTTTGGTTCTCCACACGACCTATCGATGTATCCGTTCGATAGCATAGTTTTCCCTAGGCCAGACCCAGCGTATAAATACAAATAATATTCACAAAACAAACCAATTATACATCGACATAAATGCATATATACACAAATAGTAAAACAATTACAATATACAAAGACACAGAAATGTTATATCTTCAGGTAACAAAATAAGGAAAAAAATTTGCAGTGCAATAGATGGAAATAGAAGGATATGCATTTCCGGCGTTACAATTGGAGCTCCCAATAACTAACAAACGCCTACCCTCACGTGCCTGTCCAGACCTTGCTGAAGGAGCGGCCACTGTCCTGGCAGAAGGTGCATTCTGATCCGGCTCAGCCTCCCCCCAGTATCAGGTAGCACACTCAATCTATTAGCAAAGTGTGTGGGATTTAGCAGGAGCCTACGTCCCCCATGCAGCCTTCGCCTTGAGGTTTGAGACCTCGACACAGTCCGCCACCCACACTGAGGTGAGAGTGTGCCGGCCAGCTCAGTCGCACCTGCGGTCGGCTCAGTGAGAGAGAGCTGTGACATCCCCCCCCCCCCCCCCCCCCGCACATCTAGTACAGCAGAGGCTGCCCCAGGCACCCCATACCCACCGCACCTCAAGGTGGCACTCTGGAGCTCTAGTGAATATTATTAACGAATTAAACGATAACCTACGGTAAGCTACACTTACTGATTATCCCTCATATTTATAATGTAAACAAGCGTTACGTACACGCGAAAATGACCTAATAAAACTATAAAAACTGCTACCTTAAATGTACCGAGTCTAAATGACGCTAATAAACGTAAATACTGAGTATTGTACAATGACAGATGCAGGTACAAAACAAAACCTTTAGCTAACAATAAGAGATCAGAATGTATAGCAGAAATACGAAATCTACATTATAGGAACTGATGGGCTTGCAGTAAACGATCACTAAAGCCCACAATAAACTAAGGAATTTAAGCAGACGGCGAGGTGAGTTTTAACTTTCTGCTAACTAAATCGAATGTAAGAAGGGCCAAAAGTTGTATTGTAACACTGATTTACTCAGACGCTGTAGTGTAACACTAATTTACCACGTATTTTACGTATGCTTAACTGTTAACGGTTGCAGGTTGCACTAGTCAAACGTATACAAGTGAGGTTAGAATTCACTGTCAGTATCACTTTTCCTAATAAAACGTATAAAAACCTCTACCTTTAATGTATCGAGTCTAAATAACACTAATAAACGTGAGTATTGTAGACTAACTTAAACTGATTAACCCTCGTATTTATAACGTAAACAAACGTTTACGTGCACGTGAAAAAATACCTATTAAAACGTATAAAAACTGCTACCTTCAATGTATCGAGTCTAAATGACACTAATAAACGTAAATACTAAGTATTGTGCACTGACTTAATTGATAATCCTGCGTATTTAACGTCAGTTACGAATGTAAACAAACGTTTACGTACACGCGAAACTGTCCTAAACAGAAACTTCGCTTAGCTTATTCAGACGCAAATAAAAATTGAAACCTTCAATTTATCACGTCTATCTGAAACTAATGCACGTAAATACTATAGAATATACCGCAAAAATGATTAATTACTAGCTAAATTACTTATCTCGTAACACAGCAAGCGAAAAGCGCTCGTAGCCGGCGTCAGGGCTGCCAACTCCGATCGTGCTTCCATTGCGTTAATGTATGCTTTGTAATATGAAGCAACAGTTACGTCCAGAGTTCCGAATATAATTTTACTGATTTCATCCACAACATCTAAAATTCACCTCCTGGGTCTGGAGCTATGTTTGATTAATTGCTGAACTAAGTGTTTAGTTTATTCTAAACTGGCTATATTACTATTAGACTCATTAGTTAGAAAGTTACATTTTGTTCTACTGCAATTAAATTTCCTTTTCTTTTTCTCTTCACTGCTGGAAGGCCTACTTTCTTATTCGGACCACTGTATAGAATTTCTCATCAAGTGTTCCCAGATTCATATACGTCACAATTTTCTATGTGGTATTCATGACTTCTACCTTTCCCTGATGATGGCAGTAAGCCATAGATGAATGTTTTATTTTTCGGATCTCCACTGAATTTTCATGGGGTCTGGCAGTCAACCAACGTGCTTACGAGGATCAGTACAAATGAAATCAGTTTCGTTTCGGCCATGACTCCTTGGTTCTGTGTAAAATTTTACGTCATACTACTGTCTGCTCTAGATCGTTCTTGCCCTTACTAATAACGCTTCAACCAGTTTGCAAGTACCTTGATCTACCTATTTCTAGGCATCGTGATTGTTCCATTGAGTAAGTCTACCGCAGTCACTTCGTGTGGGCCTCAGGACTAGGCATGCAGCTTCTAAGGAGACACCTTCTAGCAGTCTCATTACACGAAGGAAATTTATCTCCTGTACTGCGTGTTCTTGGATTCTCCGTCTTGTCATAGTGAGTCTCACTTATTTCTTTTGCCTCCTTTATCCTTTCTCGCACTTCTCGGTGTTCTTGTTTTATCCTAGTTCTCAATTGATACATACAGGGTGAATCACTTAAAACTTGCATCGCAAATATTGCGGAAATAAACAGTAATACTGAAAAATGGTTCAAATGGCTCTGAGCACTATGGGACTTAACATCCATGGTCATCAGTCCCCTAGAACTTAGAACTACTTAAACCTAACTAACCTAAGGACATCACACACATCCATGCCCGAGGCAGGAGTCGAACCTGCGACCGTAGCAGTCGCGCAGCTCCGGACTGAGCGCCTAGAACCGCTAGACCACCGCGGCCGGCCAGTAATACTGGTGTGTGGTTTTCACGGAAAGGATATGTAGACAGGAGCTTGTACTGTTAGCTAATCAGCAGATTGTAATTATACTTAGTGTATTTTTTGTGCAAACATACACTTCTGTAAACGTAACAAGCCTACTGACATTAACAAGCTAATAGTGAGGTAAATTAGAACGTGAGTAACGGTTGTTGCAGGATTCTAGTGCGAGTCATTTACGAGATATCGTATTTTGAAAAGTTTCCTCACTGACACTTGTTTGTGCCATTCAACTTGCGTAGTTGCAAGGTACGGTGCTGTAATGTTTGCTTACAATGTGCTTGTTTGTTTGTTGAGTGCTCCGCGACTTGCTAGTCGCGTAGTGGGTAACAGTCCGAGCAGTAGATCGTGACTGGACGATGGGATTTAACAATGCAGAAAATGCTGGCATGCGCATTGTGTATGGCGTGTGTAGGAAGAATGCAGTTCGTGCTTATCGGCTGTATGTGGCAATATATCCCAATAGCCGTCAACGATCTCGGCAGTTATTTATCAACATCTTCAACCAGTGAGAGTTGGCAATACTCTCTTAGGATTTAAAGGTTGGCTACAGCGTGCATACATAAGCTTTGGAATCTAAGATATTGTTGTCGCGCTTCGCAGCGCACGGATTAATTTGTGGCAGTTTGGAGGCCAGTGTAGGAGCCCGCCTGCTGTGGTGCGCACGTGTGTTGGGCGAGGGGTCGTCGCCGAGCTGCCGTACTACCGTGTCCGCCAGCAGCGACGCAGGATTTGGTATTGAGTTGATATTTTTTATAATTTGCAGTGCGCTTATTAATTTAAAGAAAAGGGTTTGTGTATGTGCGTGGCAGCAGACGGTAATTTTGATAATGATAGGAGTTGAATTCTTAAGGGAAGCCATTGTTAGGCGAATAGATTAAGTACTGATTTTTGTCATTGATTTCGTTTGTAATTGTCAGGGAATTGTTTCACTATGCATTTAATTGAGAAGTATTTCAGTCCATCTCAAGAGTTTGATTAATTTGTAATATTGCTTTAATGCCACTGGAGGCAGATTTACATATGAAGTGATTGTTCAAAGAGCTTCTAGCGTTTTTTTTAATTGAATGAGAAAGAATCGCTTTCAGAATATAGTTTTTGACATAAGGAATTGCTTGTTTATGATATCATTTATCGAGTTTAGATTTGACCAAACCCTTTCTCTTGAATTATATGTAGTTGTAGTAAGCAGCAGCAGCCGCAGCAACAGCAGGAGCCGTCATACAGAACATGCATTGCACTCAGCATGAATAATAGACTTTTTAATGTTTTTGTTAAATAATGGAATGCAGCAGATCAAGCGGTGGTACCAGAATTGTTGCGCACAGGAACAATTAAAAAAATAATAATAAAGTTCAGGGATCTCTGTAATAGCAAAGTTAACAAGAGTACAAGCACGAGATTTTCAGTAGAAAACGAGATAAGATGATAGAGCTCGCGACTTTCACCAGTTACATGAAAGTGGTAGTATAACACCTGAACAACGTAACAGAAGGAAACAAGTGCTGACAGAATAGAGAGAAATTGATGTTCATGCTGTTGTTGCGGTTGATTCGCACGTTAGCTCCCGCGCAATCGCTCGAGGAGGTGGCATGAGTCATGCAAGTGTGCTACGCATTCTCCATCGACATAGGTTCCATCAACAGCTGCACGGCAACGACTGTAAGAATAGTGTTAACTTCTGTAAATGGGCATACGACAGGATACTCCAGATGTATCATGTTTCTTGTTTAGTGATGAAGCCACATTTACCAATCATGGCCAGGTAAACCGCCGAAACATGCACTATTGGTCTGCTGGCTACCCCCATTGGCTTGGCCAGGTGTAGCGTCAGCGTCCACGGGGTGTAAACTTCAGGTGTGGGATAGTGAACTATCAGCTCAAAGATCTGTTTTTCATAGAACGGAACACTGAACGCGCAGAAGTATCGCAGCCTCCTAACAGATCATCTTCCATGGATAGTAGAAGACGTTCCTATGCAGGCTAGGATGAAACTGTGGTACCAACAAGATGGCTATCCAGTCAAATGGTTCAAATGGCTCTGAGCACTATGGGACTTAACATCTGAGGTCATCAGTCCCCTAGAACGTAGAACTACTTAAACCTAACTAACCTAAGGACATCACACACATCCATGCCCGAGGCAGGATTCGAACCTGCGATCGTAGCGGTCGCGCAGTTCCAGACTGAAGGGCCTAGAACCGCTCGGCCACCACGGCCGGCCGCTGTCCAGTCCAAAGTGCACAAAGTACTACAACATGTGTTCACAAATTGTTTCCAAATTGTTTAGCTGGACGCAGAGCACCTGTAGCTTGGCCGGCACAATCCCCAGATTTGACGCCTGTAGACTTTTTCTGGGGGAGGAGGGGATGAGGGAAGCTGAAAGACGCCGTCTACAAAGACTTACCAGCAACACCAGATGATATGCAACGGCGTATTACAGCGGTCTGATCGGACATCTCCGCTGAAACGCTAGCACGCGGGGAAGAGTCGTTCCATACGAGGCTGGAACCATATATTGCCGCTGCCGATGGTCACTTTGAACACAACCTGTCATGGTCACTCGTCTCGTTGCTGGTCAAAAACCAAATACCTAGTGTATGCATTTGTGTTGTTCTTTAGTCCGTGCTGCCGTAGGTATTGTATAAGTGTCGGTGTGGGAGATTTTCAAAATACAATTGAACCGCTTCGCCATCAATAGTTCGCGCTACGTCTGCCGGAACATAATTTTTGGTGTGAAGGAGGCGTGGCACGTTTGCCGCGAGTGCTGTAGAGAGCGTATTTCGGTAGCTTCAGTGAATGAAGCAGCACGAACAGCGAGGTCTGCGGGCAACGGGCCGACTGTTTGTTCTACCGCCCATGTGGATTCCAAGTTGGTCTGGCTGAACATCTTTCGGACATTAGGGACCTGCACTGGAAACGGGACTCGACACATTATTACTATGACCGATCAAGTCCGGAGGCGACCGGTGGGTCGTTGTCATCCACACATTTCTTAGCTCCAAGTTTTTCCTCTGTTCGCCATCGCACAGCGGTTTTGTACGCTCGGGGAGCGGCTTGTAGTTTGTTGCTTAGGTTTCGAGGCCTCGCTGCATTCGTAAAGACTGAACTTGCCCTTCGCTGTGAGCGTGTAATCGTGACTGGTTCGCCTCCTGCGAGTGCTTCCGCCCTCTGCTTCTGTATCGGATTCGTTTCAGATTTCTGTTGTTGTTGCTCTCTGTTCCTGTCTCTGGCGAGACGATTTGAGGAGCGTGTCGCTTCTATCAAAATATAATAGCTTCCATTTGGTAATTGTCAAAGGGTTGTTACACTGCCGGCCATTAAAATTGTTACACCAAGAAGAAATGCAGATGATAAACGGGTATTCACTGGACAAATATATTATACTAGAACTGACATGTGATTACATTTTCACGCAATTTGGCTGCATAGATCCTGAGAAATCAGTACCCAGAACAACCACCTCTGGACATAGTAACGGCCTTGATACGCCTGGGCATTGAGTCAAACAGAGCTTGGATGGCGTGTACAGATGCAGCTGCCCATGCAGCTTCAACACGATACCACAGTTCATCAAGAGTAGTGACTGGCGTATTGTGACGATCCACTTGCTCGGCCACCATTGACCAGACATTTTCAAGTGGTGAGAGATCTGGGGAATGTGCTGGCCAGGGCAGAAGTCGAACATTTCCTGTATAAAGAAA